>NW_027182367.1:0-367256 GCF_040938575.1 Ambystoma mexicanum
CCAAACCTGAGATCTTTCCTATAACATGAGATGTGATATCCAACTCCTTCCCATTCCAATCCTGAGACCATTCCTATAGCATGAGATGTGATATCTCAATGCTTATACCAAACCTGAGACCCTTCCTATAGCTTGAGATGTGATATCCAACTCCATCCCATTCCAATACTGAGACCCTTCCTATAGCATGAGATGTGATATCTCAATGCCTCTAATACCAAACCTGAGATCCTTCCTCTAACATGAAATGTGATATCCAACTCCTTCCCCTTCCAAACCTGAGAGCCTTCCTATAGCATGAGATATGATATCCAAGTCCTTTCCATTCCAATCCTGAGACCCTTCCTATAACATGAGATGTGATATCCAACTCCTTCCCATTCCAACCTGAGACCCTTCCTATAGCATGAGATGGGATATCCAACTCCTTCCAAATCCAATCCTGATACCCTTCAGATAGCATGAGATGTGATATCCCAATGCTTCTACCAAACCTGAGACCCATACTATGGCATGAGATGTGATATCAAACTGCTTCCAATTCTAACCTGAGACCCTTCCTATAGCATGAGATGGGATATCCAACTCCTTCCAAATCCAATCCTGAAATCCTTCCGATAGCATGAGATGTGATATCCCAATGCTTCTACCAAACCTGAGACCCATACTATGGCATGAGATGTGATATCCAACTCCTTCCCATTCCAATTCTGAGACTCTTCTGATAGCATGAGATGTGATATCTCAATGCCTCTAATACCAAACCTGAGATCCTACCTCTAACATGAAATGTGATATCCAACTCTTTCCCGTTGCAAACCTGAGAGCCTTCCTATAGCATGAGATGTGATATCCAAGTCCTTCCCATTCCAATCCTGAGACCCTTCCTATAACATGAGATGTGATATCCAACTCCTTCCCATTCCAACCTGAGACCCTTCCTATAGCATGAGATGGGATATCCAACTCCTTCCAAATCCAATCCTGATACCCTTCCGATAGCATGAGATGTGATATCCCAATGCTTCTACCAAACCTGAGACCCATACCATGGCATGAGATGTGATATCAAACTCCTTCCCATTCCAATCCTGTGACCCTTCCTATAGCTTGAGATGTGATATCCAACTCCTTCCCATTCCAATTCTGAGACCCTTCCTATACAATGAGACTTGATATCTCAATGCTTCTAATACCAAACCTGAGAGCCGTCCTATAACATGAGATGTGATATCCAAATCCTTCCCCTTCCAAACCTTAGACCCTTCCTTTATCATGAGATGTGATATCCAACTCCTTCCCATTCCAATCCTGAGACTCTTCCGATATCATGAGATGTGATATCTCAATGCTTCTAATATCAAACTTGAGACCCTCCCTATAGCATGAGATGTGATATCCAAGTCCTTCCCATTCCAATCCTGAGACCCTTCCTATAGCATGAGATGTGATATCTCAATGCTTCTAATACCAAACCTGAGACCCTTCCTATAACATGAGATGGGAATATCCAACTCCTTCCCATTCCAATCCTGAGACCCTTCCGATAGCAGAGATGTGATATCTCACTGCTTATACCAAACCTGAGACCCTTCCTATAGCATGAGATGTGATATCCAACTCCTTCCCATTCCAATCCTGAGACACTTCCTATAGCATGAGATGTGATATCTCACTGCTTATACCAAACCTGAGACCCTTCCTATAGCATGAGATGTGATATCCAACTCCTTCCCATTCCAATCCTGAGACCCTTCCTATAGCATGAGATGTGATATCTCAATGCTTCTAATATCAAACTTGAGACCCTCCCTATAGCATGAGATGTGATACCCAAGTCCTTCCCATTCCAATCCTGAGACCCTTCCTACAGCATGCGATGTGATGTCTCAATGCTTCTAATACCAAACCTGAGACTCTTCCTATAACATGAGATGGGATATCCAACTCCTTCCCATTCCAATCGTGAGACCCTTCCGATAGCAGAGATGTGATATCTCAATGCTTATACCAAACCTAAGACCCTTCCTATGGCATGAGATGTCATATACAACTCCTTCCCATTCCAATCCTGAGACCCTTCCTATAGCATGAGATGTGATATCTCAATGCTTATACCAAACCTGAGACCCTTCCTATAGCATGAGATGTGATATCCAACTCCTTCCCATTCCAATCCTGAGACCCTTCCTATAGCATGAGATGTGATGTCTCAATGCTTCTAATACCAAACCTGAGATCCTTCCTATAACATGAGATGTGATATCCAACTCCTTCCCATTCCAATCCCAAGACCCTTCCTATAGCATGAGATGTGATATCCAACTCCTTCCCATTCCAATCCTGAGACTCTTCCTATAGCATGAGATGTGATATCTCAATGCCTCTAATACCAAACCTGAGATCCTTCCTCTAACATGAAATGTGATATCCAACTCCTTCCCTTTACAAACCTGAGAGCCTACCTATAGCATGAGATGTGATATCCAAGTTCTTCCCATTCCAATCCTTAGACCCTTCCTACAGCATGCAATATGATATCTCAATGATTCTAATAACAAACCTGAGACCCGTCCTATAACATGAGATGGGATATCCAACTCCTTCCCATTCCAATCCTGAGACACTTCCGATAGCAGAGATGTGATATCTCAATGCTTATACCAAACCTGAGACCCTTCCTATAACATGAGATGTGATATCCAACTCCTTCCCGGTCCAAACCTGAGACCCTTCATATAGCATATGTGATATCCAACTCCTTCCCATTCCAAACATGAGACCCTTCCTATAGCAAGAGTGTAATATCCAACTCCTTCCCATTCCAATCCTGAGACCATTCCTATAGCATGAGATGTGATATCTCAATGCTTCTAATACCAAACCTGAGATCCTTCCTATGACATGAGATGTGATATCCAATTCCTCCCCATTCCAAACCTGAGAACCTTCCTACAGCATGCGATGTGATATCTCAATGCTTCTAATACCAAACCCGAGACCAGTCCTATAACATGAGATTGGATATCCAACTCCTTCCCCTTCCAAACCTGAGACTCTTCCTATAGCATGAGATGTGATATCCAACTTCTTCCCATTCCAATCCTGAGACCCTTCCTATAACATGAGAGATGTGATGTCTCAATGCTTCTAATACCAAACCTGAGATCTTTCCTATAACATGAGATGTGATATCCAACTCCTTCCCATTCCAATCCTGAGACCCTTCCTATAGCATGAGATGTGATATCTCAATGCTTATACCAAACCTGAGACCCTTCCTATAGCTTGAGATGTGATATCCAACTCCTTCCCATTCCAATCCTGAGACCCTTCCTATAGCATGAGATGTGATATCTCAAGGCCTCTAATACCAAACCTGAGATCCTTCCTCTAACATGAAATGTGATATCCAACTCCTTCCCCTTCCAAACCTGAGAGCCTTCCTATAACATGAAATGTGAGATCCAATTCCTTCCCATTCCAACCTGAGACCCTTCCTATAGCATGAGATGGGATATCCAACTCCTTCCAAATCCAATACTGATACCCTTCCGATAGCATGAGATGTGATATCCCAATGCTTCTACGAAACCTGAGACCCATACTATGGCATGAGATGTGATATCAAACTCCTTCCCATTCCAATCCTGAGACCCTACCTATAGCTTGAGATGTGATATCCAACTCCTTCCCATTCCAATTCTGAGACCCTTCCTATACCATGAGACTTGATATCTCAATGCTTCTAATACCAAACCTGAGACCCGTCCTATAACATGAGATGTGATATCCAAATCCTTCCCCTTCCAAACCTTAGACCCTTCCTTTATCATGAGATGTGATATCCAATTCCTTCCCATTCCAATCCTGAGACCCTTCCGATATCATGAGATTTGTTATCTCAATGCTTCTAATATCAAACTTGAGACCCTCCCTATAACATGAGATGTGACATCCAAGTCCTCCCCATTCCAATCCTGAGACCCTTCCTATAGCATGAGATGTGATATCTCAATGCTTCTAATACCAAACCTGAGACCCTTCCTATAACATGATTTGGGATATCCAACTCCTTCCCATTCCAATCCTGAGACCCTTCCGATAGCAGAGATGTGATATCTCAATGCTTATACCAAACCTGAGACCCTTCCTATGGCCTGAGATGTCATATGCAACTCCTTCCCATTCCAATCCTGAGACCCTTCCTATAGCATGAGATGTGATATCTCAATGCCTCTAATACAAACCTGAAATCCTTCCCCTAACATGAAATGTGATATCCAACTCCTTCCCTTTCCAAACCTGAGAGCCTACCTATAGCATGAGATGTGATATCCAAGACCTTCCCATTCCAATCCTTAAACCCTTCCTACATCATACAATATGATATCTCAATGATTCTAATAACAAACCTGAGACCCGTCCTATAACATGAGATGTGATATCCAACTCCTTCCCATTCCAATCCTGAGACACTTCCGATAGCAGAGATGTGATATCTCAATGGTTATTCCAAACCTGAGACCCTTCCTATAGCATGAGATGTGATATCCAACTCCTTCCCTTTCCAAACCTGAGACCCTTCCTATAGCATATGTGATATCCAACTCCTTCCCATTCCAAACATGAGACCCTTCCTATAGCAAGAATGTAATATCCAACTCCTTCCCATTCCAATCCTCAGACCCTTCCTACAGCATGCGATGTGATATCTCAATGCTTCTAATACCAAACCTGAGACCCGTCCTATAACATGAGATGGGATATCCAACTCCTTCCCGTTCCAAACCTGAGACCCTTCCTATAGCATGAGATGTGATATCCAACTCCTTCCCATCCCAATCCTGAGACACTTCCGATTGCAGAGATGTGATATCTCAATGCTTATACCAAACCTGAGACTCTTCCTATAACATGAGATGTGATATCCAACTCCTTCCCGTTCCAAACCTGAGACCCTTCCAATAGCATAAGATGTGATATCCAACTCCTTCCCATTCCAATCCTTAGACCCTTCCTACAGCATGCAATATGATATCTCAATTATTCTAATAACAAACCTGAGACCCGTCCTATAACATGAGATGGGATATCCAACTCCTTCCCATTCCAATCCTGAGACACTTCCGATAGCAGAGATGTGATATCTCAATGCTTATACCAAACCTGAGACCCTTCCTATAACATGAGATGTGATATCCAACTCCTTCCCGGTCCAAACCTGAGACCCTTCCTATAGCATATGTGATATCCAACTCCTTCCCATTCCAAACATGAGACCCTTCCTATAGCAAGAGTGTAATATCCAACTCCTTCCCATTCCAATCCTGAGACCATTCCTATAGCATGAGATGTGATATCTCAATGCTTCTAATACCAAACCTGAGATCCTTCCTATGACATGAGATGTGATATCCAATTCCTCCCCATTCCAAACCTGAGAACCTTCCTACAGCATGCAATGTGATATCTCAATGTTTCTAATACCAAACCCGAGACCAGTCCTATAACATGAGATTGGATATCCAACTCCTTCCCCTTACAAACCTGAGACTCTTCCTATAGCATGAGATGTGATATCCAACTTCTTCCCATTCCAATCCTGAGACCCTTCCTATAACATGAGATGTGATGTCTCAATGCTTCTAATACCAAACCTGAGATCTTTCCTATAACATGAGATGTGATATCCAACTCCTTCCCATTCCAATCCTGAGACCCTGAGACCCCATGAGATGTGATATCTCAATGCTTATACCAAACCTGAGACCCTTCCTATAGCTTGAGATGTGATATCCAACTCCTTCCCATTCCAATCCTGAGACCCTTCCTATAGCATGAGATGTGATATCTCAAGGCCTCTAATACCAAACCTGAGATCCTTCCTCTAACATGAAATGTGATATCCAACTCCTTCCCCTTCCAAACCTGAGAGCCTTCCTATAACATGAAATGTGATATCCAATTCCTTCCCATTCCAACCTGAGACCCTTCCTATAGCATGAGATGGGATATCCAACTCCTTCCAAATCCAATACTGATACCCTTCCGATAGCATGAGATGTGATATCCCAATGCTTCTACCAAACCTGAGACCCATACTATGGCATGAGATGTGATATCAAACTCCTTCCCATTCCAATCCTGAGACCCTACCTATAGCTTGAGATGTGATATCCAACTCCTTCCCATTCCAATTCTGAGACCCTTCCTATACCATGAGACTTGATATCTCAATGCTTCTAATACCAAACCTGAGACCCGTCCTATAACATGAGATGTGATATCCAAATCCATCCCCTTCCAAACCTTAGACCCTTCCTTTATCATGAGATGTGATATCCAATTCCTTCCCATTCCAATCCTGAGACCCTTCCGATATCATGAGATTTGTTATCTCAATGCTTCTAATATCAAACTTGAGACCCTCCCTATAACATGAGATCTGACATCCAAGTCCTCCCCATTCCAATCCTGAGACCCTTCCTATAGCATGAGATGTGATATCTCAATGCTTCTAATACCAAACCTGAGACCCTTCCTATAACATGATTTGGGATATCCAACTCCTTCCCATTCCAATCCTGAGACCCTTCCGATAGCAGAGATGTGATATCTCAATGCTTATACCAAACCTGAGACCCTTCCTATGGCCTGAGATGTCATATGCAACTCCTTCCCATTCCAATCCTGAGACCCTTCCTATAGCATGAGATGTGATATCTCAATGCCTCTAATACCAAACCTGAAATCCTTCCTCTAACATGAAATGTGATATCCAACTCCTTCCCTTTCCAAACCTGAGAGCCTACCTATAGCATGAGATGTGATATCCAAGACCTTCCCATTCCAATCCTTAGACCCTTCCTACAGCATACAATATGATATCTCAATGATTCTAATAACAAACCTGAGACCCGTCCTATAACATGAGATGTGATATCCAACTCCTTCCCATTCCAATCCTGAGACACTCTGATAGCAGAGATGTGATATCTCAATGCTTATTCCAAACCTGAGACCCTTCCTATAGCATGAGATGTGATATCCAACTCCTTCCCGTTCCAAACCTGAGACCCTTCCTATAGCATATGTGATATCCAACTCCTTCCCATTCCAAACATGAGACCCTTCCTATAGCAAGAATGTAATATCCAACTCCTTCCCATTCCAATCCTCAGACCCTTCCTACAGCATGCGATGTGATATCTCAATGCTTCTAATACCAAACCTGAGACCCGTCCTATAACATGAGATGGGATATCCAACTCCTTCCCGTTCCAAACCTGAGACCCTTCCTATAGCATGAGATGTGATATCCAACTCCTTCCCATCCCAATCCTGAGACACTTCCGATTGCAGAGATGTGATATCTCAATGCTTATACCAAACCTGAGACTCTTCCTATAACATGAGATGTGATATCCAACTCCTTCCCGTTCCAAACCTGAGACCCTTCCTATAGCATAAGATGTGATATCCAACTCCTTCCCATTCCAATCCTGAGACCCTTCCGATAGCATGAGATGTGATATCTCAATGCTTCTAATACCAAACCTGAGATCCTTCTTATAACATGTGATGTGATATCCAAATCCTTCCCCTTCCAAACTTGAGACCCTCTCTTTAGCATGAAATGTGATATCCAACTCCTTCCCATTCCAATCCTGAGACCCTTATGATAGCATGAGATGTGATATCTCAATGCCTCTAATACCAAACCTGAGATACTTCCGATAGCATGAGATGTGATATCTCAATGCTTCTAATACCAAACCTGAGATCCTTCCTATAACATGAGATGTGATATCCAAATCCTTCCCCTTCCAAACCTGAGACCCTCCCTTTAGCATGAGATGTGATATCCAACTCCTTCCCATTCCAATCCTGAGACCCTTCTGATAGCATGAGATGTGATATCTCAATGCCTCTAATACCAAACCTGAGATCCTACCTCTAACATGAAATATGATATCCAACTCCTTCCCTTTCCAAACCTGAGATCCTGCCTATAGCATGAGATGTGATATCCAAGTCCTTCCCATTCCAATCCTGAGACCCTTCCTATAGCATGAGATGTGATGTCTCAATGCTTATACCAAACCTGAGACCCTTCCTATGGCATGAGATGCCATATACAACTCCTTCCCATTCCAATCCTGAGACCCTGCTTATAGCATGAGATGTGATATCTCAATGCTTCTAATACCAAACCTGAGATCTTTCCTATAACATGAGATGTGATATCCATCTCCTTCCCATTCCAATCCTGAGACCATTCCTATAGCATGAGATGTGATATCTCAATGCTTATACCCAACCTGAGACCCTTCCGATAGCTTGAGATGTGATATCCAACTCCTTCCCATTCCAATCCTGAGACCCTTCCTATAGCATGAGATGTGATATCTCAATGCCTCTAATACCAAACCTGAGATCCTTCCTCTAACATGAAATGTGATATCAGACTCCTTCCCCTTCCAAACCTGAGAGCCTTCCTATAGCATGAGATATGATATCCAAGTCCTTTCCATTCCAATCCTGAGACCCTTCCTATAACATGAGATGTGATATCCAACTCCTTCCCATTCCAACCTGAGACCCTTCCTATAGCATGAGATGGGATATCCAACTCCTTCCAAATCCAATCCTGATACCCTTCCGATAGCATGAGATGTGATATCCCAATGCTTCTACCAAACCTGAGACCCATACTATGGCATGAGATGTGATATCAAACTCCTTCCCATTCCAATCCTGTGACCCTTCCTATAGCTTGAGATGTGATATCCAACTCCTTCCCATTCCAATTCTGAGACCCTTCCTATACAACGAGACTTGATATCTCAATGCTTCTAATACCAAACCTGAGACCCGTCCTATAACATGAGATGTGATATCCAAATCCATCCCCTTCCAAACCTTAGACCCTTCCTTTATCATGAGATGTGATATCCAATTCCTTCCCATTCCAATCCTGAGACCCTTCCGATATCATGAGATTTGTTATCTCAATGCTTCTAATATCAAACTTGAGACCCTCCCTATAACATGAGATGTGACATCCAAGTCCTCCCCATTCCAATCCTGAGACCCTTCCTATAGCATGAGATGTGATATCTCAATGCTTCTAATACCAAACCTGAGACCCTTCCTATAACATGATTTGGGATATCCAACTCCTTCCCATTCCAATCCTGAGACCCTTCCGATAGCAGAGATGTGATATCTCAATGCTTATACCAAACCTGAGACCCTTCCTATGGCCTGAGATGTCATATGCAACTCCTTCCCATTCCAATCCTGAGACCCTTCCTATAGCATGAGATGTGATATCTCAATGCCTCTAATACCAAACCTGAAATCCTTCCTCTAACATGAAATGTGATATCCAACTCCTTCCCTTTCCAAACCTGAGAGCCTACCTATAGCATGAGATGTGATATCCAAGACCTTCCCATTCCAATCCTTAGACCCTTCCTACAGCATACAATATGATATCTCAATGATTCTAATAACAAACCTGAGACCCGTCCTATAACATGAGATGTGATATCCAACTCCTTCCCATTCCAATCCTGAGACACTCTGATAGCAGAGATGTGATATCTCAATGCTTATTCCAAACCTGAGACCCTTCCTATAGCATGAGATGTGATATCCAACTCCTTCCCGTTCCAAACCTGAGACCCTTCCTATAGCATATGTGATATCCAACTCCTTCCCATTCCAAACATGAGACCCTTCCTATAGCAAGAATGTAATATCCAACTCCTTCCCATTCCAATCCTCAGACCCTTCCTACAGCATGCGATGTGATATCTCAATGCTTCTAATACCAAACCTGAGACCCGTCCTATAACATGAGATGGGATATCCAACTCCTTCCCGTTCCAAACCTGAGACCCTTCCTATAGCATGAGATGTGATATCCAACTCCTTCCCATCCCAATCCTGAGACACTTCCGATTGCAGAGATGTGATATCTCAATGCTTATACCAAACCTGAGACTCTTCCTATAACATGAGATGTGATATCCAACTCCTTCCCGTTCCAAACCTGAGACCCTTCCTATAGCATAAGATGTGATATCCAACTCCTTCCCATTCCAATCCTGAGACCCTTCCGATAGCATGAGATGTGATATCTCAATGCTTCTAATACCAAACCTGAGATCCTTCTTATAACATGTGATGTGATATCCAAATCCTTCCCCTTCCAAACTTGAGACCCTCTCTTTAGCATGAAATGTGATATCCAACTCCTTCCCATTCCAATCCTGAGACCCTTATGATAGCATGAGATGTGATATCTCAATGCCTCTAATACCAAACCTGAGATACTTCCGATAGCATGAGATGTGATATCTCAATGCTTCTAATACCAAACCTGAGATCCTTCCTATAACATGAGATGTGATATCCAAATCCTTCCCCTTCCAAACCTGAGACCCTCCCTTTAGCATGAGATGTGATATCCAACTCCTTCCCATTCCAATCCTGAGACCCTTCTGATAGCATGAGATGTGATATCTCAATGCCTCTAATACCAAACCTGAGATCCTACCTCTAACATGAAATATGATATCCAACTCCTTCCCTTTCCAAACCTGAGATCCTGCCTATAGCATGAGATGTGATATCCAAGTCCTTCCCATTCCAATCCTGAGACCCTTCCTATAGCATGAGATGTGATGTCTCAATGCTTATACCAAACCTGAGACCCTTCCTATGGCATGAGATGCCATATACAACTCCTTCCCATTCCAATCCTGAGACCCTGCTTATAGCATGAGATGTGATATCTCAATGCTTCTAATACCAAACCTGAGATCTTTCCTATAACATGAGATGTGATATCCATCTCCTTCCCATTCCAATCCTGAGACCATTCCTATAGCATGAGATGTGATATCTCAATGCTTATACCCAACCTGAGACCCTTCCTATAGCTTGAGATGTGATATCCAACTCCTTCCCATTCCAATCCTGAGACCCTTCCTATAGCATGAGATGTGATATCTCAATGCCTCTAATACCAAACCTGAGATCCTTCCTCTAACATGAAATGTGATATCCAACTCCTTCCCCTTCCAAACCTGAGAGCCTTCCTATAGCATGAGATATGATATCCAAGTCCTTTCCATTCCAATCCTGAGACCCTTCCTATAACATGAGATGTGATATCCAACTCCTTCCCATTCCAACCTGAGACCCTTCCTATAGCATGAGATGGGATATCCAACTCCTTCCAAATCCAATCCTGATACCCTTCCGATAGCATGAGATGTGATATCCCAATGCTTCTACCAAACCTGAGACCCATACTATGGCATGAGATGTGATATCAAACTCCTTCCCATTCCAACCTGAGACCCTTCCTATAGCATGAGATGGGATATCCAACTCCTTCCAAATCCAATCCTGAAATCCTTCCGATAGCATGAGATGTGATATCCCAATGCTTCTACCAAACCTGAGACCCATACTATGGCATGAGATGTGATATCCAACTCCTTCCCATTCCAATTCTGAGACTCTTCTGATAGCATGAGATGTGATATATCAATGCCTCTAATACCAAACCTGAGATCCTACCTCTAACATGAAATGTGATATCCAACTCTTTCCCGTTGCAAACCTGAGAGCCTTCCTATAGCATGAGATGTGATATCCAAGTCCTTCCCATTCCAATCCTGAGACCCTTCCTATAACATGAGATGTGATATCCAACTCCTTCCCATTCCAACCTGAGACCCTTCCTATAGCATGAGATGGGATATCCAACTCCTTCCAAATCCAATCCTGATACCCTTCCGATAGCATGAGATGTGATATCCCAATGCTTCTACCAAACCTGAGACCCATACTATGGCATGAGATGTGATATCAAACTCCTTCCCATTCCAATCCTGTGACCCTTCCTATAGCTTGAGATGTGATATCCAACTCCTTCCCATTCCAATTCTGAGACCCTTCCTATACAACGAGACTTGATATCTCAATGCTTCTAATACCAAACCTGAGACCCGTCCTATAACATGAGATGTGATATCCAAATCCTTCCCCTTCCAAACCTTAGACCCTTCCTTTATCATGAGATGTGATATCCAACTCCTTCCCATTCCAATCCTGAGACTCTTCCGATATCATGAGATGTGATATCTCAATGCTTCTAATATCAAACTTGAGACCCTCCCTATAGCATGAGATGTGATATCCAAGTCCTTCCCATTCCAATCCTGAGACCCTTCTTATAGCATGAGATGTGATATCTCAATGCTTCTAATACCAAACCTGAGACCCTTCCTATAACATGAGATGGGAATATCCAACTCCTTCCCATTCCAATCCTGAGACCCTTCCGATAGCAGAGATGTGATATCTCAATGCTTATACCAAACCTGAGATCCTTCCTATAACATGAGATGTGATATCCAACTCCTTCCCATTCCAATCCTGAGACACTTCCTATAGCATGAGATGTGATATCTCACTGCTTATACCAAACCTGAGACCCTTCCTATAGCATGAGATGTGATATCCAACTCCTTCCCATTCCAATCCTGAGACCCTTTCTATAGCATGAGATGTGATATCTCAATGCTTCTAATATCAAACTTGTGACCCTCCCTATAGCATGAGATGTGATACCCAAGTCCTTCCCATTCCAATCCTGAGACCCTTGCTACAACATGCGATGTGATGTCTCAATGCTTCTAATACCAAACCTGAGACTCTTCCTATAACATGAGATGGGATATCCAACTCCTTCCCATTCCAATCCTGAGACCCTTCCGATAGCAGAGATGTGATATCTCAATGCTTATACCAAACCTAAGACCCTTCCTATGGCATGAGATGTCATATACAACTCCTTCCCATTCCAATCCTGAGACCCTTCCTATAGCATGAGATGTGATATCTCAATGCTTATACCAAACCTGAGACCCTTCCTATAGCATGAGATGTGATATCCAACTCCTTCCCATTCCAATCCTGAGACCCTTCCTATAGCATGAGATGTGATGTCTCAATGCTTCTAATACCAAACCTGAGATCCTTCCTATAACATGAGATGTGATATCCAACTCCTTCCCATTCCAATCCCAAGACCCTTCCTATAGCATGAGATGTGATATCTCAATGCTTATACCAAACCTGAGACCCTTCCTATAGCATGAAATGTGATATCCAACTCCTTCCCATTCCAATCCTGAGACTCTTCCTATAGCATGAGATGTGATATCTCAATGCCTCTAATACCAAACCTGAGATCCTTCCTCTAACATGAAATGTGATATCCAACTCCTTCCCTTTCCAAACCTGAGAGCCTACCTATAGCATGAGATGTGATATCCAAGTCCTTCCCATTCCAATCCTTAGACCCTTCCTACAGCATGCAATATGATATCTCAATGATTCTAATAACAAACCTGAGACCCATCCTATAACATGAGATGGGATATCCAACTCCTTCCCATTCCAATCCTGAGACACTTCCGATAGCAGAGATGTGATATCTCAATGCTTATACCAAACCTGAGACCCTTCCTATAACATGAGATGTGATATCCAACTCCTTCCCGGTCCAAACCTGAGACCCTTCCTATAGCATATGTGATATCCAACTCCTTCCCATTCCAAACATGAGACCCTTCCTATAGCAAGAGTGTAATATCCAACTCCTTCCCATTCCAATCCTGAGACCATTCCTATAGCATGAGATGTGATATCTCAATGCTTCTAATACCAAACCTGAGATCCTTCCTATGACATGAGATGTGATATCCAATTCCTCCCCATTCCAAACCTGAGAACCTTCCTACAGCATGCGATGTGATATCTCAATGCTTCTAATACCAAACCCGAGACCAGTCCTATAACATGAGATTGGATATCCAACTCCTTCCCCTTCCAAACCTGAGACTCTTCCTATAGCATGAGATGTGATATCCAACTTCTTCCCATTCCAATCCTGAGACCCTTCCTATAACATGAGATGTGATGTCTCAATGCTTCTAATACCAAACCTGAGATCTTTCCTATAACATGAGATGTGATATCCAACTCCTTCCCATTCCAATCCTGAGACCCTTCCTATAGCATGAGATGTGATATCTCAATGCTTATACCAAACCTGAGACCCTTCCTATAGCTTGAGATGTGATATCCAACTCCTTCCCATTCCAATCCTGAGACCCTTCCTATAGCATGAGATGTGATATCTCAAGGCCTCTAATACCAAACCTGAGATCCTTCCTCTAACATGAAATGGGATATCCAACTCCTTCCCCTTCCAAACCTGAGAGCCTTCCTATAACATGAAATGTGATATCCAATTCCTTCCCATTCCAACCTGAGACCCTTCCTATAGCATGAGATGGGATATCCAACTCCTTCCAAATCCAATACTGATACCCTTCCGATAGCATGAGATGTGATATCCCAATGCTTCTACCAAACCTGAGACCCATACTATGGCATGAGATGTGATATCAAACTCCTTACTATTCCAATCCTGAGACCCTACCTATAGCTTGAGATGTGATATCCAACTCCTTCCCATTCCAATTCTGAGACCCTTCCTATACCATGAGACTTAATATCTCAATGCTTCTAATACCAAACCTGAGACCCGTCCTATAACATGAGATGTGATATCCAAATCCATCCCCTTCCAAACCTTAGACCCTTCCTTTATCATGAGATGTGATATCCAATTCCTTCCCATTCCAATCCTGAGACCCTACCGATATCATGAGATTTGTTATCTCAATGCTTCTAATATCAAACTTGAGACCCTCCCTATAACATGAGATGTGACATCCAAGTCCTCCCCATTCCAATCCTGAGACCCTTCCTATAGCATGAGATGTGATATCTCAATGCTTCTAATACCAAACCTGAGACCCTTCCTATAACATGATTTGGGATATCCAACTCCTTCCCATTCCAATCCTGAGACCCTTCCGATAGCAGAGATGTGATATCTCAATGCTTATACCAAACCTGAGACCCTTCCTATGGCCTGAGATGTCATATGCAACTCCTTCCCATTCCAATCCTGAGACCCTTCCTATAGCATTAGATGTGATATCTCAATGCTTATACCAAATCTGAGACCCTTCCTATAGCATGAGATGTGATATCCAACTTCTTCCCATTCCAATCCTGAGACCCTTCCTATAGCATGAGATGTGATGTCTCAATTCTTCTAATACCAAACCTGAGATCCTTCCTATAACATGAGATGTGATATCCAACTCCTTCCCATTCCAATCCTGAGACCCTTATGATAGCATGAGATGTGATATCTCAATGCTTCTATTACCAAACCTGAGATCCTTCCTATAACATGAGATGTGATTTCCAAATCCTTCCACTTCCAAACCTGAGACCCTCCCTTTAGCATGAGATGTGATATCCAACTCCTTCCCATTCCAATCCTGAGACCCTTCTGATAGCATGAGATGTGATATTTCAATGCCTCTAATACCAAACCTGAGATCCTACCTCTAACATGAAATGTGATATCCATCTCCTTCCCTTTCCAAACCTGAGACCCTGCCTATAGCATGAGATGTGATATCCAAGTCCTTCCCATTCCAATCCTGAGACCCTTCCTATAGCATGTGATGTGATATCTCAATGCTTATACCAAATCTGAGACCCTTCCTATAGCATGAGATGTGATATCCAACTCCTTCCCATTCCAATCCTGAGACCCTTCCTATAGCATGAGATGTGATGTCTCAATGCTTCTAATACCAAACCTGAGATCCTTCCTATAACATGAGATGTGATATCCAACTCCTTCCCATTCCAATCCTGAGACCCTTCTGATAGCATGAGATGTGATATTTCAATGCCTCTAATACCAAACCTGAGATCCTACCTCTAACATGAAATGTGATATCCATCTCCTTCCCTTTCCAAACCTGAGACCCTTCCTATAGCATGAGATGTGATATCCAACTCCTTCCCATTCCAATCCTGAGACCCTTCCTATAGCATGAGATGTGATGTCTCAATGCTTCTAATACCAAACCTGAGATCCTTCCTATAACATGAGATGTGATATCCAACTCCTTCCCATTCCAATCCTGAGACCCTTATGATAGCATGAGATGTGATATCTCAATGCCTCTAATACCAAACCTGAGATACTTCCGATAGCATGAGATGTGATATCTCAATGCTTCTAATACCAAACCTGAGATCCTTCCTATAACATGAGATGTGATTTCCAAATCCTTCCCCTTCCAAACCTGAGACCCTCCCTTTAGCATGAGATGTGATATCCAACTCCTTCCCATTCCAATCCTGAGACCCATCTGATAGCATGAGATGTGATATTTCAATGCCTCTAATACCAAACCTGAGATCCTACCTCTAACATGAAATGTGATATCCATCTCCTTCCCTTTCCAAACCTGAGACCCTGCCTATAGCATGAGATGTGATATCCAAGTCCTTTCCATTCCAATCCTGAGACCCTTCCTATAGCATGTGATGTGATATCTCAATGCTTATACCAAACCTGAGACCCTTCCTATGGCATGAGATGTCATATACAACTCCTTCCCATTCCAATCCTGAGACCCTTCCTATAGCATGAGATGTGATATCTCAATGCTTATACCAAACCTGAGACCCTTCCTATAGCATGAGATGTGATATCCAACTTCTTCCCATTCCAATCCTGAGACCCTTCCTATAACATGAGATGTGATGTCGCAATGCTTCTAATACCAAACCTGAGATCTTTCCTATAACATGAGATGTGATATCCAACTCCTTCCCATTCCAATCCTGAGACCCTTCCTATAGCATGAGATGTGATATCACAATGCTTATACCAAACCTGAGACCGTTCCTATAGCTTGAGATGTGATATCCAACTCCTTCCCATTCCAATCCTGAGACCCTTCCTATAGCATGAGATGTGATATCTCAAGGCCTCTAATACCAAACCTGAGATCGTTCCTCTAACATGAAATGTGTTATCCAACTCCTTCCCCTTCCAAACCTGAGAGCCTTCCTATAACATGAGATGTGACATCCAAGTCCTCCCCATTCCAATCCTGAGACCCTTCCTATAGCATGAGATGTGATATCTCAATGCTTCTAATACCAAACCTGAGACCCTTCCTATAACATGATTTGGGATATCCAACTCCTTCCCATTCCAATCCTGAGACCCTTCCGATAGCAGAGATGTGATATCTCAATGCTTATACCAAACCTGAGACCCTTCCTATGGCCTGAGATGTCATATGCAACTCCTTCCCATTCCAATCCTGAGACCCTTCCTATAGCATTAGATGTGATATCTCAATGCTTATACCAAATCTGAGACCCTTCCTATAGCATGAGATGTGATATCCAACTTCTTCCCATTCCAATCCTGAGACCCTTCCTATAGCATGAGATGTGATGTCTCAATTCTTCTAATACCAAACCTGAGATCCTTCCTATAACATGAGATGTGATATCCAACTCCTTCCCATTCCAATCCTGAGACCCTTATGATAGCATGAGATGTGATATCTCAATGCTTCTATTACCAAACCTGAGATCCTTCCTATAACATGAGATGTGATTTCCAAATCCTTCCACTTCCAAACCTGAGACCCTCCCTTTAGCATGAGATGTGATATCCAACTCCTTCCCATTCCAATCCTGAGACCCTTCTGATAGCATGAGATGTGATATTTCAATGCCTCTTATACCAAACCTGAGATCCTACCTCTAACATGAAATGTGATATCCATCTCCTTCCCTTTCCAAACCTGAGACCCTGCCTATAGCATGAGATGTGATACCCAAGTCCTTCCCATTCCAATCCTGAGACCCTTCCTATAGCATGTGATGTGATATCTCAATGCTTATACCAAATCTGAGACCCTTCCTATAGCATGAGATGTGATATCCAACTCCTTCCCATTCCAATCCTGAGACCCTTCCTATAGCATGAGATGTGATGTCTCAATGCTTCTAATACCAAACCTGAGATCCTTCCTATAACATGAGATGTGATATCCAACTCCTTCCCATTCCATTCCTGAGACCCTTATGATAGCATGAGATGTGATATCTCAATGCCTCTAATACCAAACCTGAGATACTTCCGATAGCATGAGATGTGATATCTCAATGCTTCTAATACCAAACCTGAGATCCTTCCTATAACATGAGATGTGATTTCCAAATCCTTCCCCTTCCAAACCTGAGACCCTCCCTTTAGCATGAGATGTGATATCCAACTCCTTCCCATTCCAATCCTGAGACCCATCTGATAGCATGAGATGTGATATTTCAATGCCTCTAATACCAAACCTGAGATCCTACCTCTAACATGAAATGTGATATCCATCTCCTTCCCTTTCCAAACCTGAGACCCTGCCTATAGCATGAGATGTGATATCCAAGTCCTTTCCATTCCAATCCTGAGACCCTTCCTATAGCATGTGATGTGATATCTCAATGCTTATACCAAACCTGAGACCCTTCCTATGGCATGAGATGTCATATACAACTCCTTCCCATTCCAATCCTGAGACCCTTCCTATAGCATGAGATGTGATATCTCAATGCTTATACCAAACCTGAGACCCTTCCTATAGCATGAGATGTGATATCCAACTTCTTCCCATTCCAATCCTGAGACCCTTCCTATAACATGAGATGTGATGTCGCAATGCTTCTAATACCAAACCTGAGATCTTTCCTATAACATGAGATGTGATATCCAACTCCTTCCCATTCCAATCCTGAGACCCTTCCTATAGCATGAGATGTGATATCACAATGCTTATACCAAACCTGAGACCGTTCCTATAGCTTGAGATGTGATATCCAACTCCTTCCCATTCCAATCCTGAGACCCTTCCTATAGCATGAGATGTGATATCTCAAGGCCTCTAATACCAAACCTGAGATCGTTCCTCTAACATGAAATGTGATATCCAACTCCTTCCCCTTCCAAACCTGAGAGCCTTCCTATAACATGAGATGTGACATCCAAGTCCTCCCCATTCCAATCCTGAGACCCTTCCTATAGCATGAGATGTGATATCTCAATGCTTCTAATACCAAACCTGAGACCCTTCCTATAACATGATTTGGGATATCCAACTCCTTCCCATTCCAATCCTGAGACCCTTCCGATAGCAGAGATGTGATATCTCAATGCTTATACCAAACCTGAGAGCCTTCCTATGGCCTGAGATGTCATATGCAACTCCTTCCCATTCCAATCCTGAGACCCTTCCTATAGCATTAGATGTGATATCTCAATGCTTATACCAAATCTGAGACCCTTCCTATAGCATGAGATGTGATATCCAACTTCTTCCCATTCCAATCCTGAGACCCTTCCTATAGCATGAGATGTGATGTCTCAATTCTTCTAATACCAAACCTGAGATCCTTCCTATAACATGAGATGTGATATCCAACTCCTTCCCATTCCAATCCTGAGACCCTTATGATAGCATGAGATGTGATATCTCAATGCCTCTAATACCAAACCTGAGATACTTCTGATAGCATGAGATGTGATATCTCAATGCTTCTAATACCAAACCTGAGATCCTTCCTATAACATGAGATGTGATTTCCAAATCCTTCCACTTCCAAACCTGAGACCCTACCTTTAGCATGAGATGTGATATCCAACTCCTTCCCATTCCAATCCTGAGACCCTTCTGATAGCATGAGATGTGATATTTCAATGCCTCTAATACCAAACCTGAGATCCTACCTCTAACATGAAATGTGATATCCATCTCCTTCCCTTTCCAAACCTGAGACCCTTCCTATAGCATGAGATGTGATATCCAACTTCTTCCCATTCCAATCCTGAGACCCTTCCTATAGCATGAGATGTGATGTCTCAATTCTTCTAATACCAAACCTGAGATCCTTCCTATAACATGAGATGTGATATCCAACTCCTTCCCATTCCAATCCTGAGACCCTTATGATAGCATGAGATGTGATATCTCAATGCCTCTAATACCAAACCTGAGATACTTCTGATAGCATGAGATGTGATATCTCAATGCTTCTAATACCAAACCTGAGATCCTTCCTATAACATGAGATGTGATTTCCAAATCCTTCCACTTCCAAACCTGAGACCCTACCTTTAGCATGAGATGTGATATCCAACTCCTTCCCATTCCAATCCTGAGACCCTTCTGATAGCATGAGATGTGATATTTCAATGCCTCTAATACCAAACCTGAGATCCTACCTCTAACATGAAATGTGATATCCATCTCCTTCCCTTTCCAAACCTGAGACCCTGCCTATAGCATGAGATGTGATATCCAGCTCCTTCCCATTCCAATCCTGAGACCCTTCCGATATCATGAGATTTGTTATCTCAATGCTTCTAATATCAAAATTGAGACCCTCCCTATAGCATGAGATGGGATATCCAACTCCTTCCCATTCCAATCCTGAGACCCTTCCGATAGCAGAGATGTGATATCTCAATGCTTATACCAAATCTGAGACCCTTCCTATAGCATGAGATGTGATATCCAACTCCTTCCCATTCCAATCCTGAGACCCTTCCTATAGCATGAGATGTGATGTCTCAATGCTTCTAATACCAAACCTGAGATCCCTCCTATAACATGAGATGTGATATCCAACTCCTTCCCATTCCAATCCTGAGACCCTTCCTATAGCATGAGATGTGCTATCTCAATGCTTATACCAAACCTGAGACCCTTCCTAAAGCTTGAGATGTGATATCCAACTCCTTCCCATTCCAATCCTGAGACCCTTCCTATAGCATGAGATGTGATATCTCAAGGCCTCTAATACCAAACCTGAGATCCTTCCTCTAACATGAAATGTGATATCCAACTCCTTCCCCTTCCAAACCTGAGAGCCTTCCTATAGCATGAGATATGATATCCAAGTCCTTCCCATTCCAATCCTGAGACCCTTCCTATAACATGAAATGTGATATCCAACTCCTTCCCATTCCAACCTGAGACCCTTCCTATAACATGAAATGTGATATCCAACTCCTTCCAAATCCAATACTGATACCCTTCCAATAGCATGAAATGTGATATCCCAATGCTTCTACCAAACCTGAGACCCATACTATGGCATGAGAGGTGATATCAAACTCCTTCCCATTCCAATCCTGAGACTCTTCCTATAGCTTGAGATGTGATATCCAACTCCTTCACATTCCAATTCTGAGACCCTTCCTATGCCATGAGACTTGATATCTCAATGCTTCTAATACCAAACCTGAGACCCGTCCTATAACATGAGATGTGATATCCAAATCTTTCCCCTTCCAAACCTTAGACCCTTCCTTTATCATGAGATGTGATATCCAACTCCTTCCCATTCCAATCCTGAGACCCTTCCGATATCATGAGATTTGTTATCTCAATGCTTCTAATATCAAACTTGAGACACTCCCTATAGCATGAGATGTGACATCCAAGTCCTCCCCATTCCAATCCTGAGACCCTTCCTATAGCATGAGATGTGATATCTCAATGCTTCTAATACCAAACCTGAGACCCTTCCTATAACATGAGATGGGATATCCAACTCCTTCCCATTCCAATCCTGAGACCCTTCCGATAGCAGAGATGTGATATCTCAATGCTTATACCAATCCTGAGACCCTTCCTATGGCCTGAGATGTCATATACAACTCCTTCCCAATCCAATCCTGAGACCCTTCCTATAGCATGAGATGTGATATCTCAATGCTTATACCAAATGTGAGACCCTTCCTATAGCATGAGATGTGATATCCAACTCCTTCCCATTCCAATCCTGAGACCCTTCCTATAGCATGAGATGTGATGTCTCAATGCTTCTAATACCAAACCTGAGATCCTTCCTATAACATGAGATGTGATATCCAACTCCTTCCCATTCCAATCCTGAGACCCTTCCTATAGCATGAGATGTGATGTCTCAATGCTTCTAATACCAAACCTGAGAACCTTCCTACAGCATGCGATGTGATATCTCAATGCTTCTAATACCAAACCTGAGACCAGTCCTATAACATGAGATTGGATATCCAACTCCTTCCCCTTCCAAACCTGAGACCCTTCCTATAGCATGAGATGTGATATCCAACTTCTTCCCATTCCAATCCTGAGACCCTTCCTATTACATGAGATGTGATGTCTCAATGCTTCTAATACCAAACCTGAGATCTTTCCTATAACATGAGATGTGATATCCAACTCCTTCCCATTCCAATCCTGAGACCCTTCCTATAGCATGAGATGTGCTATCGCAATGCTTATACCAAACCTGAGACCCTTCCTAAAGCTTGAGATGTGATATCCAACTCCTTCCCATTCCAATCCTGAGACCCTTCCTATAGCATGAGATATGATATCTCAATGCTTCTAATATCAAACTTGAGACCCTCCCTATAGCATGAGATGTGATATCCAAGTCCTTCCCATTCCAATCCTGAGACCCTTCCGATAGCATGAGATGTGATGTCTCAATGCTTCTAATATCAAACCTGAGATCCTTCCTATAGCATGAGATGTGATATCCAACTCCTTCCCATTCCAATCCTGAGACCCTTCCTATAGCATGAGATGTGCTATCTCAATGCTTATACCAAACCTGAGACCCTTCCTAAAGCTTGAGATGTGATATCCAACTCCTTCCCATTCCAATCCTGAGACCCTTCCTATAGCATGAGATGTGATATCTCAAGGCCTCTAATACCAAACCTGAGATCCTTCCTCTAACATGAAATGTGATATCCAACTCCTTCCCCTTCCAAACCTGAGAGCCTTCCTATAGCATGAGATATGATATCCAAGTCCTTCCCATTCCAATCCTGAGACCCTTCCTATAACATGAAATGTGATATCCAACTCCTTCCCATTCCAACCTGAGACCCTTCCTATAGCATGAGATGGGATATCCAACTCCTTCCAAATCCAATACTGATACCCTTCCAATAGCATGAGATGTGATATCCCAATGCTTCTACCAAACCTGAGACCCATACTATGGCATGAGATGTGATATCAAACTCATTCCCATTCCAATCCTGAGACTCTTCCTATAGCTTGAGATGTGATATCCAACTCCTTCCCATTCCAATTCTGAGACCCTTCCTATGCCATGAGACTTGATATCTCAATGCTTCTAATACCAAACCTGAGACCCGTCCTATAACATGAGATGTGACATCCAAATCTTTCCCCTTCCAAACCTTAGATCCTTCCTTTATCATGAGATGTGATATCCAACTCCTTCCCATTCCAATCCTGAGACCCTTCCGATATCATGAGATTTGTTATCTCAATGCTTCTAATATCAAACTTGAGACCCTCCCTATAGCATGAGATGTGACATCCAAGTCCTCCCCATTCCAATCCTGAGACCCTTCCTATAGCATGAGATGTGATATCTCAATGCTTCTAATACCAAACCTGAGACCCTTCCTATAACATGAGATGTCATATACAACTCCTTCCCAATCCAATCCTGAGACCCTTCCTATAGCATGAGATGTGATATCTCAATGCTTATACCAAATCTGAGACCCTTCCTATAGCATGAGATGTGATATTCAACTCCTTCCCATTCCAATCCTGAGACCCTTCCTATAGCATGAGATGTGATGTCTCAATGCTTCTAATACCAAACCTGAGATCCTTCCAATAACATGAGATGTGATATCCAACTCCTTCCCATTCCAATCCTGAGACCCTTATGATAGCATGAGATGTGATATCTCAATGCCTCTAATACCAAACCCGAGTTACTTCCGATAGCATGAGATGATATCTCAATGCTTCTAATACCAAACCTGAGATCCTTCCTATAACATGAGATGTGATTTCCAAATCCTTCCCCTTCCAAACCTGAGACCCTCCATTTAGCATGAGATGTGATATACAACTCCTTCCCATTCCAATCCTGAGACCCTTCTGATAGCATGAGATGTGATATCTCAATGCCTCTAATACCAAACCTGAGATCCTATCTCTAACATGAAATGTGATATCCATCTCCTTCCCTTTCCAAACCTGAGGCCCTGCCTATAGCATGAGATGTGATATCCAAGTCCTTCCCATTCCAATCCTGAGACCCTTCCTATAGCATGAGATGTTATATCTCAATGCTTATACCAAACCTGAGACCTTTCCTATAGCATGAGATGTGATATCCAACTTCTTCCCATTCCAATCCTGAGACCCTTCCTATAACATGAGATGTGATGTCTCAATGCTTCTAATACCAAACCTGAGATATTTCCTATAACATGAGATGTGATATCCAACTCCTTCCCATTCCAATCCTGAGACCCTTCCTATAGCATGAGATGTGATATCTCAATGCTTATACCAAACCTGAGACCCTTCCTATAGCTTGAGATGTGATATCCAACTCCTTCCCATTCCAATCCTGAGACCCTTCCTATAGCTTGAGATGTGATATCCAACTCCTTCCCCTTCCAAACCTGAGAGCCTTCCTATAGCATGAGATATGATATCCAAGTCCTTCCCATTCCAATCCTGAGACCCTTCCTATAACATGAAATGTGATATCCAACTCCTTCCCATTCCAACCTGAGACCCTTCCTATAGCAAGAGATGGGATATCCAACTTCTTCCAAATCCAATACTGATACCCTTCCGATAGCATGAGATGTGATATCCCAATGCTTCTACCAAACCTGAGACCCATACTATGGCATGAGATGTGATATCAAACTCCTTCCCATTCCAATCCTGAGACCCTTCCTATAGCTTGAGGTGTGATATCCAACTCCTTCCCATTCCAATTCTGAGACCCTTCTTATACCATGAGACTTGATATCTCAATGCTTCTAATACCAAAACTGAGACCCGTCCTATAACATGAGATGTGATATCCAAATCCTTCCCCTTCCAAACCTTAGACCCTTCCTTTATCATGAGATGTGATATCCAACTCCTTCCCATTCCAATCCTGAGACCCTTCCGATATCATGAGATTTGTTATCTCAATGCTTCAAATATCAAACTTGAGACCCTCCCTATAGCATGAGATGTGACATCCAAGTCCTTCCCATTCCAATCCTGAGACCCTTCCTATAGCATGAGATGTGATATCTCTATGCTTCTAATACCAAACCTGAGACCATTCCTATAACATGAGATGGGATATCCAACTCCTTCCCATTCCAATCCTGAGACCCTTCCGATAGCAGAGATGTGATATCTCAATGCTTATACCAAACCTGAGACCCTTCCTATGGCCTGAGATGTCATATACAACTCCTTCCCATTCCAATCCTGAGACCCTTTCTTTAGCATGAGATGTGATATCTCAATGCTTATACCAAATCTGAGACCCTTCCTATAGCATGAGATGTGATATCCAATTCCTTCCCATTCCAATCCTGAGACCCTTCCTATAGCATGAGATGTGATATCTCAATGCTTATACCAAACCTGAGAGCCTACCTATAGCATGAGATGTGATATCCAAGTCCATCCCATTCCAATCCTTAGACCCTTCCTACAGCATGCGATGTGATATCTCAATGATTCTAATACCAAACCAGAGACTCTTCCTATAACATGAGATGGGATATCCAACTCCTTCCCGTTCCAAACCTGAGACACTAACTATAGCATATGTGATATCCAACTGCTTCCCATTCCAAACATGAGACCCTTCCTATAGCAAGAAAGTAATATCCAACTCCTACCCATTCCAATCCTGAGACCCTTCCTATAGCAAGAGATGTGATATCCAAATCCTTCCCATTCCAATCCTGAGACCCTTCCTATAACATGAGATGTGATATCCAACTCCTTCCCATTCAAATCCTGAGACCCTTCCTATAGCATGAGAAGGGATATCCAACTCCTTCCCAATCCAATCCTGAGACCCTTCCGATAGCAGAAACGTGATATCTCAATGCTTCTACCAAACCTGAGACCCTTCCTTTAGCATGAGATGTGATATCCAAATCCTTCACATTCCAATCCTGAGACCCTTCCTATAGCATGAGATGTGATATCTCAATGCTTCTAATACCAAACCTGAGATTCTTCCTATAACATGAGATGTGATATCTAATTCCTTCCCATTCCAAACCTGAGACCCTTCCTATTGGATGAGATGTGATATCCAACTCCTTCCCATTCCAACCCTGAGACCCTTCCTATAGCATGAGATGTGATGTCTCAATGCATCTAATACCAAACCTGAGATCCTTCCTATAACATGAGATGTGATATCCAACTCCTTCCATTCCAATCCTGAGACCCGTCCTATAGCATGAGATGTGATATCTCAATGCTTATACCAAACCTGAGACCCTTCCTATAGCATGAGATGTGATATCCAACTCCTTCCATTCCAATCCTGAGACCCGTCCTATAGCATGAGATGTGATATCTCAATGCTTCTAATACCAAACCTGAGATCCTTCCTCTAACATGAAATGTGATATCCAACTCCTTCCCTTTCCAAACCTGAGACCCTTCCTTTAGCATGAGATGTGATATCTCAATGCTTATACCAAATCTGAGACCCTTCCTATAGCATGAGATGTGATATCCAAATCCTTCCCATTCCAATCCTGAGACCCTTCCTATAGCATGAGATGTGATATCTCAATGCTTATACCAAACCTGAGAGCCTACCTATAGCATGAGATGTGATATCCAAGTCCATCCCATTCCAATCCTTAGACCCTTCCAACAGCATGCGATGTGATATCTCAATGATTCTAATACCAAACCAGAGACTCTTCCTATAGCATGAGATGGGATATCCAACTCCTTCCCATTCCAATCCTGACCCTTCCAACAGCATGCGATGTGATATCTCAATGATTCTAATACCAAACCAGAGACTCTTCCTATAGCATGAGATGGGATATCCAACTCCTTCCCATTCCAATCCTGAGCCGCTTCCGATAGCAGAGATGTGATATCTCAATGCTTATACCAAACCTGAGACCCTTCCTATAACATGAGATGTGATATCCAACTCCTTCCCGTTCCAAACCTGAGACACTAACTATAGCATATGTGATATCCAACTCCTTCCCATTCCAAACATGAGACCCTTCCTATAGCAAGAAAGTAATATCCAACTCCTACCCATTCCAATCCTGAGACCCTTCCTATAGCAAGAGATGTGATATCTAAATCCTTCCCATTCCAGTCCTGAGACCCTTCCTATAACATGAGATGTGATATCCAACTCCTTACCATTCCAACCTGAGACACTTCCTATAGCATGAGAAGGGATATCCAACTCCTTCCCAATCCAATCCTGAGACCCTTCCGATAGCAGAGATGTGATATCTCAATGCTTATACCAAACCTGAGACCCTTCCTATGGCATGAGATGTGATATCCAACTCTTTGCAATTCAAATCCTGAGACCCTTCCTATAGCATGAGAAGGGATATCCAACTCCTTCCCAATCCAATCCTGAGACCCTTCCGATAGCAGAGACGTGATATCTCAATGCTTCTACCAAACCTGAGACCCTTCCTTTAGCATGAGATGTGATATCCAAATCCTTCACATTCCAATCCTGAGACCCTTCCTATAGCATGAGATGTGATATCTCAATGCTTCTAATACCAAACCTGAGATCCTTCCTATAACATGAGATGTGATATCCAATTCCTTCCCATTCCAAACCTGAGACCCTTCCTATTGGATGAGATGTGATATCCAACTCCTTCCCATTCCAACCCTGAGACCCTTCCTACAGCATGAGATGTGATGTCTCAATGCTTCTAATACCAAACCTGAGATCCTTACTATAACATGAGATGTGATATCCAACTCCTTCCATTCCAATCCTGAGACCCGTCCTATAGCATGAGATGTGATATCTCAATGCTTATACCAAACCTGAGACCCTTCCTATAGCATGAGATGTGATATCCAACTACTTCCCATTCCAATCCTGAGACCCTTCCTATAGCATGAGATGTGATATCTCAATGCTTCTAATACCAAACCTGAGATCCTTCCTCTAACATGAAATGTGATATCCAACTCCTTCCCTTTCCAAACCTAGGAGCCTATCTATAGCATGAGATGTGATATCCAAGTCCTTCCCATTCCAACCCTTAGACCCTTCCTACAGCATGCAATATGATATCTCAATGATTCTAATAACAAACCTGAGACCCGTCCTATAACATGAGATATGATATCCAACTCCTTCCCATTCCAATCCTGAGACACTTCCGATAGCAGAGATGTGATATCTCAATGCTTATACCCTTCCGATAGCATGAGATGTGATGTCTCAATGCTTCTAATACCAAACCTGAGATCCTTCCTATAACATGAGATGTGATATCCAACTCCTTCCCATTCCAATCCTGAGACCCTTCCTATAGCATGAGATGTGATATCTCAATGCTTATACCAAACCTGAGACCCTTCCTATAGCATGAGATGTGATATCCAACTCCTTCCCATTCCAATCCTGAGACCCTTCCTATAGCATGAGATGTGATATCTCAATGCCTCTAATACCAAACCTGAGATCCTTCCTCTAACATGAAATGTGATATCCAACTCCTTCCCATTCCAATCCTGAGACACTTCCTATAGCATGAGATGTGATATCTAAATGCTTCTAATACCAAACTTGAGACTCTTCCTATAACATGAGATGGGATATCCAACTCCTTCCCATTCCAATCCTTAGACCCTTCCTACAGCATGCAATATGATATCTCAATGATTCTAATAACAAACCTGAGACCCGTCCTATAACATGAGATGGGATATCCAACACCTTCCCATTCCAATCCTGAGACACTTCCGATAGCAGAGATGTGATATCTCAATGCTTATACCAAACCTGAGACCCTTCCTATAACATGAGATGTGATATCCAACTCCTTCCCGTTCCAAACCTGAGACCCTTCCTATAGCATATGTGATATCCAACACATTCCCATTCCAAACATGAGACCCTTCCTATAGCAGGAATGTAATATCCAACTCCTTCCCATTTCAATCCTGAGACCATTCCTATAGCATGAGATGTGATATCTCAATGCTTCTAATACCAAACCTGAGATCCTTCCTATGACATGAGATGTGATATCCAATTCCTCCCCATTCCAAACCTGAGAACCTTCCTACAGCATGCGATGTGATATCTCAATGCTTCTAATACCAAACCTGAGACCAGTCCTATAACATGAGATTGGATATCCAACTCCTTCCTCTTCCAAACCTGAGACCCTTCCTATAGCATGAGATGTGATATCCAACTTCTTCCCATTCCAATCCTGAGACCCTTCCTATAACATGAGATGTGATGTCTCAATGCTTCTAATACCAAACCTGAGATCTTTCCTATAACATGAGATGTGATATCCAACTCCTTCCCATTCCAATCCTGAGACCCTTCCTATAGCATGAGATGTGCTATCTCAATGCTTATACCAAACCTGAGACCCTTCCTAAAGCTTGAGATGTGATATCCAACTCCTTCCCATTCCAATCCTGAGACCCTTCCTATAACATGAAATGTGATATCCAACTCCTTCCCATTCCAACCTGAGACCCTTCCTATAGCATGAGATGTGATATCTCAAGGCCTCTAATACCAAACCTGAGATCCTTCCTCTAACATGAAATGTGATATCCAACTCCTTCTCCTTCCAAACCTGAGAGCCTTCCTATAGCATGAGATATGATATACAAGTCCTTCCCATTCCAATCCTGAGACCCTTCCTATAACATGAAATGTGATATCCAACTCCTTCCCATTCCAACCTGAGACCCTTCCTATAGCATGAGATGGGATATCCAACTCCTTCCAAATCCAATACTGATACCCTTCCAATAGCATGAGATGTGATATCCCAATGCTTCTATCAAACCTGAGAACCATACTATGGCATGAGATGTGATATCAAACTCCTTCCCATTCCAATCCTGAGACTCTTCCTATAGCTTGAGATGTGATATCCAACTCCTTCCCATTCCAATTCTGAGACCCTTCCTATACCATGAGACTTGATATCTCAATGCTTCTAATACCAAACCTGAGACCCGTCCTATAACATGAGATGTGATATCCAAATCTTTCCCCTTCCAAACCTTAGACCCTTCCTTTATCATGAGATGTGATATCCAACTCCTTCCCATTCCAATCCTGAGACCCTTCCGATATCATGAGATTTGTTATCTCAATGCTTCTAATATCAAAATTGAGACCCTCCCTATAGCATGAGATGGGATATCCAACTCCTTCCCATTCCAATCCTGAGACCCTTCCGATAGCAGAGATGTGATATCTCAATGCTTATACCAAATCTGAGACCCTTCCTATAGCATGAGATGTGATATCCAACTCCTTCCCATTCCAATCCTGAGACCCTTCCTATAGCATGAGATGTGATGTCTCAATGCTTCTAATACCAAACCTGAGATCCTTCCTATAACATGAGATGTGATATCCAACTCCTTCCCATTCCAATCCTGAGACCCTTCCTATAGCATGAGATGTGCTATCTCAATGCTTATACCAAACCTGAGACCCTTCCTAAAGCTTGAGATGTGATATCCAACTCCTTCCCATTCCAATCCTGAGACCCTTCCTATAGCATGAGATGTGATATCTCAAGGCCTCTAATACCAAACCTGAGATCCTTCCTCTAACATGAAATGTGATATCCAACTCCTTCCCCTTCCAAACCTGAGAGCCTTCCTATAACATGAAATGTGTTATCCAACTCCTTCCAAATCCAATACTGATACCCTTCCAATAGCATGAAATGTGATATCCCAATGCTTCTACCAAACCTGAGACCCATACTATGGCATGAGAGGTGATATCAAACTCCTTCCCATTCCAATCCTGAGACTCTTCCTATAGCTTGAGATGTGATATCCAACTCCTTCACATTCCAATTCTGAGACCCTTCCTATGCCATGAGACTTGATATCTCAATGCTTCTAATACCAAACCTGAGACCCGTCCTATAACATGAGATGTGATATCCAAATCTTTCCCCTTCCAAACCTTAGACTCTTCCTTTATCATGAGATGTGATATCCAACTCCTTCCCATTCCAATCCTGAGACCCTTCCGATATCATGAGATTTGTTATCTCAATGCTTCTAATATCAAACTTGAGACACTCCCTATAGCATGAGATGTGACATCCAAGTCCTCCCCATTCCAATCCTGAGACCCTTCCTATAGCATGAGATGTGATATCTCAATGCTTCTAATACCAAACCTGAGACCCTTCCTATAACATGAGATGGGATATCCAACTCCTTCCCATTCCAATCCTGAGACCCTTCCGATAGCAGAGATGTGATATCTCAATGCTTATACCAATCCTGAGACCCTTCCTATGGCCTGAGATGTCATATACAACTCCTTCCCAATCCAATCCTGAGACCCTTCCTATAGCATGAGATGTGATATCTCAATGCTTATACCAAATGTGAGACCCTTCCTATAGCATGAGATGTGATATCCAACTCCTTCCCATTCCAATCCTGAGACCCTTCCTATAGCATGAGATGTGATGTCTCAATGCTTCTAATACCAAACCTGAGAACCTTCCTACAGCATGCGATGTGATATCTCAATGCTTCTAATACCAAACCTGAGACCAGTCCTATAACATGAGATTGGATATCCAACTCCTTCCCCTTCCAAACCTGAGACCCTTCCTATAGCATGAGATGTGATATCCAACTTCTTCCCATTCCAATCCTGAGACCCTTCCTATAACATGAGATGTGATGTCTCAATGCTTCTAATACCAAACCTGAGATCTTTCCTATAACATGAGATGTGATATCCAACTCCTTCCCATTCCAATCCTGAGACCCTTCCTATAGCATGAGATGTGCTATCGCAATGCTTATACCAAACCTGAGACCCTTCCTAAAGCTTGAGATGTGATATCCAACTCCTTCCCATTCCAATCCTGACACCCTTCCTATAGCATGAGATGTGATATCTCAAGGCCTCTAATACCAAACCTGAGATCCTTCCTCTAACATGAAATGTGATATCCAACTCCTTCCCCTTCCAAACCTGAGAGCCTTCCTATAGCATGAGATATGATATCCAAGTCCTTCCCATTCCAATCCTGAGACCCTTCCTATAACATGAAATGTGATATCCAACTCCTTCCCATTCCAACCTGAGACCCTTCCTATAGCATGAGATGGGATATCCAACTCCTTCGAAATCCAATACTGATACCCTTCCAATAGCATGAATTGTGATATCCCAATGCTTCTACCAAACCTGAGACCCATACTATGGCATGAGATGTGATATCAAACTCATTCCCATTCCAATCCTGAGACTCTTCCTATAGCTTGAGATGTGATATCCAACTCCTTCCCATTCCAATTCTGAGACCCTTCCTATGCCATGAGACTTGATATCTCAATGCTTCTAATACCAAACCTGAGACCCGTCCTATAACATGAGATGTGATATCCAAATCTTTCCCCTTCCAAACCTTAGACCCTTCCTTTATCATGAGATGTGATATCCAACTCCTTCCCATTCCAATCCTGAGACCCTTCCGATATCATGAGATTTGTTATCTCAATGCTTCTAATATCAAACTTGAGACCCTCCCTATAGCATGAGATGTGACATCCAAGTCCTCCCCATTCCAATCCTGAGACCCTTCCTATAGCATGAGATGTGATATCTCAATGCTTCTAATACCAAACCTGAGACCCTTCCTATAACATGAGATTGGATATCCAACTCCTTCCCATTCCAATCCTGAGACCCTTCCGATAGCAGAGATGTGATATCTCAATGCTTATACCAATCCTGAGACCCTCCCTATGGCCTGAGATGTCATATACAACTCCTTCCCAATCCAATCCTGAGACCCTTCCTATAGCATGAGATGTGATATCTCAATGCTTATACCAAATGTGAGACCCTTCCTATAGTATGAGATGTGATATCCAACTCCTTCCCATTCCAATCCTGAGACCCTTCCTATAGCATGAGATGTGATGTCTCAATGCTTCTAATACCAAACCTGAGATCCTTCCTATAACATGAGATGTGATATCCAACTCCTTCCCATTCCAATCCTGAGACCCTTCCTATAGCATGAGATGTGATGTCTCAATGCTTCTAATACCAAACCTGAGAACCTTCCTACAGCATGCGATGTGATATCTCAATGCTTCTAATACCAAACCTGAGACCAGTCCTATAACATGAGATTGGATATCCAACTCCTTCCCCTTCCAAACCTGAGACCCTTCCTATAGCATGAGATGTGATATCCAACTTCTTCCCATTCCAATCCTGAGACCCTTCCTATAACATGAGATGTGATGTCTCAATGCTTCTAATACCAAACCTGAGATCTTTCCTATAATATGAGATGTGATATCCAACTCCTTCCCATTCCAATCCTGAGACCCTTCCTATAGCATGAGATGTGCTATCTCAATGCTTATACCAAACCTGAGACCCTTCCTAAAGCTTGAGATGTGATATCCAACTCCTTCCCATTCCAATCCTGAGACCCTTCCTATAGCATGAGATGTGATATCTCAAGGCCTCTAATACCAAACCTGAGATCCTTCCTCTAACATGAAATGTGATATCCAACTCCTTCCCCTTCCAAACCTGAGAGCCTTCCTATAGCATGAGATATGATATCCAAGTCCTTCCCATTCCAATCCTGAGACCCTTCCTATAACATGAAATGTGATTTCCAACTCCTTCCCATTCCAACCTGAGACCCTTCCTATAGCATGAGATGGGATATCCAACTCCTTCCAAATCCAATACTGATACCCTTCCAATAGCATGAGATGTGATATCCCAATGCTTCTACCAAACCTGAGACCCATACTATGGCATGAGATGTGATATCAAACTCATTCCCATTCCAATCCTGAGACTCTTCCTATAGATTGAGATGTGATATCCAACTCCTTCCCATTCCAATTCTGAGACCCTTCCTATGCCATGAGACTTGATATCTCAATGCTTCTAATACCAAACCTGAGACCCGTCCTATAACATGAGATGTGATATCCAAATCTTTCCCCTTCCAAACCTTAGACCCTTCCTTTATCATGAGATGTGATATCCAACTCCTTCCCATTCCAATCCTGAGACCCTTCCGATATCATGAGATTTGTTATCTCAATGCTTCTAATATCAAACTTGAGACCCTCCCTGTAGCATGAGATGTGACATCCAAGTCCTCCCCATTCCAATCCTGAGACCCTTCCTATAGCATGAGATGTGATATCTCAATGCTTCTAATACCAAACCTGAGACCCTTCCTATAACATGAGATGTCATATACAACTCCTTCCCAATCCAATCCTGAGACCCTTCCTATAGCATGAGATGTGATATCTCAATGCTTATACCAAATCTGAGACCCTTCCTATAGCATGAGATGTGATATTCAACTCCTTCCCATTCCAATCCTGAGACCCTTCCTATAGCATGAGATGTGATGTCTCAATGCTTCTAATACCAAACCTGAGATCCTTCCAATAACATGAGATGTGATATCCAACTCCTTCCCATTCCAATCCTGAGACCCTTATGATAGCATGAGATGTGATATCTCAATGCCTCTAATACCAAACCTGAGATACTTCCGATAGCATGAGATGTGATATCTCAATGCTTCTAATACCAAACCTGAGATCCTTCCTATAACATGAGATGTGATTTCCAAATCCTTCCCCTTCCAAACCTGAGACCCTCCATTTAGCATGAGATGTGATATACAACTCCTTCCCATTCCAATCCTGAGACCCTTCTGATAGCATGAGATGTGATATCTCAATGCCTCTAATACCAAACCTGAGATCCTATCTCTAACATGAAATGTGATATCCATCTCCTTCCCTTTCCAAACCTGAGGCCCTGCCTATAGCATGAGATGTGATATCCAAGTCCTTCCCATTCCAATCCTGAGACCCTTCCTATAGCATGTGATGTGATATCTCAATGCTTATACCAAACCTGAGACCCTTCCTATGGCATGAGATGTCATATACAACTCCTCCCCGTTCCAATCCTGAGACCCTTCCTATAGCATGAGATGTGATATCTCAATGCTTATACCAAACCTGAGACCTTTCCTATAGCATGAGATGTGATATCCAACTTCTTCCCATTCCAATCCTGAGACCCTTCCTATAACATGAGATGTGATGTCTCAATGCTTCTAATACCAAACCTGAGATATTTCCTATAACATGAGATGTGATATCCAACTCCTTCCCATTCCAATCCTGAGACCCTTCCTATAGCATGAGATGTGATATCTCAATGCTTATACCAAACCTGAGACCCTTCCTATAGCTTGAGATGTGATATCCAACTCCTTCCCATTCCAATCCTGAGACCCTTCCTATAGCTTGAGATGTGATATCCAACTCCTTCCCCTTCCAAACCTGAGAGCCTTCCTATAGCATGAGATATGATATCCAAGTCCTTCCCATTCCAATCCTGAGACCCTTCCTATAACATGAAATGTGATATCCAACTCCTTCCCATTCCAACCTGAGACCCTTCCTATAGCATGAGATGGGATATCCAACTTCTTCCAAATCCAATACTGATACCCTTCCGATAGCATGAGATGTGATATCCCAATGCTTCTACCAAACCTGAGACCCATACTATGGCATGAGATGTGATATCAAACTCCTTCCCATTCCAAACCTGAGGACCTTCCCATAGCTTGAGGTGTGATATCCAACTCCTTCCCATTCCAATTCTGAGACCCTTCTTATACCATGAGACTTGATATCTCAATGCTTCTAATACCAAAACTGAGACCCGTCCTATAACATGAGATGTGATATCCAAATCCTTCCCCTTCCAAACCTTAGACCCTTCCTTTATCATGAGATGTGATATCCAACTCCTTCCCATTCCAATCCTGAGACCCTTCCGATATCATGAGATTTGTTATCTCAATGCTTCTAATATCAAACTTGAGACCCTCCCTATAGCATGAGATGTGACATCCAAGTCCTTCCCATTCCAATCCTGAGACCCTTCCTATAGCATGAGATGTGATATCTCTATGCTTCTAATACCAAACCTGAGACCATTCCTATAACATGAGATGGGATATCCAACTCCTTCCCATTCCAATCCTGAGACCCTTCCGATAGCAGAGATGTGATATCTCAATGCTTATACCAAACCTGAGACCCTTCCTATGGCCTGAGATGTCATATACAACTCCTTCCCATTCCAATCCTGAGACCCTTTCTTTAGCATGAGATGTGATATCTCAATGCTTATACCAAATCTGAGACCCTTCCTATAGCATGAGATGTGATATCCAATTCCTTCCCATTCCAATCCTGAGACCCTTCCTATAGCATGAGATGTGATATCTCAATGCTTATACCAAACCTGAGAGCCTACCTATAGCATGAGATGTGATATCCAAGTCCATCCCATTCCAATCCTTAGACCCTTCCTACAGCATGCGATGTGATATCTCAATGATTCTAATACCAAACCAGAGACTCTTCCTATAACATGAGATGGGATATCCAACTCCTTCCCGTTCCAAACCTGAGACACTAACTATAGCATATGTGATATCCAACTGCTTCCCATTCCAAACATGAGACCCTTCCTATAGCAAGAAAGTAATATCCAACTCCTACCCATTCCAATCCTGAGACCCTTCCTATACCAAGAGATGTGATATCCAAATCCTTCCCATTCCAATCCTGAGACCCTTCCTATAACATGAGATGTGATATCCAACTCCTTCCCATTCAAATCCTGAGACCCTTCCTATAGCATGAGAAGGGATATCCAACTCCTTCCCAATCCAATCCTGAGACCCTTTCGATAGCAGAAACGTGATATCTCAATGCTTCTACCAAACCTGAGACCCTTCCTTTAGCATAAGATGTGATATCCAAATCCTTCACATTCCAATCCTGAGACCCTTCCTATAGCATGAGATGTGATATCTCAATGCTTCTAATACCAAACCTGAGATTCTTCCTATAACATGAGATGTGATATCCAATTCCTTCCCATTCCAAACCTGAGACCCTTCCTATTGGATGAGATGTGATATCCAACTCCTTCCCATTCCAACCATGAGACCCTTCCTATAGCATGAGATGTGATGTCTCAATGCATCTAATACCAAACCTGAGATCCTTCCTATAACATGAGATGTGATATCCAACTCCTTCCATTCCAATCCTGAGACCCGTCCTATAGCATGAGATGTGATATCTCAATGCTTATACCAAACCTGAGACCCTTCCTATAGCATGAGATGTGATATCCAACTCCTTCCATTCCAATCCTGAGACCCGTCCTATAGCATGAGATGTGATATTTCAATGCTTCTAATACCAAACCTGAGATCCTTCCTCTAACATGAAATGTGATATCCAACTCCTTCCCTTTCCAAACCTGAGACCCTTCCTTTAGCATGAGATGTGATATCTCAATGCTTATACCAAATCTGAGACCCTTCCTATAGCATGAGATGTGATATCCAAATCCTTCCCATTCCAATCCTGAGACCCTTCCTATAGCATGAGATGTGATATCTCAATGCTTATACCAAACCTGAGAGCCTACCTATTGGAATGGGAAGGAGTTGGATATCACATCTCATGTTATAGGAAGGGTCTCAGGTTTGGTATAAGATATCACATCTCTGCTATCGGAAGGGTCTCAGGATTGGAATGGGAAGGAGTTGGATATCCCATCTCATGTTATAGGAAGGGTCTCAGGTTTGGTATTAGAAGCATTGAGATATCACATCTCATGCTATAGGAAGGGTCTCAGGATTGGAATGGGGAGGACTTGGATGTCACATCTCATGCTATAGGGAGTGTCTCAAGTTTGATATTAGAAGCATTGAGATAACAAATCTCATGATATCGGAAGGGTCTCAGGATTGGAATGGGAAGGAGTTGGATATCACATCTCATGATAAAGGAAGAGTCTAAGGTTTGGAAGGGGAAAGATTTGGATATCACATCTCATGTTATAGGACGGGTCTCAGGTTTGGTATTAGAAGCATTGAGATATCAAGTCTCATGGCATAGGAAGGGTCTCAGAATTGGAATGTGAAGGAGTTGGATATCACATCTCAAGCTATAGGAAGAGTCTCAGGATTGGAATGGGAAGGAGTTTGATATCACCTCTCATGCCATAGTATGGGTCTCAGGTTTGGTAGAAGCATTGGGATATCACATTTCATGCTATTGGAAGGGTATCAGTATTGGATTTGGAAGGAGTTGGATAACACATTTCATGTTATAGGAAGGGTCTCAGGTTGGAATGGGAAGGAGTTGGATATCACATTTCATGTTATAGGAAGGGTCTCAGGATTGGAATGGGAAGGACTTGGATATCATATCTCATGCTATAGGAAGGCTCTCAGGTTTGGAAGGGGAAGGAGTTGGATATCACATTTCATGTTAGAGGAAGGATCTCAGGTTTGGTATTAGAGGCCTTGAGATATCACATCTCATGCTATAGGAAGGGTCTCAGGTTTGGAATGGGAAGGAGTTGGATATCACATCTCAAGCTTTAGGAAGGGTCTCAGGTTTGGTATAAGCATTGAGATAGCACATCTCATGCTATAGGAAGGGTCTCAGGATTGGAATGGGAAGGAGTTGGATATCACATCTCATGTTATAGGAAGGATCTCAGGTTTGGTATTAGAAGCATTGAGACATCACATCTCATGCTATAGGAAGGGTCTCAGGATTGGAATGGGAAGGAGTTGGATATCACATCTCATGCTATAGGAAGGGTCTCAGATTTGGTATAAGCATTGAGATATCACATCTCTGCTATCGGAAGGGTCTCAGGATTGGAATGGGAAGGAGTTGGATATCCCATCTCATGCTATAGGGAGGGTCTCAATTTTGATATTAGAAGCATTGAGATAACAAATCTCATGATATCGGAAGGGTCTCAGGATTGGAATGGGAAGGAGTTGGATATCACATCTCATGATAAAGGAAGGGTCTAAGGTTTGGAAGGGGAAAGATTTGGATATCACATCTCATGTTATAGGACGGGTCTCAGGTTTGGTATTAGAAGCATTGAGATATCAAGTCTCATGGTATAGGAAGGGTCTCAGAATTGGAATGGGAAGGAGTTGGATATCACATCTCAAGCTATAGGAAGAGTCTCAGGATTGGAATGGGAAGGAGTTTGATATCACATCTCATGCCATAGTATGGTTCTCAGGTTTGATAGAAGCATTGGGATATCACATCTCATGCTATTGGAAGGGTATCAGTATTGGATTTGGAAGGAGTTGGATATCCCATCTCATGCTATAGGAAGGGTCTCAGGTTGGAATGGGAAGGAGTTGGATATCACATTTCATGTTATAGGAAGGGTCTCAGGATTGGAATGGGAAGGACTTGTATATCATATCTCATGCTATAGGAAGGCTCTCAGGTTTGGAAGGAGAAGGAGTTGGATATCACATTTCATGTTAGAGGAAGGATCTCAGGTTTGGTATTAGAGGCCTTGAGATATCACATCTCATGCTATAGGAAGGGTCTCAGGTTGGAATGGGAAGGAGTTGGATATCACATTTCATGTTATAGGAAGGGTCTCAGGATTGGAATGGGAAGGAGTTGGATATCACATCTCAAGCTTTAGGAAGGGTCTCAGGTTTGGTATAAGCATTGAGATAGCACATCTCATGCTATAGGAAGGGTCTCAGGATTGGAATGGGAAGGAGTTGGATATCACATCTCATGTTATAGGAAAGATCTCAGGTTTGGTATTAGAAGCATTGAGACATCACATCTCATGTTATAGGAAGGGTCTCAGGATTGGAATGGGAAGAAGTTGGATATCACATCTCATGCTATAGGAAGGGTCTCAGGTTTGGAAGAGGAAGGAGTTGGATATCCAATCTCATGTTATAGGACTGGTCTCAGGTTTGGTATTAGAAGCATTGAGATATCACATCGCATGCTGTAGGAAGGTTCTCAGGTTTGGAATGGGGAGGAATTGGATATCACATCTCATGTCATAGGAAGGATCTCAGGTTTGGTATTAGAAGCATTGAGATATCACATCTCATGCTATAGGAATGGTCTCAGGATTGAAATGGGAAGGAGTTGGATATTACATTCCTGCTATAGGAAGGGTCTCATGTTTGGAATGGGAATGTGTTGGATATCACATATGCTATAGGAAGGGTCTCAGGTTTGGAACGGGAAGGAGTTGGATATCACATCTCATGTTATAGGAAGGGTCTCAGGTTTGGTATAAGCATTGAGATATCACATCTCTGCTATCGGAAGTGTCTCAGGATTGGAATGGGAAGGTGTTGGATATCCCATCTCATGTTATAGGACGGGTCTCAGGTTTGTTATTAGAATCATTGAGATATCATATTGCATGCTGTAGGAAGGGTCTAAGGATTGGAATGGGAAGGAGTTGGATATCCCATCTCATGTTATAGGAAGAGTCTCAAGTTTGGTATTAGAAGCATTTAGATATCACATCTCATGCTATAGGAAGTGTCTCAGGATTGGAATGGGAAGGAGTTGGATATCACATTTCATGTTAGAGGAAGGATCTCAGGTTTGGTATTAGAGGCATTGAGATATCACATCTCATGCTATAGGAAGGGTCTCAGGATTGGAATGGGAAGGAGTTGGATATCACATCTCATGCTATAGGAAGGGTCTCAGGTTTGGTATAAGCATTGAGATATCACATCTCATGCTATAGGAAGGGTCTCAGGATTGGAATGGGAAGGAGTTGGATATCACATCTCATGTTATAGGAAGGATCTCAGGTTTGGTATTAGAAGCATTGAGACATCACATCTCATGCTATCGGAAGGGTCTCAGGATTGGAATGGGAAGGACTTGGATATCACATCTCATGCTATAGGGAGGGTCTCAAGTTTGATATTAGAAGCATTGAGATATCATATCTCATGCTATAGGAAGGGTCTCAGGATTGGAATGGGAAGGAGTTGGATATCACATCTCATGCTATAGGAAGGGTCTCAGGTTTGGTATAAGCAGTGAGATATCACATCTCATGCTATAGGAAGTGTCTCAGGATTGGAATGGGAAGGAGTTGGATATCACATCTCATGTTATAGGAAGGATCTCAGGTTTGGTATAAGCATTGAGATATCACATCTCTACTATCGGAAGGGTCTCAGGATTGGAATGGGAAGGAGTTGGATATTCCCATCTCATGTTATAGGAAGGGTCTCAGGTTTGGTATTAGAAGCATTGAGATATCACATCTCATGCTATAGGAAGGGTCTCAGGATTGGAATGGGAAGGACTTGGATATCACATCTCATGCTATAAGGAGGGTCTCAAGTTTGATATTAGAAGCATTGAGATATCACATCTCATGATATCGGAAGGGTCTCAAGGATGGAATGGGAAGGAGTTGGATATCACATCTCATGATAAAGGAAGTGTCTAAGGTTTGGAAGGGGAAGGAGTTTGATATCACATCTCATGCCATAGTATGGGTCTCAGGTTTGGTAGAAGCATTGGGATATCACATCTCATGCTATCGGAAGGGTATCAGGATTGGATTTGGAAGGAGTTGGATATCCCATCTCATGCTATAGGAAGGGTCTCAGGTTGGAATGGGAAGGAGTTGGATATCACATCTCATGTTATAGGAAGGGTCTCAGGATTGGAATTAGAAGGACTTGGATATCACATCTCATGCTATAGGAAGGCTCTCAGGTTTGGAAGGGGAAAGAGTTGGATATCACATTTCATGTTAGAGGTAGGATCTCAGGTTTGGTATTAGAAGCATTGAGATATCACATCTCATGCTTTCGGAAGGATCTCAGGTTTGGTATAGAAGCATTGAGATATCACATCTCATGCTATCAGAAGGTTCTCAGGATTGGAATGGGAAGGAGTTGGATATCACATCTCATGCTAAAGGGAGGGTCTCAGGTTTGGAAGGGGAAGGATTTGGATATCACATCTCATGTTATAGGAAGGATCTCAGGTTTGGTATTAGAAGCATTGAGATATCACATCTCATGCTATCGGAAGGATCTCAGGTTTGGTATAGAAGCATTGAGATATCACATCTCATGCTATCAGAAGGTTCTCAGGATTGGAATGGGAAGGAGTTGGATATCACATCTCATGCTAAAGGGAGGGTCTCAGGTTTGGAAGGGGAAGGATTTGGATATCATATCTCATGTTATCAGAAGGATCTCAGGTTTGGTATTAGAAGTATTGAGATATCACATCTCATGCTATAGGAAGGGTCTCAGGATTGGAATGGGAAGGAGTTGGTTATCACATCTCATGCTAAAGGAAGGGTCTCAGGTTTGGTAGAAGCATTGAGATATCACATCTCATGCTATAGGAAGGGTCTCAGGATTGGAATGGGAAGGACTTAGATATCACATATCATGCTATAGGGAGGGTCTCAGTTTTGATATTAGAAGCATTGAGATATCACATCTTATGCTATCAGAAGGGTCTCAGGATTGGAATGGGAAGGAGCTGGATATCACATCTCATGCTAAAGGAAGGGTCTCAGGATTGGAATGGGAAGGAGTTGGATATCACATCTCATGCTATAGGAAGGGTCTCAGGTTTGGTATAAGCAGTGAGATATTCCCATTCCAACCTGAGACCCTTCCTATAGCATGAGATGTGATATCTAAAGGCCTCTAATACCAAACCTGAGATCCTTCCTCTAACATGAAATGTGATATCCAACTCCTTCTCCTTCCAAACCTGAGAGCCTTCCTATAGCATGAGATATGATATCCAAGTCCTTCCCATTCCAATCCTGAGACCTTCCTATGACATGGAATGTGATATCCAACTCCTTCCCATTCCAACCTGAGACCCTTCCTATAGCATGAGATGGGATATCCAACTCCTTCCAAATCCAATACTGATACCCTTCCAATAGCATGAGATGTGATATCTCAATGCTTCTATCAAACCTGAGAACCATACTATGGCATGAGATGTGATATCAAACTCCTTCCCATTCCAATCCTGAGACTCTTCCTATAGCTTGAGATGTGATATCCAACTCCTTCCCATTCCAATTCTGAGACCCTTCCTATACCATGAGACTTGATATCTCAATGCTTCTAATACCAAACCTGAGACCCGTCCTATAACATGAGATGTGATATCCAAATCTTTCCCCTTCCAAACCTTAGACCCTTCCTTTATCATGAGATGTGATATCCAACTCCTTCCCATTCCAATCCTGAGACCCTTCCGATATCATGAGATTTGTTATCTCAATGCTTCTAATATCAAAATTGAGACCCTCCCTATAGCATGAGATGGGATATCCAACTCCTTCCCATTCCAATCCTTAGACCCTTCCGATAGCAGAGATGTGATATCTCAATGCTTATACCAAATCTGAGACCCTTCCTATAGCATGAGATGTGATATCCAACTCCTTCCCATTCCAATCCTGAGACCCTTCCTATAGCATGAGATGTGATGTCTCAATGCTTCTAATACCAAACCTGAGATCCTTCCTATAACATGAGATGTGATATCCAACTCCTTCCCATTCCAATCCTGAGACCCTTCCTATAGCATGAGATGTGCTATCTCAATGCTTATACCAAACCTGAGACCCTTCCTAAAGCTTGAGATGTGATATCCAACTCCTTCCCATTCCAATCCTGAGACCCTTCCTATAGCATGAGATGTGATATCTCAAGGCCTCTAATACCAAACCTGAGATCCTTCCTCTAACATGAAATGTGATATCCAACTCCTTCCCCTTCCAAACCTGAGAGCCTTCCTATAGCATGAGATATGATATCCAAGTCCTTCCCATTCCAATCCTGAGACCCTTCCTATAACATGAAATGTGATATCCAACTCCTTCCCATTCCAACCTGAGACCCTTCCTATAGCATGAGATGGGATATCCAACTCCTTCCAAATCCAATACTGATACCCTTCCAATAGCATGAGATGTGATATCCCAATGCTTCTACCAAACCTGAGACCCATACTATGGCATGAGATGTGATATCAAACTCCTTCCCATTCCAATCCTGAGACTCTTCCTATAGCTTGAGATGTGATATCCAACTCCTTCACATTCCAATTCTGAGACCCTTCCTATGCCATGAGACTTGATATCTCAATGCTTCTAATACCAAACCTGAGACCCGTCCTATAACATGAGATGTGATATCCAAATCTTTCCCCTTCCAAACCTTAGACCCTTCCTTTATCATGAGATGTGATATCCAACTCCTTCCCATTCCAATCCTGAGACCCTTCCGATATCATGAGATTTGTTATCTCAATGCTTCTAATATCAAACTTGAGACCCTCCCTATAGCATGAGATGTGACATCCAAGTCCTCCCCATTCCAATCCTGAGACCCTTCCTATAGCATGAGATGTGATATCTCAATGCTTCTAATACCAAACCTGAGACCCTTCCTATAACATGAGATGGGATATCCAACTCCTTCCCATTCCAATCCTGAGACCCTTCCGATAGCAGAGATGTGATATCTCAATGCTTATACCAATCCTGAGACCCTTCCTATGGCCTGAGATGTCATATAAAACTCCTTCCCAATCCAATCCTGAGACCCTTCCTATAGCATGAGATGTGATATCTCAATGCTTATACCAAATGTGAGACCCTTCCTATAGCATGAGATGTGATATCCAACTCCTTCCCATTCCAATCCTGAGACCCTTCCTATAGCATGAGATGTGATGTCTCAATGCTTCTAATACCAAACCTGAGATCCTTCCTATAACATGAGATGTGATATCCAACTCCTTCCCATTCCAATCCTGAGACCCTTCCTATAGCATGAGATGTGATGTCTCAATGCTTCTAATACCAAACCTGAGAACCTTCCTACAGCATGCGATGTGATATCTCAATGCTTCTAATACCAAACCTGAGACCAGTCCTATAACATGAGATTGGATATCCAACTCCTTCCCCTTCCAAACCTGAGACCCTTCCTATAGCATGAGATGTGATATCCAACTTCTTCCCATTCCAATCCCGAGACCCTTCCTATAACATGAGATGTGATGTCTCAATGCTTCTAATACCAAACCTGAGATCTTTCCTATAACATGAGATGTGATATCCAACTCCTTCCCATTCCAATCCTGAGACCCTTCCTATAGCATGAGATGTGCTATCTCAATGCTTATACCAAACCTGAGACCCTTCCTAAAGCTTGAGATGTGATATCCAACTCCTTCCCATTCCAATCCTGAGACCCTTCCTATAGCATGAGATGTGATATCTCAAGGCCTCTAATACCAAACCTGAGATCCTTCCTCTAACATGAAATGTGATATCCAACTCCTTCCCCTTCCAAACCTGAGAGCCTTCCTATAGCATGAGATATGATATCCAAGTCCTTCCCATTCCAATCCTGAGACCCTTCCTATAACATGAAATGTGATATCCAACTCCTTCCCATTCCAACCTGAGACCCTTCCTATAGCATGAGATGGGATATCCAACTCCTTCCAAATCCAATACTGATACCCTTCCAATAGCATGAGATGTGATATCCCAATGCTTCTACCAAACCTGAGACCCATACTATGGCATGAGATGTGATATCAAACTCATTCCCATTCCAATCCTGAGACTCTTCCTATAGCTTGAGATGTGATATCCAACTCCTTCCTATTCCAATTCTGAGACCCTTCCTATGCCATGAGACTTGATATCTCAATGCTTCTAATACCAAACCTGAGACCCGTCCTATAACATGAGATGTGATATCCAAATCTTTCCCCTTCCAAACCTTAGACCCTTCCTTTATCATGAGATGTGATATCCAACTCCTTCCCATTCCAATCCTGAGACCCTTCCGATATCATGAGATTTGTTATCTCAATGCTTCTAATATCAAACTTGAGACCCTCCCTATAGCATGAGATGTGACATCCAAGTCCTCCCCATTCCAATCCTGAGACCCTTCCTATAGCATGAGATGTGATATCTCAATGCTTCTAATACCAAACCTGAGACCCTTCCTATAACATGAGATGTCATATACAACTCCTTCCCAATCCAATCCTGAGACCCTTCCTATAGCATGAGATGTGACATCTCAATGCTTATACCAAATCTGAGACCCTTCCTATAGCATGAGATGTGATATTCAACTCCTTCCCATTCCAATCCTGAGACCCTTCCTATAGCATGAGATGTGATGTCTCAATGCTTCTAATACCAAACCTGAGATCCTTCCAATAACATGAGATGTGATATCCAACTCCTTCCCATTCCAATCCTGAGACCCTTATGATAGCATGAGATGTGATATCTCAATGCCTCTAATACCAAACCTGAGATACTTCCGATAGCATGAGATGTGATATCTCAATGCTTCTAATACCAAACCTGAGATCCTTCCTATAACATGAGATGTGATTTCCAAATCCTTCCCCTTCCAAACCTGAGACCCTCCATTTAGCATGAGATGTGATATACAACTCCTTCCCATTCCAATCCTGAGACCCTTCTGATAGCATGAGATGTGATATCTCAATGCCTCTAATACCAAACCTGAGATCCTATCTCTAACATGAAATGTGATATCCATCTGCTTCCCTTTCCAAACCTGAGGCCCTGCCTATAGCATGAGATGTGATATCCAAGTCCTTCCCATTCCAATCCTGAGACCCTTCCTATAGCATGTGATGTGATATCTCAATGCTTATACCAAACCTGAGACCCTTCCTATGGCATGAGATGTCATATACAACTCCTTCCCGTTCCAATCCTGAGACCCTTCCTATAGCATGAGATGTGATATCTCAATGCTTAAACCAAACCTGAGACCCTTCCTATAGCATGAGATGTGATATCCAACTTCTTCCCATTCCAATCCTGAGACCCTTCCTATAACATGAGATGTGATGTCTCAATGCTTCTAATACCAAACCTGAGATATTTCCTATAACATGAGATGTGATATCCAACTCCTTCACATTCCAATCCTGAGACCCTTCCTATAGCATGAGATGTGATATCTCAATGCTTATACCAAACCTGAGACCCTTCCTATAGCTTGAGATGTGATATCCAACTCCTTCCCATTCCAATCCTGAGACCCTTCCTATAGCTTGAGATGTGATATCCAATTCCTTCCCCTTCGAAACCTGAGAGCCTTCCTATAGCATGAGATATGATATCCAAGTCCTTCCCATTCCAATCCTGAGACCCTTCCTATAACATGAAATGTGATATCCAACTCCTTCCCATTCCAACCTGAGACCCTTCCTATAGCATGAGATGGGATATCCAACTTCTTCCAAATCCAATACTGATACCCTTCCGATAGCATGAGATGTGATAAACCCAATGCTTCTACCAAACCTGAGACCCATACTATGGCATGAGATGTGATATCAAACTCCTTCCCATTCCAATCCTGAGACCCTTCCTATAGCTTGAGGTGTGATATCCAACTCCTTCCCATTCCAATTCTGAGACCCTTCTTATACCATGAGACTTGATATCTCAATGCTTCTAATACCAAAACTGAGACCCGTCCTATAACATGAGATGTGATATCCAAATCCTTCCCCTTCCAAACCTTAGACCCTTCCTTTATCATGAGATGTGATATCCAACTCCTTCCCATTCCAATCCTGAGACCCTTCCGATATCATGAGATTTGTTATCTCAATGCTTCTAATATCAAACTTGAGACCCTCCCTATAGCATGAGATGTGACATCCAAGTCCTTCCCATTCCAATCCTGAGACCCTTCCTATAGCATGAGATGTGATATCTCTATGCTTCTAATACCAAACCTGAGACCATTCCTATAACATGAGATGGGATATCCAACTCCTTCCCATTCCAATCCTGAGACCCTTCCGATAGCAGAGATGTGATATCTCAATGCTTATACCAAACCTGAGACCCTTCCTATGGCCTGAGATGTCATATACAACTCCTTCCCATTCCAATCCTGAGACCCTTTCTTTAGCATGAGATGTGATATCTCAATGCTTATACCAAATCTGAGACCCTTCCTATAGCATGAGATGTGATATCCAATTCCTTCCCATTCCAATCCTGAGACCCTTCCTATAGCATGAGATGTGATATCTCAATGCTTATACCAAACCTGAGAGCCTACCTATAGCATGAGATGTGATATCCAAGTCCATCCCATTCCAATCCTTAGACCCTTCCTACAGCATGCGATGTGATATCTCAATGATTCTAATACCAAACCAGAGACTCTTCCTATAACATGAGATGGGATATCCAACTCCTTCCCGTTCCAAACCTGAGACACTAACTATAGCATATGTGATATCCAACTGCTTCCCATTCCAAACATGAGACCCTTCCTATAGCAAGAAAGTAATATCCAACTCCTACCCATTCCAATACTGAGACCCTTCCTATAGCAAGAGATGTGATATCCAAATCCTTCCCATTCCAATCCTGAGACCCTTCCTATAACATGAGATGTGATATCCAACTCCTTCCCATTCAAATCCTGAGACCCTTCCTATAGCATGAGAAGGGATATCCAACTCCTTCCCAATCCAATCCTGAGACCCTTCCGATAGCAGAAACGTGATATCTCAATGCTTCTACCAAACCTGAGACCCTTCCTTTAGCATGAGATGTGATATCCAAATCCTTCACATTCCAATCCTGAGACCCTTCCTATAGCATGAGATGTGATATCTCAATGCTTCTAATACCAAACCTGAGATTCTTCCTATAACATGAGATGTGATATCCAATTCCTTCCCATTCCAAACCTGAGACCCTTCCTATTGGATGAGATGTGATATCCAACTCCTTCCCATTCCAACCCTGAGACCCTTCCTATAGCATGAGATGTGATGTCTCAATGCATCTAATACCAAACCTGAGATCCTTCCTATAACATGAGATGTGATATCCAACTCCTTCCATTCCAATCCTGAGACCCTTCCTATAGCATGAGATGTGATATCTCAATGCTTATACCAAACCTGAGACCCTTCCTATAGCATGAGATGTGATATCCAACTCCTTCCATTCCAATCCTGAGACCCGTCCTATAGCATGAGATGTGATATCTCAATGCTTCTAATACCAAACCTGAGATCCTTCCTCTAACATGAAATGTGATATCCAACTCCTTCCCTTTCCAAACCTGAGACCCTTCCTTTAGCATGAGATGTGATATCTCAATGCTTATACCAAATCTGAGACCCTTCCTATAGCATGAGATGTGATATCCAAATCCTTCCCATTCCAATCCTGAGACCCTTCCTATAGCATGAGATGTGATATCTCAATGCTTATACCAAACCTGAGAGCCTACCTATAGCATGAGATGTGATATCCAAGTCCATCCCATTCCAATCCTTAGACCCTTCCAACAGCATGCGATGTGATATCTCAATGATTCTAATACCAAACCAGAGACTCTTCCTATAACATGAGATGGGATATCCAACTCCTTCCCATTCCAATCCTGAGCCGCTTCCGATAGCAGAGATGTGATATCTCAATGCTTATACCAAACCTGAGACCCTTCCTATAACATGAGATGTGATATCCAACTCCTTCCCGTTCCAAACCTGAGACACTAACTATAGCATATGTGATATCCAACTCCTTCCCATTCCAAACATGAGACCCTTCCTATAGCAAGAAAGTAATATCCAACTCCTACCCATTCCAATCCTGAGACTGTTCCTATAGCAAGAGATGTGATATCCAAATCCTTCCCATTCCAATCCTGAGACCCTTCCTATAACATGAGATGTGATATCCAACTCCTTACCATTCCAACCTGAGACACTTCCTATAGCATGAGAAGGGATATCCAAATCCTTCCCAATCCAATCCTGAGACCCTTCCGATAGCAGAGATGTGATATCTCAATGCTTATACCAAACCTGAGACCCTTCCTATGGCATGAGATGTGATATCCAACTCCTTGCAATTCAAATCCTGAGACCCTTCCTATAGCATGAGAAGGGATATCCAACTCCTTCCCAATCCAATCCTGAGACCCTTCCGATAGCAGAGACGTGATATCTCAATGCTTCTACCAAACCTGAGACCCTTCCTTTAGCATGAGATGTGATATCCAAATCCTTCACATTCCAATCCTGAGACCCTTCCTATAGCATGAGATGTGATATCTCAATGCTTCTAATACCAAACCTGAGATCCTTCCTATAACATGAGATGTGATATCCAATTCCTTCCCATTCCAAACCTGAGACCCTTCCTATTGGATGAGATGTGATATCCAACTCCTTCCCATTCCAACCCTGAGACCCTTCCTACAGCATGAGATGTGATGTCTCAATGCTTCTAATACCAAACCTGAGATCCTTACTATAACATGAGATGTGATATCCAACTCCTTCCATTCCAATCCTGAGACCCGTCCTATAGCTTGAGATGTGATATCTCAATGCTTATACCAAACCTGAGACCCTTCCTATAGCATGAGATGTGATATCCAACTACTTCCCATTCCAATCCTGAGACCCTTCCTATAGCATGAGATGTGATATCTCAATGCTTCTAATACCAAACCTGAGATCCTTCCTCTAACATGAAATGTGATATCCAACTCCTTCCCTTTCCAAACCTAGGAGCCTATCTATAGCATGAGATGTGATATCCAAGTGCTTCCCATTCCAACCCTTAGACCCTTCCTACAGCATGCAATATGATATCTCAATGATTCTAATAACAAACCTGAGACCCGTCCTATAACATGAGATGGGATATCCAACTCCTTCCCATTCCAATCCTGAGACACTTCCGATAGCAGAGATGTGATATCTCAATGCTTATACCAAACCTGAGACCCTTCCTATAACATGAGATGTGATATCCAAATCCTTCCCGTTCCAAACCTGAGACCCTTCCTTTAGCATGAGATGTGATATCCAGCTCCTTCCCATTCCAATCCTGAGACCCTTCCTATAGCATGAGATGTGATATCTCAATGCTTCTAATACCAAACCTGAGATCCTTCCTCTAACATGAAATGTGATATCCAACTCCTTCCCTTTCCAAACCTAAGAGCCTATCTATAGCATGAGATGTGATATCCAAGTCCATCCCATTCCAATCCTTAGACCCTTCCTACAGCATGCGATGTGATATCTCAATGATTCTAATACCAAACCAGAGACTCGTCCTATAACATGAGATGGGATATCCAACTCCTTCCCATTCCAATCCTGAGCCACTTCCGATAGCAGAGATGTGATATCTCAATGCTTATACCAAACCTGAGACCCTTCCTATAACATGAGATGTGATATCCAACTCCTTCCCGTTCCAAACCTGAGACATTAACTATAGCATATGTGATATCCAACTCCTTCCCATTCCAAACATGAGACCCTTCCTATAGCAAGAAAGTAATATCCAACTCCTACCCATTCCAATCCTGAGACCCTTCCTATAGCAAGAGATGTGATATCCAAATCCTTCCCATTCCAATCCTGAGACCCTTCCTATAACATGAGATGTGATATCCAACTCCTTCCCATTCCAACCTGAGACACTTCCTATAGCATGAGAAGGGATATCCAACTCCTTCCCAATCCAATCCTGAGACCCTTCCGATAGCAGAGATGTGATATCTCAATGCTTATACCAAACCTGAGACCCTTCCTATAGCATGAGAAGGGATATCCAACTCCTTCCCAATCCAATCCTGAGACCCTTCCGATAGCAGAGACGTGATATCTCAATGCTTCTACGAAACCTGAGACCCTTCCTTTAGCATGAGATGTGATATCCAAATCCTTCACATTCCAATCCTGAGACCCTTCCTATAGCATGAGAAGGGATATCTCAATGCTTCTAATACCAAACCTGAGATCCTTCCTATAACATGAGATGTGATATCCAATTCCTTCCCATTCCAATCCTGAGACCCTTCCGATAGCAGAGATGTGATATCTCAATGCTTATACCAAACCTGAGACCCTTCCTATGGCCTGAGATGTCATATACAACTCCTTCCCATTCCAATCCTGAGACCCTTCCTATAGCATGAGATGTGATATCTCAATGCTTATACCAAATCTGAGACCCTTCCTATAGCATGAGATGTTATATCCAACTCCTTCCCATTCCAATCCTGAGACCCTTCCTATAGCATGAGATGTGATGTCTCAATGCTTCTAATACCAAACCTGAGATCCTTCCTATAACATCAGATGTGATATCCAACTCCTTCCCATTCCAATCCTGAGACCCTTATGAAAGCATGAGATGTGATATCTCAATGCTTCTAATACCAAACCTGAGATCCTTCCTATAACATGAGATGTGATTTCCAAATCCTTCCCCTTCCAAACCTGAGACCCTCCCTTTAGCATGAGATGTGATATCCAACTCCTTCCCATTCCAATCCTGAGACCCTTCTGATAGCATGAGATGTGATATCTCAATGCCTCTAATACCAAACCTGAGATCCTACCTCTAACATGAAATGTGATATCCATCTCATTCCCTTTCCAAACCTGAGACCCTGCCTATAGCATGAGATGTGATATCCAAGTCCTTCCCATTCCAATCCTGAGACCCTTCCTATAGCATGTGATGTGATATCTCAATGCTTATACCAAACCTGAGACCCTTCCTATAGCATGAGATGTCATATACAACTCCTTCCCATTCCAATCCTGAGACCCTTCCTATAGCATGAGATGTAATATCTCAATGCTTATACCAAACCTGAGACCCTTCCTATAGCATGAGATGTGATATCCAACTTCTTCCCATTCCAATCCTGAGACCCTTCCTATAACATGAGATGTGATGTCTCAATGCTTCTAATACCAAACCTGAGATCTTTCCTATAACATGAGATGTGATATCCAACTCCTTCCCATTCCAATCCTGAGACCCTTCCTATAGCATGAGATGTGATATCACAATGCTTATACCAAACCTGAGACCGTTCCTATAGCTTGAGATGTGATAACCAACTCCTTCCCATTCCAATCCTGAGACCCTTCCTATAGCATGAGATGTGATATCTCAAGGCCTCTAATACCAAACCTGAGATCCTTCCTCTAACATGAAATGTGATATCCAACTCCTTCCCCTTCCAAACCTGAGAGCCTTCCTATAGCATGGGATATGATATCCAAGTCCTTCCCATTCCAATCCTGAGACCCTTCCTATAACATGAAATGTGATATCCAACTCCTTCCCATTCCAAACTGAGACCCTTCCTATATCATGAGATGGGATATCTCAATGCTTCTAATACCAAACCTGAGACTCTTCCTATAACATGAGATGGGATATCCAACTCCTTCCCATTCCAATCCTAAGACCCTTTCGATAGCAGAGATGTGATATCTCAATGCTTATGCCAAACCTGAGACCCTTCCTACGGCATGAGATGTCATATACAACTCCTTCCCATTCCAATCCTGAGACCCTTCCTATAGCACGAGATGTGATATCTCAATGCTTATACCAAACCTGAGACCCTTCCTCTAGCATGAGATGTGATATCCAACTCCTTCCCATTCCAATCCTGAGACCCTTCCTATAGCCTGAGATCTGATATCTCAATGCCTCTAATACCAAACCTGAGATCCTTCCTCTAACGTGAAATGTGATATCCAACTCCTTCCCTTTCCAAACCTGAGAGCCTATCTATAGCATGAGATGTGATATCCAAGTCCTTCCCATTCCAATCCTGAGACACTTCCGATAGCAGAGATGTGACATCTCAATGCTTATACCAAACCTGAGACCCTTCCTATAACATGAGATGTGATATCCAACTCCTTCCCGTTCCAAACCTGAGACCCTTCCTTTAGCATGAGATGTGATATCCAGCTCCTTCCCATTCCAATCCTGAGACCCTTCCTATAGCATGAGATGTGATATCTCAATACTTCTAATACCAAACCTGAGATCCTTCTGATAACATGAGATATGATATCCAAATCCTTCCCCTTCCAAACCTGAGACCCTCCCTTTAGCATGAGATGTGATATCCAACTCCTTCCCATTCCAATCCTGAGAACCTTCTGATAGCATGAGAAGTGATATCTCAATGCTTCTATACCAAACCTGAGATCCTTCCGATAGCATGAGATGTGATATCTCAATGCTTCTAATACCAAACCTGAGATCCTTCCTATAACATGAGATGTGATATCCAACTCCTTCCCTTTCCAAACCTGAGAGCCTATCTATAGCATGAGATGTGATATCCAAGTCCTTCCCATTCCAATCCTGAGACACTTCCGATAGCAGAGATGTGATATCTCAATGCTTATACCAAACCTGAGACACTTCCTATAACATGAGATGTGATATCCAACTCCTTCCCGTTCCAAACCTGAGACCCTTCCTTTAGCATGAGATGTGATATCCAGCTCCTTCCCATTCCAATCCTGAGACCCTTCCTATAGCATGAGATGTGATATCTCAATACTTCTAATACCAAACCTGAGATCCTTCTGATAACATGAGATATGATATCCAAATCCTTCCCCTTCCAAACCTGAGACCCTCCCTTTAGCATGAGATGTGATATCCAACTCCTTCCCATTCCAATCCTGAGAACCTTCTGATAGCATGAGAAGTGATATCTCAATGCTTCTATACCAAACCTGAGATCCTTCCGATAGCATGAGATGTGATATCTCAATGCTTCTAATACCAAACCTGAGATCCTTCCTATAACATGAGATGTGATATCCAAATCCTTCCCCTTCCAAACCTGAGACCCTCCCTTTAGCATGAGATGTGATATCCAACTCCTTCCCATTCCAATCCTGAGACTCTTCTGATAGCATGAGATGTGATATCTCAATGCCTCTAATACCAAACCTGAGATCCTACCTCTAACATGAAATGTGATATCCAACTCTTTCCCCTTCCAAACCTGAGAGCCTTCCTATAGCATGAGATGTGATATCCAAGTCCTTCTAATTCCAATCCTGAGACCCTTCCTATAACATGAGATGTGATATCCAACTCCTTCCCATTCCAACCTGAGACCCTTCCTATAGCATGAGATGGGATATCCAACTCCTTCCAAATCCAATCCTGATACCCTTCCGATAGCATGAGATGTGATATCCCAATGCTTCTACCAAACCTGAGACCCATACTATGGCATGAGATGTGATATCAAACTCCTTCCCCTTCCAAACCTTAGACACTTCCTTTATCATGAGATGTGATATCCAACTCCTTCCCATTCCATCCTTGACCCCCTTCCGATATCATGAGATGTGATATCTCAATGCTTCTAATATCAAACTTGAGACCCTCCTTATAGCATGAGATGTGATATCCAAGTCCTTCCCATTCCAATCCTGAGACCCTTTCTATAGCATGAGATGTGATATCTCAATGTTTCTAATACCAAACCTGAGACCCTTCCTATAACATGAGATGGGAATATCCAACTCCTTCCCATTCCAATCCTGAGACCCTTCCGATAGTAGAGATGTGATATCTCAATGCTTATACCAAACCTGAGATCCTTCCTATAACATGAGATGTGATATCCAACTCCTTCCCATTCCAATCCTGAGACACTTCCTATAGCATGAGATGTGATATCTCACTGCTTATACCAAACCTGAGACCCTTCCTATAGCATGAGATGTGATATCCAACTCCTTCCCATTCCAATCCTGAGACCCTTCCTATAGCATGAGATATGATATCTCAATGCTTCTAATATCAAACTTGAGACCCTCCCTATAGCATGAGATGTGATATCCAAGTCCTTCCCATTCCAATCCTGAGACCCTTCCGATAGCATGAGATGTGATGTCTCAATGCTTCTAATACCAAACCTGAGATCCTTCCTATAACATGAGATGTGATATCCAACTCCTTCCCATTCCAATCCTGAGACCCTTCCTATAGCATGAGATGTGATATCTCAATGCTTATGCCAAACCTGAGACCCTTCCTATAGCATGAGATGTGATATCCAACTCCTTCCCATTCCAATCCTGAGACCCTTCCTATAGCATGAGATGTGATATCTCAATGCCTCTAATACCAAACCTGAGATCCTTCCTCTAACATGAAATGTGATATCCAACTCCTTCCCATTCCAATCCTGAGACACTTCCTATAGCATGAGATGTGATATCTAAATGCTTCTAATACCAAACTTGAGACTCTTCCTATAACATGAGATGGGATATCCAACTCCTTCCCATTCCAATCCTTAGACCCTTCCTACAGCATGCAATATGATATCTCAATGATTCTAATAACAAACCTGAGACCCGTCCTATAACATGAGATGGGATATCCAACACCTTCCCATTCCAATCCTGAGACACTTCCGATAGCAGAGATGTGATATCTCAATGCTTATACCAAACCTGAGACCCTTCCTATAACATGAGATGTGATATCCAACTCCTTCCCGTTCCAAACCTGAGACCCTTCCTATAGCATATGTGATATCCAACACATTCCCATTCCAAACATGAGACCCTTCCTATAGCAGGAATGTAATATCCAACTCCTTCCCATTCCAATCCTGAGACCATTCCTATAGCATGAGATGTGATATCTCAATGCTTCTAATACCAAACCTGAGATCCTTCCTATGACATGAGATGTGATATCCAATTCCTCCCCATTCCAAACCTGAGAACCTTCCTACAGCATGCGATGTGATATCTCAATGCTTCTAATACCAAACCTGAGACCAGTCCTATAACATGAGATTGGATATACAATTCTTTCCCCTTGCAAACCTGAGACCCTTCCAATAGCATGAGATGTGATATCCAACTTCTTCCCATTCCAATCCTGAGACCCTTCCTATAACATGAGATGTGATATCCAAGTCCTTCCCATTCCAATCCTGAGACCCTTCCTATAGCTTGAGATGTGATATCCAACTCCTTCCCATTCCAATTCTGAGACCCTTCCTATACTATGAGACTTGATATCTCAATGCTTCTAATACCAAACCTGACACCCGTAATATAACATGAGATGTGATATCCAAATCCTTCCCCTTCCAAACCTTAGACCCTTCCTTTATCATGAGATGTGATATCCAACTCCTTCCCATTCCAATCCTGAGACCCTTCCGATATCATGAGATGTGATATCTCAAAGCTTCTAATATCAAACTTGAGACCCTCCCTATAGCATGAGATGTGATATCCAAGTCCTTCCCATTCCAATCCTGAGACCCTTCCTATAGCATGAGATGTGATATCTCAATGCTTCTAATACCAAACCTGAGACCCTTCCTATAACATGAGATGGGAATATCCAACTCCTTCCCATTCCAATCCTGAGACCCTTCCGATAGCAGAGATGTGATATCTCAATGCTTATACCAAACCTGAGATCCTTCCTATAACATGAGATGTGATATCCAACTCCTTCCCATTCCAATCCTGAGACACTTCCTATAGCATGAGATATGATATCTCACTGCTTATACCAAACCTGAGACCCTTCCCATAGCATGAGATGTGATATCCAACTCCTTCCCATTCCAATCCTCAGACCCTTCCTATAGCATGCGATGTGATATCTCAATGCTTCTAATATCAAACTTGAGACCCTACCTATAGCATGAGATGTGATATCCAAGTCCTTCCCATTCCAATCCTGAGACACTTCCTATAGCATGAGATGTGATATCTCAATGCTTCTAATACCAAACCTGAGACTCTTCCTATAACATGAGATGGGATATCCAACTCCTTCCCATTCCAATCCTGAGACCCTTTTGATAGCAGAGATGTGATATCTCAATGTTTATACCAAACCTGAGACCCTTCCTACGGCATGAGATGTCATATTCAACTCCTTCCCATTCCAATCCTGAGACCCTTCCTATAGCATGAGATGTGATGTCTCAATGCTTCTAATACCAAACCTGAGATCCTTCCTATAACATGAGATGTGATATCCAACTCCTTCCATTCCAATCCTGGACCCTTCCTATAGCATGAGATGTGATATCTCAATGCTTATACCAAACCCGAGACCCTTCCTTTAGCATGAGATGTGATATCCAACTCCTTCCCATTCCAATCCTGAGACCCTTCCTATAGCCTGAGATGTGATATCTCAATGCCTCTAATACCAAACCTGAGATCCTTCCTCTAACATGAAATGTGATATCCAACTCCTTCACTTTCCAAACCTGAGAGCCTATCTATAGCATGAGATGTGATATCCAAGTCCTTCCCATTCCAATCCTTAGACCCTTCCTACAGCATGCAATATGATATCTCAATGATTCTAATAAAAAACCTGAGACCCGTCCTATAACATGAGATGGGATATCCAACTCCTTCCCATTCCAATCCTGAGACACTTCCGATAGCAGAGATGTGATATCTCAATGTTTATACCAAACCTGAGACCCTTCCTATAACATGAGATGTGATATCCAACTCCTTCCCGTTCCAAACCTGAGACCCTTCCTTTAGCATGAGATGTGATATCCAGCTCCTTCCCATTCCAATCCTGAGACACTTCCGATAGCATGAGATGTGATATCTCAATGCTTCTAATATCAAAACTGAGACCCTCCCTATAGCATGATTTGTGATATCTAAGTCCTTCCCATTCCAATCCTGAGACCCTTCCTATAGCATGAGATGTGATATCTCAATGCTTCTACCAAACCTGAGACCCTTCCTTTAGCATGAGATGTGATATCCAACTCCTTCCCATTCCAATCCTGAGACCCTTCCTATAGCATGAGAGGTGATATCTCAATACTTCTAATACCAAACCTGAGATCCTTCCGATAACATGAGATGTGATATCTCAATACTTCTAATACCAAACCTGAGATCCATCCTATAACATGAGATGTGATATCCAAATCCTTCCCCTTCCAAACCTGAGACCCGCCCTTTAGCATGAGATGTGATATCCAACTCCTTCCCATTCCAATCCTGAGACCCTTCTGATAGCATAAGATATGATATCTCAATGCTTCTATACCAAACCTGAGATCCTTCCGATAGCATGAGATGTGATATCTCAATACTTCTAATACCAAACCTGAGATCCTTCCTATAACATGAGATGTGATATCCAAATCCTTATCTTCCAAACCTGAGACCCTCCCTTTAGCATGAGATGTGATATCCAACTCCTTCCCATTCCAATCCTGAGACCCTTCCTATAGCATGAGAAGGGATATCCAACTCCTTCCCAATCCAATCCTGAGACCCTTCCGATAGCAGAGACGTGATATCTCATTGCTTCTACCAAACCTGAGACCCTTCTTTTAGCATGAGATGTGATATCCAAATCCTTCACATTCCAATCCTGAGACCCTTCCTATAGCATGTGATGTGATATCTCAATGCTTCTAATACCAAACCTGAGATCCTTCCTATAACATGAGATGTGATATCCAATTCCTTCCCATTCCAAACCTGAGACCCTTCCTATTGGATGAGATGTGATATCCAACTCCTTCCCATTCCAACCCTGAGACCCTTCCTATAGCATGAGATGTGATGTCTCAATGCTTCTAATACCAAACCTGAGATCCTTCCTATAACATGAGATGTGATATCCAACTCCTTCCCTTTCCAAACCTAAGAGCCTATCTATAGCATGAGATGTGATATCCAAGTCCTTCCCATTCCAATCCTTAGACCCTTCCTACAGCATGCAATATGATATCTCAATGATTCTAATAAAAAACCTGAGACCCGTCCTATAGCATGAGATATGATATCCAAGTCCTTCCCATTCCAATCCTGAGACCCTTCCTATAACATGAAATGTGATATCCAACTCCTTCCCATTCCAGCCTGAGACCCTTCCTATAGCATGAGATGGGATATCCAACTTCTTCCAAATCCAATACTGATACCCTTCCGATACCATGAGATGTGATATCCCAATGCTTCTACCAAACCTGAGACCCATACTATGGCATGAGATGTGATATCAAACTCCTTCCCATTCCAATCCTGAGACCCTTCCTATAGCTTGAGGTGTGATATCCAACTCCTTCCCATTCCAATTCTGAGACCCTTCTTATACCATGAGACTTGATATCTCAATGCTTCTAATACCAAACCTGAGACCCGTCCTATAACATGAGATGTGATATCCAAATCCTTCCCCTTCCAAACCTTAGACCCTTCCTTTATCATGAGATGTGATATCCAACTCCTTCCCATTCCAATCCTGAGACCCTTCCGATATCATGAGATTTGTTATCTCAATGCTTCTAATATCAAACTTGAGACCCTCCCTATAGCATGAGATGTGACATCCAAGTCCTTCCCATTCCAATCCTGAGACCCTTCCTATAGCATGAGATGTGATATCTCTATGCTTCTAATACCAAACCTGAGACCCTTCCTATAACATGAAATGGGATATCCAACTCCTTCCCATTCCAATCCTGAGACCCTTCCGATAGCAGAGATGTGATATCTCAATGCTTATACCAAACCTGAGAACCTTCCTATGGCCTGAGATGTCATATACAACTCCTTCTCATTCCAATCCTGAGACCCTTCCTTTAGCATGAGCTGTGATATCTCAATGCTTATACCAAATCTGAGACCCTTCCTATAGCATGAGATGTGATATCCAATTCCTTCCCATTCCAATCCTGAGACCCTTCCTATAGCATGATATGTGATATCTCAATGCTTATACCAAACCTGAGAGCCTACCTATAGCATGAGATGTGATATCCAAGTCCATCCCATTCCAATCCTTAGACCCTTCCTACAGCATGCGATGTGATATCTCAATGATTCTAATACCAAACCAGAGACTCTTCCTATAACATGAGATGGGATATCCAACTCCTTCCCATTCCAATCCTGAGCCGCTTCCGATAGCAGAGATGTGATATCTCAATGCTTATACCAAACCTGAGACCCTTCCTATAACATGAGATGTGATATCCAACTCCTTCCCGTTCCAAACCTGAGACACTAACTATAGCATATGTGATATCCAACTCCTTCCCATTCCAAACATGAGACCCTTCCTATAGCAAGAAAGTAATATCCAACTCCTACCCATTCCAATCCTGAGACCCTTCCTATAGCAAGAGATGTGATATCCAAATCCTTCATATTCCAATCCTGAGACCCTTCCTATAACATGAGATGTGATATCCAACTCCTTCCCATTCCAACCTGAGACACTTCCTATAGCATGAGAAGGGATATCCAACTCCTTCCCAATCCAATCCTGAGACCCTTCCGATAGCAGAGATGTGATATCTCATTGCTTCTACCAAACCTGAGACCCTTCCTTTAGCATGAGATGTGATATCCAAATCCTTCACATTCCAATCCTGAGACCCTTCCTATAGCATGTGATGTGATATCTCAATGCTTCTAATACCAAACCTGAGATCCTTCCTATAACATGAGATGTGATATCCAATTCCTTCCCATTCCAAACCTGAGACCCTTCCTATTGGATGAGATGTGATATCCAACTCCTTCCCATTCCAACCCTGAGACCCTTCCTATAGCATGAGATGTGATGTCTCAATGCTTCTAATACCAAACCTGAGATCCTTCCTATAACATGAAATGTGATATCCAACTCCTTCCCTTTCCAAACCTAGGAGCCTTTCTATAGCATGAGATGTGATATCCAAGTGCTTCCCATTCCAACCCTTAGACCCTTCCTACAGCATGCAATATGATATCTCAATGATTCTAATAACAAACCTGAGACCCGTCCTATAACATGAGATGGGATATCCAACTCCTTCCCATTCCAATCCTGAGACACTTCCGATAGCAGAGATGTGATATCTCAATGCTTATACCAAACCTGAGACCCTTCCTATAACATGAGATGTGATATCCAAATCCTTCCCGTTCCAAACCTGAGACCCTTCCTTTAGCATGAGATGTGATATCCAGCTCCTTCCCATTCCAATCCTGAGACCCTTCCTATAGCATGAGATGTGATATCTCAATGCTTCTAATACCAAACCTGAGATCCTTCCTCTAACATGAAATGTGATATCCAACTCCTTCCCTTTCCAAACCTAAGAGCCTATCTATAGCATGAGATGTGATATCCAAGTCCATCCCATTCCAATCCTTAGACCCTTCCTACAGCATGCGATGTGATATCTCAATGATTCTAATACCAAACCAGAGACTCGTCCTATAACATGAGATGGGATATCCAACTCCTTCCCATTCCAATCCTGAGCCACTTCCGATAGCAGAGATGTGATATCTCAATGCTTATACCAAACCTGAGACCCTTCCTATAACATGAGATGTGATATCCAACTCCTTCCCGTTCCAAACCTGAGACACTAACTATAGCATATGTGATATCCAACTCCTTCCCATTCCAAACATGAGACCCTTCCTATAGCAAGAAAGTAATATCCAACTCCTACCCATTCCAATCCTGAGACCCTTCCTATAGCAAGAGATGTGATATCCAAATCCTTCCCATTCCAATCCTGAGACCCTTCCTATAACATGAGATGTGATATCCAACTCCTTCCCATTCCAACCTGAGACACTTCCTATAGCATGAGAAGGGATATCCAACTCCTTCCCAATCCAATCCTGAGACCCTTCCGATAGCAGAGATGTGATATCTCAATGCTTATACCAAACCTGAGACCCTTCCTATAGCATGAGAAGGGATATCCAACTCCTTCCCAATCCAATCCTGAGACCCTTCCGATAGCAGAGACGTGATATCTCAATGCTTCTACCAAACCTGAGACCCTTCCTTTAGCATGAGATGTGATATCCAAATCCTTCACATTCCAATCCTGAGACCCTTCCTATAGCATGAGAAGGGATATCTCAATGCTTCTAATACCAAACCTGAGATCCTTCCTATAACATGAGATGTGATATCCAATTCCTTCCCATTCCAATCCTGAGACCCTTCCGATAGCAGAGATGTGATATCTCAATGCTTATACCAATCCTGAGACCCTTCCTATAGCATGATATGTGATATCTCAATGCTTATACCAAACCTGAGAGCCTACCTATAGCATGAGATGTGATATCCAAGTCCATCCCATTCCAATCCTTAGACCCTTCCTACAGCATGCGATGTGATATCTCAATGATTCTAATACCAAACCAGAGACTCTTCCTATAACATGAGATGGGATATCCAACTCCTTCCCATTCCAATCCTGAGCCGCTTCCGATAGCAGAGATGTGATATCTCAATGCTTATACCAAACCTGAGACCCTTCCTATAACATGAGATGTGATATCCAACTCCTTCCCGTTCCAAACCTGAGACACTAACTATAGCATATGTGATATCCAACTCCTTCCCATTCCAAACATGAGACCCTTCCTATAGCAAGAAAGTAATATCCAACTCCTACCCATTCCAATCCTGAGACCCTTCCTATAGCAAGAGATGTGATATCCAAATCCTTCATATTCCAATCCTGAGACCCTTCCTATAACATGAGATGTGATATCCAACTCCTTCCCATTCCAACCTGAGACACTTCCTATAGCATGAGAAGGCATATCCAACTCCTTCCCAATCCAATCCTGAGACCCTTCCGATAGCAGAGATGTGATATCTCAATGCTTATACCAAACCTGAGACCCTTCCTATGGCATGAGATGTGATATCCAACTCCTTGCCATTCAAATCCTAAAACCCTTCCTATAGCATGAGATGTGATATCTCTATGCTTATACCAAATCTGAGACCCTTCCTATAGCATGAGATGTGATATCCAATTCCTTCCCATTCCAATCCTGAGACCCTTCCTTTAGCATGAGATGTGATATCCAACTCCTTCCCGTTCCAAACCTGAGACCCTTCCTTTAGCATGAGATGTGATATCCAGCTCCTTCCCATTCCAATCCTGAGACACTTCCGATAGCATGAGATGTGATATCTCAATGCTTCTAATATCAAAACTGAGACCCTCCCTATAGCATGATATGTGATATCTAAGTCCTTCCCATTCCAATCCTGAGACCCTTCCTATAGCATGAGATGTGATATCTCAATGCTTCTACCAAACCTGAGACCCTTCCTTTAGCATGAGATGTGATATCCAACTCCTTCCCATTCCAATCCTGAGACCCTTCCTATAGCATGAGAGGTGATATCTCAATACTTCTAATACCAAACCTGAGATCCTTCCGATAACATGAGATGTGATATCTCAATACTTCTAATACCAAACCTGAGATCCATCCTATAACATGAGATGTGATATCCAAATCCTTCCCCTTCCAAACCTGAGACCCGCCCTTTAGCATGAGATGTGATATCCAACTCCTTCCCATTCCAATCCTGAGACCCTTCTGATAGCATAAGATATGATATCTCAATGCTTCTATACCAAACCTGAGATCCTTCCGATAGCATGAGATGTGATATCTCAATACTTCTAATACCAAACCTGAGATCCTTCCTATAACATGAGATGTGATATCCAAATCCTTATCTTCCAAACCTGAGACCCTCCCTTTAGCATGAGATGTGATATCCAACTCCTTCCCATTCCAATCCTGAGACCCTTCCTATAGCATGAGAAGGGATATCCAACTCCTTCCCAATCCAATCCTGAGACCCTTCCGATAGCAGAGACGTGATATCTCATTGCTTCTACCAAACCTGAGACCCTTCCATTAGCATGAGATGTGATATCCAAATCCTTCACATTCCAATCCTGAGACCCTTCCTATAGCATGTGATGTGATATCTCAATGCTTCTAATACCAAACCTGAGATCCTTCCTATAACATGAGATGTGATATCCAATTCCTTCCCATTCCAAACCTGAGACCCTTCCTATTGGATGAGATGTGATATCCAACTCCTTCCCATTCCAACCCTGAGACCCTTCCTATAGCATGAGATGTGATGTCTCAATGCTTCTAATACCAAACCTGAGATCCTTCCTATAACATGAAATGTGATATCCAACTCCTTCCCTTTCCAAACCTAGGAGCCTATCTATAGCATGAGATGTGATATCCAAGTGCTTCCCATTCCAACCCTTAGACCCTTCCTACAGCATGCAATATGATATCTCAATGATTCTAATAACAAACCAGAGACCCGTCCTATAACATGAGATGGGATATCCAACTCCTTCCCATTCCAATCCTGAGACACTTCCGATAGCAGAGATGTGATATCTCAATGCTTATACCAAACCTGAGACCCTTCCTATAACATGAGATGTGATATCCAAATCCTTCCCGTTCCAAACCTGAGACCCTTCCTTTAGCATGAGATGTGATATCCAGCTCCTTCCCATTCCAATCCTGAGACCCTTCCTATAGCATGAGATGTGATATCTCAATGCTTCTAATACCAAACCTGAGATCCTTCCTCTAACATGAAATGTGATATCCAACTCCTTCCCTTTCCAAACCTAAGAGCCTATCTATAGCATGAGATGTGATATCCAAGTCCATCCCATTCCAATCCTTAGACCCTTCCTACAGCATGCGATGTGATATCTCAATGATTCTAATACCAAACCAGAGACTCGTCCTATAACATGAGATGGGATATCCAACTCCTTCCCATTCCAATCCTGAGCCACTTCCGATAGCAGAGATGTGATATCTCAATGCTTATACCAAACCTGAGACCCTTCCTATAACATGAGATGTGATATCCAACTCCTTCCCGTTCCAAACCTGAGACACTAACTATAGCATATGTGATATCCAACTCCTTCCCATTCCAAACATGAGACCCTTCCTATAGCAAGAAAGTAATATCCAACTCCTACCCATTCCAATCCTGAGACCCTTCCTATAGCAAGAGATGTGATATCCAAATCCTTCCCATTCCAATCCTGAGACCCTTCCTATAACATGAGATGTGATATCCAACTCCTTCCCATTCCAACCTGAGACACTTCCTATAGCATGAGAAGGGATATCCAACTCCTTCCCAATCCAATCCTGAGACCCTTCCGATAGCAGAGATGTGATATCTCAATGCTTATACCAAACCTGAGACCCTTCCTATAGCATGAGAAGGGATATCCAACTCCTTCCCAATCCAATCCTGAGACCCTTCCGATAGCAGAGACGTGATATCTCAATGCTTCTACCAAACCTGAGACCCTTCCTTTAGCATGAGATGTGATATCCAAATCCTTCACATTCCAATCCTGAGACCCTTCCTATAGCATGTGAAGGGATATCTCAATGCTTCTAATACCAAACCTGAGATCCTTCCTATAACATGAGATGTGATATCCAATTCCTTCCCATTCCAATCCTGAGACCCTTCCGATAGCAGAGATGTGATATCTCAATGCTCATACCAATCCTGAGACCCTTCCTATAGCATGATATGTGATATCTCATTGCTTATACCAAACCTGAGAGCCTACCTATAGCATGAGATGTGATATCCAAGTCCATCCCATTCCAATCCTTAGACCCTTCCTACAGCATGCGATGTGATATCTCAATGATTCTAATACCAAACCAGAGACTCTTCCTATAACATGAGATGGGATATCCAACTCCTTCCCATTCCAATCCTGAGCCGCTTCCGATAGCAGAGATGTGATATCTCAATGCTTATACCAAACCTGAGACCCTTCCTATAACATGAGATGTGATATCCAACTCCTTCCCGTTCCAAACCTGAGACACTAACTATAGCATATGTGATATCCAACTCCTTCCCATTCCAAACATGAGACCCTTCCTATAGCAAGAAAGTAATATCCAACTCCTACCCATTCCAATCCTGAGACCCTTCCTATAGCAAGAGATGTGATATCCAAATCCTTCATATTCCAATCCTGAGACCCTTCCTATAACATGAGATGTGATATCCAACTCCTTCCCATTCCAACCTGAGACACTTCCTATAGCATGAGAAGGGATATCCAACTCCTTCCCAATCCAATCCTGAGACCCTTCCGATAGCAGAGATGTGATATCTCAATGCTTATACCAAACCTGAGACCCTTCCTATGGCATGAGATGTGATATCCAACTCCTTGCCATTCAAATCCTAAAACCCTTCCTATAGCATGAGATGTGATATCTCTATGCTTATACCAAATCTGAGACCCTTCCTATAGCATGAGATGTGATATCCAATTCCTTCCCATTCCAATCCTGAGACCCTTCCTTTAGCATGAGATGTGATATCCAACTCCTTCCCGTTCCAAACCTGAGACCCTTCCTTTAGCATGAGATGTGATATCCAGCTCCTTCCCATTCCAATCCTGAGACACTTCCGATAGCATGAGATGTGATATCTCAATGCTTCTAATATCAAAACTGAGACCCTCCCTATAGCATGATATGTGATATCTAAGTCCTTCCCATTCCAATCCTGAGACCCTTCCTATAGCATGAGATGTGATATCTCAATGCTTCTACCAAACCTGAGACCCTTCCTTTAGCATGAGATGTGATATCCAACTCCTTCCCATTCCAATCCTGAGACCCTTCCTATAGCATGAGAGGTGATATCTCAATACTTCTAATACCAAACCTGAGATCCTTCCGATAACATGAGATGTGATATCTCAATACTTCTAATACCAAACCTGAGATCCATCCTATAACATGAGATGTGATATCCAAATCCTTCCCCTTCCAAACCTGAGACCCGCCCTTTAGCATGAGATGTGATATCCAACTCCTTCCCATTCCAATCCTGAGACCCTTCTGATAGCATAAGATATGATATCTCAATGCTTCTATACCAAACCTGAGATCCTTCCGATAGCATGAGATGTGATATCTCAATACTTCTAATACCAAACCTGAGATCCTTCCTATAACATGAGATGTGATATCCAAATCCTTATCTTCCAAACCTGAGACCCTCCCTTTAGCATGAGATGTGATATCCAACTCCTTCCCATTCCAATCCTGAGACCCTTCCTATAGCATGAGAAGGGATATCCAACTCCTTCCCAATCCAATCCTGAGACCCTTCCGATAGCAGAGACGTGATATCTCATTGCTTCTACCAAACCTGAGACCCTTCCTTTAGCATGAGATGTGATATCCAAATCCTTCACATTCCAATCCTGAGACCCTTCCTATAGCATGTGATGTGATATCTCAATGCTTCTAATACCAAACCTGAGATCCTTCCTATAACATGAGATGTGATATCCAATTCCTTCCCATTCCAAACCTGAGACCCTTCCTATTGGATGAGATGTGATATCCAACTCCTTCCCATTCCAATCCTGAGACCCTTCTGATAGCATAAGATATGATATCTCAATGCTTCTATACCAAACCTGAGATCCTTCCGATAGCATGAGATGTGATATCTCAATACTTCTAATACCAAACCTGAGATCCTTCCTATAACATGAGATGTGATATCCAAATCCTTATCTTCCAAACCTGAGACCCTCCCTTTAGCATGAGATGTGATATCCAACTCCTTCCCATTCCAATCCTGAGACCCTTCCTATAGCATGAGAAGGGATATCCAACTCCTTCCCAATCCAATCCTGAGACCCTTCCGATAGCAGAGACGTGATATCTCATTGCTTCTACCAAACCTGAGACCCTTCCTTTAGAATGAGATGTGATATCCAAATCCTTCACATTCCAATCCTGAGACCCTTCCTATAGCATGTGATGTGATATCTCAATGCTTCTAATACCAAACCTGAGACCCGTCCTATAACATGAGATGGGATATCCAACTCCTTCCCATTCCAATCCTGAGACACTTCCGATAGCAGAGATGTGATATCTCAATGCTTATACCAAACCTGAGACCCTTCCTATAACATGAGATGTGATATCCAAATCCTTCCCGTTCCAAACCTGAGACCCTTCCTTTAGCATGAGATGTGATATCCAGCTCCTTCCCATTCCAATCCTGAGACCCTTCCTATAGCATGAGATGTGATATCTCAATGCTTCTAATACCAAACCTGAGATCCTTCCTCTAGATTGAAATGTGATATCCAACTCCTTCCCTTTCCAAACCTAAGAGCCTATCTATAGCATGAGATGTGATATCCAAGTCCATCCCATTCCAATCCTTAGACCCTTCCTACAGCATGCGATGTGATATCTCAATGATTCTAATACCAAACCAGAGACTCGTCCTATAACATGAGATGGGATATCCAACTCCTTCCCATTCCAATCCTGAGCCACTTCCGATAGCAGAGATGTGATATCTCAATGCTTATACCAAACCTGAGACCCTTCCTATAACATGAGATGTGATATCCAACTCCTTCCCGTTCCAAACCTGAGACACTAACTATAGCATATGTGATATCCAACTCCTTCCCATTCCAAACATGAGACCCTTCCTATAGCAAGAAAGTAATATCCAACTCCTACCCATTCCAATCCTGAGACCCTTCCTATAGCAAGAGATGTGATATCCAAATCCTTCCCATTCCAATCCTGAGACCCTTCCTATAACATGAGATGTGATATCCAACTCCTTCCCATTCCAACCTGAGACACTTCCTATAGCATGAGAAGGGATATCCAACTCCTTCCCAATCCAATCCTGAGACCCTTCCGATAGCAGAGATGTGATATCTCAATGCTTATACCAAACCTGAGACCCTTCCTATAGCATGAGAAGGGATATCCAACTCCTTCCCAATCCATTCCTGAGACCCTTCCGATAGCAGAGACGTGATATCTCAATGCTTCTACCAAACCTGAGACCCTTCCTTTAGCATGAGATGTGATATCCAAATCCTTCACATTCCAATCCTGAGACCCTTCCTATAGCATGAGAAGGGATATCTCAATGCTTCTAATACCAAACCTGAGATCCTTCCTATAACATGAGATGTGATATCCAATTCCTTCCCATTCCAATCCTGAGACCCTTCCGATAGCAGAGATGTGATATCTCAATGCTTATACCAAACCTGAGACCCTTCCTATGGCCTGAGATGTCATATACAACTCCTTCCCATTCCAATCCTGAGACCCTTCCTATAGCATGAGATGTGATATCTCAATGCTTATACCAAATCTGAGACCCTTCCTATAGCATGAGATGTTATATCCAACTCCTTCCCATTCCAATCCTGAGACCCTTCCTATAGCATGAGATGTGATGTCTCAATGCTTCTAATACCAAACCTGAGATCCTTCCTATAACATCAGATGTGATATCCAACTCCTTCCCATTCCAATCCTGAGACCCTTATGAAAGCATGAGATGTGATATCTCAATGCTTCTAATACCAAACCTGAGATCCTTCCTATAACATGAGATGTGATTTCCAAATCCTTCCCCTTCCAAACCTGAGACCCTCCCTTTAGCATGAGATGTGATATCCAACTCCTTCCCATTCCAATCCTGAGACCCTTCTGATAGCATGAGATGTGATATCTCAATGCCTCTAATACCAAACCTGAGATCCTACCTCTAACATGAAATGTGATATCCATCTCATTCCCTTTCCAAACCTGAGACCCTGCCTATAGCATGAGATGTGATATCCAAGTCCTTCCCATTCCAATCCTGAGACCCTTCCTATAGCATGTGATGTGATATCTCAATGCTTATACCAAACCTGAGACCCTTCCTATAGCATGAGATGTCATATACAACTCCTTCCCATTCCAATCCTGAGACCCTTCCTATAGCATGAGATGTAATATCTCAATGCTTATACCAAACCTGAGACCCTTCCTATAGCATGAGATGTGATATCCAACTTCTTCCCATTCCAATCCTGAGACCCTTCCTATAACATGAGATGTGATGTCTCAATGCTTCTAATACCAAACCTGAGATCTTTCCTATAACATGAGATGTGATATCCAACTCCTTCCCATTCCAATCCTGAGACCCTTCCTATAGCATGAGATGTGATATCACAATGCTTATACCAAACCTGAGACCGTTCCTATAGCTTGAGATGTGATAACCAACTCCTTCCCATTCCAATCCTGAGACCCTTCCTATAGCATGAGATGTGATATCTCAAGGCCTCTAATACCAAACCTGAGATCCTTCCTCTAACATGAAATGAGATATCCAACTCCTTCCCCTTCCAAACCTGAGAGCCTTCCTATAGCATGGGATATGATATCCAAGTCCTTCCCATTCCAATCCTGAGACCCTTCCTATAACATGAAATGTGATATCCAACTCCTTCCCATTCCAAACTGAGACCCTTCCTATATCATGAGATGGGATATCTCAATGCTTCTAATACCAAACCTGAGACTCTTCCTATAACATGAGATGGGATATCCAACTCCTTCCCATTCCAATCCTAAGACCCTTTCGATAGCAGAGATGTGATATCTCAATGCTTATGCCAAACCTGAGACCCTTCCTACGGCATGAGATGTCATATACAACTCCTTCCCATTCCAATCCTGAGACCCTTCCTATAGCACGAGATGTGATATCTCAATGCTTATACCAAACCTGAGACCCTTCCTCTAGCATGAGATGTGATATCCAACTCCTTCCCATTCCAATCCTGAGACCCTTCCTATAGCCTGAGATCTGATATCTCAATGCCTCTAATACCAAACCTGAGATCCTTCCTCTAACATGAAATGTGATATCCAACTCCTTCCCTTTCCAAACCTGAGAGCCTATCTATAGCATGAGATGTGATATCCAAGTCCTTCCCATTCCAATCCTGAGACACTTCCGATAGCAGAGATGTGATATCTCAATGCTTATACCAAACCTGAGACCCTTCCTATAACATGAGATGTGATATCCAACTCCTTCCCGTTCCAAACCTGAGACCCTTCCTTTAGCATGAGATGTGATATCCAGCTCCTTCCCATTCCAATCCTGAGACCCTTCCTATAGCATGAGATGTGATATCTCAATACTTCTAATACCAAACCTGAGATCCTTCTGATAACATGAGATATGATATCCAAATCCTTCCCCTTCCAAACCTGAGACCCTCCCTTTAGCATGAGATGTGATATCCAACTCCTTCCCATTCCAATCCTGAGAACCTTCTGATAGCATGAGAAGTGATATCTCAATGCTTCTATACCAAACCTGAGATCCTTCCGATAGCATGAGATGTGATATCTCAATGCTTCTAATACCAAACCTGAGATCCTTCCTATAACATGAGATGTGATATCCAACTCCTTCCCTTTCCAAACCTGAGAGCCTATCTATAGCATGAGATGTGATATCCAAGTCCTTCCCATTCCAATCCTGAGACACTTCCGATAGCAGAGATGTGATATCTCAATGCTTATACCAAACCTGAGACCCTTCCTATAACATGAGATGTGATATCCAACTCCTTCCCGTTCCAAACCTGAGACCCTTCCTTTAGCATGAGATGTGATATCCAGCTCCTTCCCATTCCAATCCTGAGACCCTTCCTATAGCATGAGATGTGATATCTCAATACTTCTAATACCAAACCTGAGATCCTTCTGATAACATGAGATATGATATCCAAATCCTTCCCCTTCCAAACCTGAGACCCTCCCTTTAGCATGAGATGTGATATCCAACTCCTTCCCATTCCAATCCTGAGAACCTTCTGATAGCATGAGAAGTGATATCTCAATGCTTCTATACCAAACCTGAGATCCTTCCGATAGCATGAGATGTGATATCTCAATGCTTCTAATACCAAACCTGAGATCCTTCCTATAACATGAGATGTGATATCCAAATCCTTCCCCTTCCAAACCTGAGACCCTCCCTTTAGCATGAGATGTGATATCCAACTCCTTCCCATTCCAATCCTGAGACTCTTCTGATAGCATGAGATGTGATATCTCAATGCCTCTAATACCAAACCTGAGATCCTACCTCTAACATGAAATGTGATATCCAACTCTTTCCCCTTCCAAACCTGAGAGCCTTCCTATAGCATGAGATGTGATATCCAAGTCCTTCTAATTCCAATCCTGAGACCCTTCCTATAACATGAGATGTGATATCCAACTCCTTCCCATTCCAACCTGAGACCCTTCCTATAGCATGAGATGGGATATCCAACTCCTTCCAAATCCAATCCTGAAATCCTTCCGATAGCATGAGATGTGATATCCCAATGCTTCTACCAAACCTGAGACCCATACTATGGCATGAGATGTGATATCAAACTCCTTCCCCTTCCAAACCTTAGACACTTCCTTTATCATGAGATGTGATATCCAACTCCTTCCCATTCCATCCTTGAGACCCTTCCGATATCATGAGATGTGATATCTCAATGCTTCTAATATCAAACTTGAGACCCTCCTTATAGCATGAGATGTGATATCCAAGTCCTTCCCATTCCAATCCTGAGACCCTTTCTATAGCATGAGATGTGATGTCTCAATGTTTCTAATACCAAACCTGAGACCCTTCCTATAACATGAGATGGGAATATCCAACTCCTTCCCATTCCAATCCTGAGACCCTTCCGATAGTAGAGATGTGATATCTCAATGCTTATACCAAACCTGAGATCCTTCCTATAACATGAGATGTGATATCCAACTCCTTCCCATTCCAATCCTGAGACACTTCCTATAGCATGAGATGTGATATCTCACTGCTTATACCAAACCTGAGACCCTTCCTATAGCATGAGATGTGATATCCAACTCCTTCCCATTCCAATCCTGAGACCCTTCCTATAGCATGAGATATGATATCTCAATGCTTCTAATATCAAACTTGAGACCCTCCCTATAGCATGAGATGTGATATCCAAGTCCTTCCCATTCCAATCCTGAGACCCTTCCGATAGCATGAGATGTGATGTCTCAATGCTTCTAATACCAAACCTGAGATCCTTCCTATAACATGAGATGTGACATCCAACTCCTTCCCATTCCAATCCTGAGACCCTTCCTATAGCATGAGATGTGATATCTCAATGCTTATGCCAAACCCGAGACCCTTCCTATAGCATGAGATGTGATATCCAACTCCTTCCCATTCCAATCCTGAGACCCTTCCTATAGCATGAGATGTGATATCTCAATGCCTCTAATACCAAACCTGAGATCCTTCCTCTAACATGAAATGTGATATCCAACTCCTTCCCATTCCAATCCTGAGACACTTCCTATAGCATGAGATGTGATATCTAAATGCTTCTAATACCAAACTTGAGACTCTTCCTATAACATGAGATGGGATATCCAACTCCTTCCCATTCCAATCCTTAGACCCTTCCTACAGCATGCAATATGATATCTCAATGATTCTAATAACAAACCTGAGACCCGTCCTATAACATGAGATGGGATATCCAACACCTTCCCATTCCAATCCTGAGACACTTCCGATAGCAGAGATGTGATATCTCAATGCTTATACCAAACCTGAGACCCTTCCTATAACATGAGATGTGATATCCAACTCCTTCCCGTTCCAAACCTGAGACCCTTCCTATAGCATATGTGATATCCAACACATTCCCATTCCAAACATGAGACCCTTCCTATAGCAGGAATGTAATATCCAACTCCTTCCCATTCCAATCCTGAGACCATTCCTATAGCATGAGATGTGATATCTCAATGCTTCTAATACCAAACCTGAGATCCTTCCTATGACATGAGATGTGATATCCAATTCCTCCCCATTCCAAACCTGAGAACCTTCCTACAGCATGCGATGTGATATCTCAATGCTTCTAATACCAAACCTGAGACCAGTCCTATAACATGAGATTGGATATACAATTCTTTCCCCTTGCAAACCTGAGACCCTTCCAATAGCATGAGATGTGATATCCAACTTCTTCCCATTCCAATCCTGAGACCCTTCCTATAACATGAGATGTGATATCCAAGTCCTTCCCATTCCAATCCTGAGACCCTTCCTATAGCTTGAGATGTGATATCCAACTCCTTCCCATTCCAATTCTGAGACCCTTCCTATACTATGAGACTTGATATCTCAATGCTTCTAATACCAAACCTGACACCCGTAATATAACATGAGATGTGATATCCAAATCCTTCCCCTTCCAAACCTTAGACCCTTCCTTTATCATGAGATGTGATATCCAACTCCTTCCCATTCCAATCCTGAGACCCTTCCGATAGCATGAGATGTGATATCCAAGTCCTTCCCATTCCAATCCTGAGACCCTTCCTATAGCTTGAGATGTGATATCCAACTCCTTCCCATTCCAATTCTGAGACCCTTCCTATACTATGAGACTTGATATCTCAATGCTTCTAATACCAAACCTGAGACCCGTAATATAACATGAGATGTGATATCCAAATCCTTCCCCTTCCAAACCTTAGACCCTTCCTTTATCATGAGATGTGATATCCAACTCCTTCCCATTCCAATCCTGAGACCCTTCCGATATCATGAGATGTGATATCTCAAAGCTTCTAATATCAAACTTGAGACCCTCCCTATAGCATGAGATGTGATATCCAAGTCCTTCCCATTCCAATCCTGAGACCCTTCCTATAGCATGAGATGTGATATCTCAATGCTTCTAATACCAAACCTGAGACCCTTCCTATAACATGAGATGGGAATATCCAACTCCTTCCCATTCCAATCCTGAGACCCTTCCGATAGCAGAGATGTGATATCTCAATGCTTATACCAAACCTGAGATCCTTCCTATAACATGAGATGTGATATCCAACTCCTTCCCATTCCAATCCTGAGACACTTCCTATAGCATGAGATATGATATCTCACTGCTTATACCAAACCTGAGACCCTTCCCATAGCATGAGATGTGATATCCAACTCCTTCCCATTCCAATCCTCAGACCCTTCCTATAGCATGCGATGTGATATCTCAATGCTTCTAATATCAAACTTGAGACCCTACCTATAGCATGAGATGTGATATCCAAGTCCTTCCCATTCCAATCCTGAGACACTTCCTATAGCATGAGATGTGATATCTCAATGCTTCTAATACCAAACCTGAGACTCTTCCTATAACATGAGATGGGATATCCAACTCCTTCCCATTCCAATCCTGAGACCCTTTTGATAGCAGAGATGTGATATCTCAATGTTTATACCAAACCTGAGACCCTTCCTACGGCATGAGATGTCATATTCAACTCCTTCCCATTCCAATCCTGAGACCCTTCCTATAGCATGAGATGTGATATCCAACTCCTTCCCATTCCAATCCTGAGACCCTTCCTATAGCATGAGATGTGATGTCTCAATGCTTCTAATACCAAACCTGAGATCCTTCCTATAACATGAGATGTGATATCCAACTCCTTCCATTCCAATCCTGGACCCTTCCTATAGCATGAGATGTGATATCTCAATGCTTATACCAAACCTGAGACCCTTCCTTTAGCATGAGATGTGATATCCAACTCCTTCCCATTCCAATCCTGAGACCCTTCCTATAGCCTGAGATGTGATATCTCAATGCCTCTAATACCAAACCTGAGATCCTTCCTCTAACATGAAATGTGATATCCAACTCCTTCACTTTCCAAACCTGAGAGCCTATCTATAGCATGAGATGTGATATCCAAGTCCTTCCCATTCCAATCCTTAGACCCTTCCTACAGCATGCAATATGATATCTCAATGATTCTAATAAAAAACCTGAGACCCGTCCTATAACATGAGATGGGATATCCAACTCCTTCCCATTCCAATCCTGAGACACTTCCGATAGCAGAGATGTGATATCTCAATGTTTATACCAAACCTGAGACCCTTCCTATAACATGAGATGTGATATCCAACTCCTTCCCGTTCCAAACCTGAGACCCTTCCTTTAGCATGAGATGTGATATCCAGCTCCTTCCCATTCCAATCCTGAGACACTTCCGATAGCATGAGATGTGATATCTCAATGCTTCTAATATCAAAACTGAGACCCTCCCTATAGCATGATATGTGATATCTAAGTCCTTCCCATTCCAATCCTGAGACCCTTCCTATAGCATGAGATGTGATATCTCAATGCTTCTACCAAACCTGAGACCCTTCCTTTAGCATGAGATGTGATATCCAACTCCTTCCCATTCCAATCCTGAGACCCTTCCTATAGCATGAGAGGTGATATCTCAATACTTCTAATACCAAACCTGAGATCCTTCCGATAACATGAGATGTGATATCTCAATACTTCTAATACCAAACCTGAGATCCATCCTATAACATGAGATGTGATATCCAAATCCTTCCCCTTCCAAACCTGAGACCCGCCCTTTAGCATGAGATGTGATATCCAACTCCTTCCCATTCCAATCCTGAGACCCTTCTGATAGCATAAGATATGATAACTCAATGCTTCTATACCAAACCTGAGATCCTTACGATAGCATGAGATGTGATATCTCAATACTTCTAATACCAAACCTGAGATCCTTCCTATAACATGAGATGTGATATCCAAATCCTTATCTTCCAAACCTGAGACCCTCCCTTTAGCATGAGATGTGATATCCAACTCCTTCCCATTCCAATCCTGAGACCCTTCCTATAGCATGAGAAGGGATATCCAACTCCTTCCCAATCCAATCCTGAGACCCTTCCGATAGCAGAGACGTGATATCTCATTGCTTCTACCAAACCTGAGACCCTTCTTTTAGCATGAGATGTGATATCCAAATCCTTCACATTCCAATCCTGAGACCCTTCCTATAGCATGTGATGTGATATCTCAATGCTTCTAATACCAAACCTGAGATCCTTCCTATAACATGAGATGTGATATCCAATTCCTTCCCATTCCAAACCTGAGACCCTTCCTATTGGATGAGATGTGATATCCAACTCCTTCCCATTCCAACCCTGAGACCCTTCCTATAGCATGAGATGTGATGTCTCAATGCTTCTAATACCAAACCTGAGATCCTTCCTATAACATGAGATGTGATATCCAACTCCTTCCCTTTCCAAACCTAAGAGCCTATCTATAGCATGAGATGTGATATCCAAGTCCTTCCCATTCCAATCCTTAGACCCTTCCTACAGCATGCAATATGATATCTCAATGATTCTAATAAAAAACCTGAGACCCGTCCTATAGCATGAGATATGATATCCAAGTCCTTCCCATTCCAATCCTGAGACCCTTCCTATAACATGAAATGTGATATCCAACTCCTTCCCATTCCAGCCTGAGACCCTTCCTATAGCATGAGATGGGATATCCAACTTCTTCCAAATCCAATACTGATACCCTTCCGATACCATGAGATGTGATATCCCAATGCTTCTACCAAACCTGAGACCCATACTATGGCATGAGATGTGATATCAAACTCCTTCCCATTCCAATCCTGAGACCCTTCCTATAGCTTGAGGTGTGATATCCAACTCCTTCCCATTCCAATTCTGAGACCCTTCTTATACCATGAGACTTGATATCTCAATGCTTCTAATACCAAACCTGAGACCCGTCCTATAACATGAGATGTGATATCCAAATCCTTCCCCTTCCAAACCTTAGACCCTTCCTTTATCATGAGATGTGATATCCAACTCCTTCCCATTCCAATCCTGAGACCCTTCCGATATCATGAGATTTGTTATCTCAATGCTTCTAATATCAAACTTGAGACCCTCCCTATAGCATGAGATGTGACATCCAAGTCCTTCCCATTCCAATCCTGAGACCCTTCCTATAGCATGAGATGTGATATCTCTATGCTTCTAATACCAAACCTGAGACCCTTCCTATAACATGAAATGGGATATCCAACTCCTTCCCATTCCAATCCTGAGACCCTTCCGATAGCAGAGATGTGATATCTCAATGCTTATACCAAACCTGAGAACCTTCCTATGGCCTGAGATGTCATATACAACTCCTTCTCATTCCAATCCTGAGACCCTTCCTTTAGCATGAGCTGTGATATCTCAATGCTTATACCAAATCTGAGACCCTTCCTATAGCATGAGATGTGATATCCAATTCCTTCCCATTCCAATCCTGAGACCCTTCCTATAGCATGATATGTGATATCTCAATGCTTATACCAAACCTGAGAGCCTACCTATAGCATGAGATGTGATATCCAAGTCCATCCCATTCCAATCCTTAGACCCTTCCTACAGCATGCGATGTGATATCTCAATGATTCTAATACCAAACCAGAGACTCTTCCTATAACATGAGATGGGATATCCAACTCCTTCCCATTCCAATCCTGAGCCGCTTCCGATAGCAGAGATGTGATATCTCAATGCTTATACCAAACCTGAGACCCTTCCTATAACATGAGATGTGATATCCAACTCCTTCCCGTTCCAAACCTGAGACACTAACTATAGCATATGTGATATCCAACTCCTTCCCATTCCAAACATGAGACCCTTCCTATAGCAAGAAAGTAATATCCAACTCCTACCCATTCCAATCCTGAGACCCTTCCTATAGCAAGAGATGTGATATCCAAATCCTTCATATTCCAATCCTGAGACCCTTCCTATAACATGAGATGTGATATCCAACTCCTTCCCATTCCAACCTGAGACACTTCCTATAGCATGAGAAGGGATATCCAACTCCTTCCCAATCCAATCCTGAGACCCTTCCGATAGCAGAGATGTGATATCTCAATGCTTATACCAAACCTGAGACCCTTCCTATGGCATGAGATGTGATATCCAACTCCTTGCCATTCAAATCCTAAAACCCTTCCTATAGCATGAGATGTGATATCTCTATGCTTATACCAAATCTGAGACCCTTCCTATAGCATGAGATGTGATATCCAATTCCTTCCCATTCCAATCCTGAGACCCTTCCTTTAGCATGAGATGTGATATCCAACTCCTTCCCGTTCCAAACCTGAGACCCTTCCTTTAGCATGAGATGTGATATCCAGCTCCTTCCCATTCCAATCCTGAGACACTTCCGATAGCATGAGATGTGATATCTCAATGCTTCTAATATCAAAACTGAGACCCTCCCTATAGCATGATATGTGATATCTAAGTCCTTCCCATTCCAATCCTGAGACCCTTCCTATAGCATGAGATGTGATATCTCAATGCTTCTACCAAACCTGAGACCCTTCCTTTAGCATGAGATGTGATATCCAACTCCTTCCCATTCCAATCCTGAGACCCTTCCTATAGCATGAGAGATGATATCTCAATACTTCTAATACCAAACCTGAGATCCTTCCGATAACATGAGATGTGATATCTCAATACTTCTAATACCAAACCTGAGATCCATCCTATAACATGAGATGTGATATCCAAATCCTTCCCCTTCCAAACCTGAGACCCGCCCTTTAGCATGAGATGTGATATCCAACTCCTTCCCATTCCAATCCTGAGACCCTTCTGATAGCATAAGATATGATATCTCAATGCTTCTATACCAAACCTGAGATCCTTCCGATAGCATGAGATGTGATATCTCAATACTTCTAATACCAAACCTGAGATCCTTCCTATAACATGAGATGTGATATCCAAATCCTTATCTTCCAAACCTGAGACCCTCCCTTTAGCATGAGATGTGATATCCAACTCCTTCCCATTCCAATCCTGAGACCCTTCCTATAGCATGAGAAGGGATATCCAACTCCTTCCCAATCCAATCCTGAGACCCTTCCGATAGCAGAGACGTGATATCTCATTGCTTCTACCAAACCTGAGACCCTTCCTTTAGCATGAGATGTGATATCCAAATCCTTCACATTCCAATCCTGAGACCCTTCCTATAGCATGTGATGTGATATCTCAATGCTTCTAATACCAAACCTGAGATCCTTCCTATAACATGAGATGTGATATCCAATTCCTTCCCATTCCAAACCTGAGACCCTTCCTATTGGATGAGATGTGATATCCAACTCCTTCCCATTCCAACCCTGAGACCCTTCCTATAGCATGAGATGTGATGTCTCAATGCTTCTAATACCAAACCTGAGATCCTTCCTATAACATGAGATGTGATATCCAACTCCTTCCCTTTCCAAACCTAAGAGCCTATCTATAGCATGAGATGTGATATCCAAGTCCTTCCCATTCCAATCCTTAGACCCTTCCTACAGCATGCAATATGATATCTCAATGATTCTAATAAAAAACCTGAGACCCGTCCTATAGCATGAGATATGATATCCAAGTCCTTCCCATTCCAATCCTGAGACCCTTCCTATAACATGAAATGTGATATCCAACTCCTTCCCATTCCAGCCTGAGACCCTTCCTATAGCATGAGATGGGATATCCAACTTCTTCCAAATCCAATACTGATACCCTTCCGATACCATGAGATGTGATATCCCAATGCTTCTACCAAACCTGAGACCCATACTATGGCATGAGATGTGATATCAAACTCCTTCCCATTCCAATCCTGAGACCCTTCCTATAGCTTGAGGTGTGATATCCAACTCCTTCCCATTCCAATTCTGAGACCCTTCTTATACCATGAGACTTGATATCTCAATGCTTCTAATACCAAACCTGAGACCCGTCCTATAACATGAGATGTGATATCCAAATCCTTCCCCTTCCAAACCTTAGACCCTTCCTTTATCATGAGATGTGATATCCAACTCCTTCCCATTCCAATCCTGAGACCCTTCCGATATCATGAGATTTGTTATCTCAATGCTTCTAATATCAAACTTGAGACCCTCCCTATAGCATGAGATGTGACATCCAAGTCCTTCCCATTCCAATCCTGAGACCCTTCCTATAGCATGAGATGTGATATCTCTATGCTTCTAATACCAAACCTGAGACCCTTCCTATAACATGAAATGGGATATCCAACTCCTTCCCATTCCAATCCTGAGACCCTTCCGATAGCAGAGATGTGATATCTCAATGCTTATACCAAACCTGAGAACCTTCCTATTGCCTGAGATGTCATATACAACTCCTTCTCATTCCAATCCTGAGACCCTTCCTTTAGCATGAGCTGTGATATCTCAATGCTTATACCAAATCTGAGACCCTTCCTATAGCATGAGATGTGATATCCAATTCCTTCCCATTCCAATCCTGAGACCCTTCCTATAGCATGATATGTGATATCTCAATGCTTATACCAAACCTGAGAGCCTACCTATAGCATGAGATGTGATATCCAAGTCCATCCCATTCCAATCCTTAGACCCTTCCTACAGCATGCGATGTGATATCTCAATGATTCTAATACCAAACCAGAGACTCTTCCTATAACATGAGATGGGATATCCAACTCCTTCCCATTCCAATCCTGAGCCGCTTCCGATAGCAGAGATGTGATATCTCAATGCTTATACCAAACCTGAGACCCTTCCTATAACATGAGATGTGATATCCAACTCCTTCCCGTTCCAAACCTGAGACACTAACTATAGCATATGTGATATCCAACTCCTTCCCATTCCAAACATGAGACCCTTCCTATAGCAAGAAAGTAATATCCAACTCCTACCCATTCCAATCCTGAGACCCTTCCTATAGCAAGAGATGTGATATCCAAATCCTTCATATTCCAATCCTGAGACCCTTCCTATAACATGAGATGTGATATCCAACTCCTTCCCATTCCAACCTGAGACACTTCCTATAGCATGAGAAGGGATATCCAACTCCTTCCCAATCCAATCCTGAGACCCTTCCGATAGCAGAGATGTGATATCTCAATGCTTATACCAAACCTGAGACCCTTCCTATGGCATGAGATGTGATATCCAACTCCTTGCCATTCAAATCCTAAAACCCTTCCTATAGCATGAGATGTGATATCTCTATGCTTATACCAAATCTGAGACCCTTCCTATAGCATGAGATGTGATATCCAATTCCTTCCCATTCCAATCCTGAGACCCTTCCTATAGCATGAGAAGGGATATCCAACTCCTTCCCAATCCAATCCTGAGACCCTTCCGATAGCAGAGATGTGATATCTCAATGCTTATACCAAACCTGAGAACCTTCCTATGGCCTGAGATGTCATATACAACTCCTTCCCATTCCAATCCTGAGACCCTTCCTTTAGCATGAGATGTGATATCTCAATGCTTATACCAAATCTGAGACCCTTCCTATAGCATGAGATGTGATATCCAATTCCTTCCCATTCCAATCCTGAGACCCTTCCTATAGCATGAGATGTGATATCTCAATGCTTATACCAAACCTGAGAGCCTACCTATAGCATGAGATGTGATATCCAAGTCCATCCCATTCCAATCCTTAGACCCTTCCTACAGCATGCGATGTGATATCTCAATGATTCTAATACCAAACCAGAGACTCTTCCTATAACATGAGATGGGATATCCAACTCCTTCCCATTCCAATCCTGAGCCGCTTCCGATAGCAGAGATGTGATATCTCAATGCTTATACCAAACCTGAGACCCTTCCTATAACATGAGATGTGATATCCAACTCCTTCCCGTTCCAAACCTGAGACACTAACTATAGCATATGTGATATCCAACTCCTTCCCATTCCAAACATGAGACCCTTCCTATAGCAAGAAAGTAATATCCAACTCCTACCCATTCCAATCCTGAGACCCTTCCTATAGCAAGAGATGTGATATCCAAATCCTTCCCATTCCAATCCTGAGACCCTTCCTATAACATGAGATGTGATATCCAACTCCTTCCCATTCCAACCTGAGACACTTCCTATAGCATGAGAAGGGATATCCAACTCCTTCCCAATCCAATCCTGAGACCGTTCCGATAGCAGAGATGTGATATCTCAATGCTTATTCCAAACCTGAGACCTTTCCTATGGCATGAGATGTGATATCCAACTCCTTCCCAATCCAATCCTGAGACCCTTCCGATAGCAGAGACGTGATATCTCAATGCTTCTACCAAACCTGAGACCCTTCCTTTAGCATGAGATGTGATATCCAAATCCTTCACATTCCAATCCTGAGACCCTTCCTATAGCATGAGATGTGATATCTCAATGCTTCTAATACCAATCCTGAGATCCTTCCTATAACATGAGATGTGATATCCAATTCCTTCCCATTCCAAACCTGAGACCCTTCCTATTGGATGAGATGTGATATCCAACTCCTTCCCATTCCAACCCTGAGACCCTTCCTATAGCATGAGATGTGATGTCTCAATGCTTCTAATACCAAACCTGAGATCCTTCCTATAACATGAGATGTGATATCCAACTCCTTCCATTCCAATCCTGAGACCCGTCCTATAGCATGAGATGTGATATCTCAATGCTTATACCAAACCTGAGACCCTTCCTATAGCATGAGATGTTATATCCAACTGCTTCCCATTCCAATCCTGAGACCCTTCCTATAGCATGAGATGTGATATCTCAATGCTTCTAATACCAAACCTGAGATCCTTCCTCTAACATGAAATGTGATATCCAACTCCTTCCCTTTCCAAACCTAAGAGCCTATCTATAGCATGAGATGTGATATCCAAGTCCTTCCCATTCCAACCCTTCGACCCTTCCTACAGCATGCAATATGATATCTCAATGGTTCTAATAACAAACCTGAGACCCGTCCTATAACATGAGATGGGATATCCAACTCCTTCCCATTCCAATCCTGAGACACTTCCGATAGCAGAGATGTGATATCTCAATGCTTATACCAAACCTGAGACCCTTCCTATAACATGAGATGTGATATCCAAATCCTTCCCGTTCCAAACCTGAGACCCTTCCTTTAGCATGAGATGTGATATCCAGCACCTTCCCATTCCAATCCTGAGACACTTCCGATAGCATGAGATGTGATATCTGTAAGGATATTTGGCATGTTACAGCACAGAGTACAGCACTACTGCACAAGTAGCATTACAGCACTACTGCACAAGTAGCATTACAGCACTACTGCACAAGTAGCATTACAGCACTACTGCACAAGTAGCATTACAGCACTACTGCACAAGTAGCATTTTTTTTTTTTTTTTTTTTTTTTTTTTTTTTTTTTTTTTCAAATATTTTCTGTATTATAAAATTTGCATTTAGACATGATCTCATTCTTTACAGCAATAAAAGGGAACAATCAAAGCATTTTCAATGACACACTGCAATTATAGTGGCGGAGAACAGAACTTAAATTGCAACATTAGCACTTGATTAAGACACGCACGGGACTTTCATTTTTCTACACTGACTGCATACTTTCGTGCACACACACACAGCTCCCCCAGTTAGGTAATTACCTTATCTGTTCAGAGGATTTTCTCTGTGAATGTGGCTCTCTTGGCTTAACTCCAACAAAAAGGAACGCTTGCCTTCTCAAGCCGGGGTCATTGCCTGGAATTCTCAGCTTTTTCAGATAGGACAGCCTCTGCCAGTGGAAATGTAATTCTTTCAGCTTTCCCCAGTCTCGACTGCAGCAGGACACCCCCACAGCCAGGTCTTCTCCCCAGTAGTGCAGAAAGATGTCTGCCTGTCTTTTTCCCTGCTACTGCCCACTAAAACTTTCCTCTCAGCCCTCTTTATGACGTGTTCCAATGAAATCCATCATCTCTCATCCTCCTACTTTTAAACAATAGCTTCGCTTATACATTTGCAATTGTTGCAAATCTGACTTCCTTCCTCCTGCAGTTACTGTGCACAACAACACGGATAATCAGGCAGAGAAGAGAGGAAAAATCTGCACACTCATTTAACTGGTTTTCAAACTATGCCTAATTCTGCAGTAGAGAACACATTTTATTAGTGAGTTATAATAAAATAAGGTTTTATTAGTCAGGTTAATGGTTAATATGTTAGCTGTTAATTTTCAAATGTGTCTCTAGCAATATAGGCATTTCAGGTGAAAAATAGTGTGCATTTTTAAATGAACACGTGTGCTTTTAACTGTAAAAATAGCTTTGCATCTTATATGTTAAAATCGTTTTTTGACTGAATAGTCTGTCTTTCCTTGTTAATCTGCTAACCCATATAGCAATGCACCGCACCCTTGTGGTGGTGCTGCAAAAAAAAAATGCTACTTGTGCAGTAGTGCTGTAATGCTACTTGTGCAGTAGTGCTGTAATGCTACTTGTGCAGTAGTGCTGTAATGCTACTTGTGCAGTAGTGCTGTAATGCTACTTGTGCAGTAGTGCTGTACTCTGTGCTGTAACATGCCAAATATCCTTACAGACCCTCCCTATAGCATGAGATGTGATATCCAAGTCCTTCCCATTCCAATCCTGAGACCCTTCCTATAGCATGAGATGTGATATCTCAATGCTTCTAATACCAAACCTGAGACCCTTCCTATAACATGAGATGGGAATATCCAACTGTTAGGAAAGATTTCGTAATTGTAGGTAATTTTCCTTCCATGTGGCAACCCCTAAACTTTTTGCTGTTGTTTTCACCTTGTTCTTGACTTTGCCAGAGAAGTGCAGCCTTCTGCCGCACTCCTCTGGGCTTTCGCTCCTTTCTTACGGGGAAACTGACATGCCCTGAAGACAGTCAGTACCGGGGAACGCTGTTTCCCGTAGTTTCTTTTATCGTGTTGCGGCTTTAGTGCAACATGACACAAGAGGGCACTGTAAGCTAAGTTACAGCTCTCTTGGGTCTCTAGCCTTCTACAGGCCCTAGATACTCTTTTAGGATGGTATTTGATCGGTGCAAGTAATTCAGGGACTGGAATGGTGGCAGCGATCGTTTTGTTTATTTTGAGCTCCTTTTGGCATTCTGAGCACGTTTTTCGCACTGAACCCAAAATGGTGGCCTGGCTCCCAAAATGGCCAGACCACGAGGCTCCTTTGTCTTGTCCACTGACCGTCTTGCTCCCTTCACCTTCCCCAGGTCGAGCGACCCGGGGCCTTCCTTATTTGGGCATGTACTTTCCCGCGAAACGTGGTTGCTTTCGCGGGCTTCTACATGTCGTTTGTGTGCCTCCAGGGTGTGGGCTGGGACAATCCAAGCTCCGTTGGTATCGCTCCCAGTTGTGGGGGTACCATTTGAAAGGGTAGGGATCGACATGGTTGGTCCCCTTGACCCGCAAACATCCTCGGGCAATAGGTTTATCCTGGTGCTGGTCGACCATGCAACCAGGTATCCTGAGGCCATCCCATGGAAAACTGTAACTGCCAAGTCAGTTGCAGAAGCTTTACTCGGCATATTTACTAGGGTTGGCTTCCCTAAAGAAGTTGTGCCGGATGATGGCAGCAACTTTATGTCGAAGTATAGGCAGGCTATGTGGAAAGAATGTGGGGTCACCTACAGGTTCTCTTCTGCATACCACCCCCAGACCAATGGTCTGGGGGGGCATTTCAACAGGACGTTAAAGAGCATGATTGGGGCTCTGGAGGAGCCTCAGAGAAGAAAATGGGATCTTCTTGTTTCATGCTTACTGTTTGCCTACCGAGAGGTACCACAGGAGGGTGTTGGCTTCAGCCCCTTCGAACTTCTGTTCGGCCATCCCGTACGGGGACCCTTAGCCATCGTCAAAGAGGGATGGGAGATGCCCACTCCCCCTGTTACTACCAACGTAGTTGATTATGTGCTAGGGCTCAGAAAACGGATGGTACTTCTGATGGGCTTGGCTAGTGATAAACATTCCAATCCTGAGACCCTTCCGATATCATGAGATTTGTTATCTCAATGCTTCTAATATCAAACTTGAGACCCTCCCTATAGCATGAGATGTGACATCCAAGTCCTTCCCATTCCAATCCTGAGACCATTGAGATATCACATCTCTGCTATCTTTGATCCTCCAGCCCCGCAAAGAAACTGGAGTATTCCGGGGAGAATGTCCACTTTACATATTGAATACAGCTGTGGCTGTCCTTCAAATGGAAAGTCTCCATCATTTGTTCAAACAACTCTAAGTGCTCCCAAACAGAATACTTAGCGTTCTTATGGTAAGGCGTGATGACGCTCCTGATTGCCTTAATCTGCTTTAAGGGGTCCTTAAGCAAGGCCCTTTTTGCCTTATTGGCCTTTTTGGTTCGGGTAACCCTTGTCCATTCATCCTCGGACTCAGAGGCACTGCTCCCAGAGGTTCCCGTCTGATCTTCCAGGTTTTCCCGGATTCTGCGAGCCTGGGAATGGCTGGCAGAATGTGGGGACCTGGTCTCCTGTGTCCTGCGCAGTTCAGAGGAGTCTTCAGATTCCTCCTTGCTGCCAGGATTTGATGGGTACCCCCTCCACTGACCTAACTGGGCAGAGGTTTTCAGGATGCCCTTAATGGGCCTACTCTCCTGGGGTTCCCCACTGAACTGTACTGTACTTGGGTGCCCATACCCGGATGCCCACCCCTCCATTCCTGAGTGGTACTGGCCTATGAGCCCCATACTCTTAGCTGGATAGTAATCTGCCATCCCTGTGGCCCTGTGCTCATGTGCGCCAGGGGACATGGGGGTGGTAGAGTCCAGGGACTGGGGGAGATGAAGGCCCCTGATGTTAGGGCTCCTGCGGTTATGGTCAGGAGTCTCTCTTTCCCAGCGGACCTCATCTCTATCCGCCCCTGCTCCCTGTTGCAATGCAAGAGCCTGCATTTGTGCTTTCAGTTCCTCAGTCAAGGCCTTACTCGACTCTATCAGTTTCTCCTGCATCGCTACCTGTTGCTGGAGCCTCTCATTGTGCTGGCAGAGAGCCTCATTTTCCCTCTGTGCTTCCTGATTGGTCCTGGAGCACTGGGCCAGTCTTTGCTGCAGGAGGGTTACCTCCTGATTCCCATCCCTACTGGCCTGCTCCTTTCTTGCCAGAGCATCTTCCACCCTTCTGGTGTGCTCTACCAAGTTCTGGTTTTCTTTTTGGAGGTCACCCAGCCCCTGGTGGGCCAGGTGATTTTCTTCCATTTTTCTTTTTAAATGGCAGACTTCCTGGCCTAAGGTATCCCTTTCCTGACTAAGAGCCTGCATCTGTGCCGCCAGGTCGTCCCTTTGCCTTTGGAAGGCACCAGCATTCTGGCGCTCCTGATCAAACTCTGCCTGGGTATCCAGGTCTTTCAGAATTAGTTTGTTGCTCTCTGCCTTCACTCTATCTAGGTGGCCTTGCAGGGTGACTACCTGCTCAGCACATACCCTGTTGAAGTCCAGTTGTTGCTCCAGCTTTTTCTGGTTTTGCAGTAGGGAGTCCAAACCTTCTTGGTATTCCTTCTGCAAGGCCAGAAATCTGGTATCCTGTTCTACCTTTTCCTGTTGCAGCACATCCATATCCTTCTTTATTTTAATGATGTGCTGCCTACTATCATCTTCTGACTCCTGGCTCCTCTGCAGCCTCTGCTCAGAAGAGACCAGGTCAGATTGGACCTTCTCTAACGCCATCTGTTGCCTATTTGCCAGATTTTGGCTTTCAGCACATCTATCCTGCATGTCTCCCATATATAGGTACAGGTATGCCGCTATCCTAACAATCTTGTCGTGTTCATCTTTGGCCTTAGGAGCCATATATAGTTCACTCAGGGCCACATGTAATGGACCCTGATCTCTCCATAAGTCTGACCCTGTTTCAGTGACCTGTCGCGTGATGGCCTGCAACCAGGCATCCTGGCCCTGCTCAGCCCATTCACCTCTCACAAATAGTTTATGTAAGAAGTGCTCTCTGGCTATTTTCATATCTACCAAGGTCGTCATTCTAGAGATTGGTCTCTGTCCTGACTTACAGAAGTTTGTATTTTATTTTTGCAGAACAGAACTTTTCTTGGAGTGTCCCTTTTGAGGAATGCTTCACAGCGTAATGCAGCGTGGTGATCCGACCGGATGTATGTATCCCGTCAGTTAGCACACTGTATTAAGCTGCACAAGTGGTATTCTAACCCAAACGTCCGGCCGAGCCCCCAATTTGTAAGAGGATTCAATTCAGCACTACAGCTAAGTTAACGCCTAGTCTAGAATACTGAATGAAAACCCTTATTGATATATCTTTATGTCCATTTCATGCGTTCTGGATTACTACCCCTATATAACACCCCTCTCTTGGAATCCCCCTGACCCCACTGAGCCAAGAAGTAGTTCTGTTTTGCAAGTTTAAAAGGTTTATTTGATAATTTAAAATATATATATATCACACTTTATAATAAATTAATAATTGAATAGCACACTTAATCTGATATGATAAAGATCAACAACGGAGAATCTGGCACTAGCACACTTCTTATAATCACTAATGAGTTGACATGAAATGGATAAGGTAGCACACTGGTAAATAGGAACAAAAGTATAATGTGGTAGAGGATGCTTTATGTAAGCTCAGGTGGATGCAATATTCAATGAATGCAGTACAGAAAATACTCAATATGATTTCAACCAAACAATGTAATCACTTTTCTCTGGCAATCCCCTCCCCCCCTTGATGCAAGGCAAGGAAATGGATGGAAAACACACAGTTCTCAGAAATGCAATCAATGTAAATCAGTTCACCCCAGCAAGCTTAGACTACAGAAGTTTGAAAACACAGGCCCAATGCTTTGATATGTGCTAGCAATGGATGAGAAATATGCTGGAATGCTTTTAATTCCCTTTCAGAGGTTCAGGGTGAGTGGTATCTAGTTAATATTAGTCCAGGCTCACACTAGCAATGATGCAGGGATAGTTAGCAGGTTAAACGAATTTCTGGCAAATGGAAGGCAAGCAGCAGCAGTTTTTAAACATGAAGAAATTTGCAAATCGCGGCAAAATTCGCGGATGCGCCGAGCGCTATTACAGAGGAACCACAAGGACTATCTCTATCGTTTTGGGGTCCTAGGAAAGCCTAGGATCTCATCTTCCAAATGAAAGTTACTGCAAGTCTCTAGCACAAACGGTTGCGGAGATATGAGCGATTAAATAAAGGTCGTTTTTCAGATTTGAAATTTTAAAGTTCAAAAAGACACGTGCAGCTTGCAACTAGGAAATGACAAGTGACAGCTTTGCAAATGACAGGTGACAGTTAGGAGACAGTTCTACTTAGATTAAAATAGGATTGAATTATATTATTTTAACTAGGAGATTGGTTCTGCACAGTTTTCTAGGTACTCACACTATATTCTTGAGTGAAATGGGCCTCGCCATGGATCTGGTCAGGGTTTTAAACTGGACTCTGGTCTGGTCTGGCCTCTGCACTTCACAGTGATCTGGGTCAGCTCTCTCTGCTGGTCTGGGTCTCTCTGGGTACAGCACTGCTTTCTCTCTGGTCTGGTCTCTTAGTTCTGGATAGATTGAAGTCTCTGGTTTGGTCTGGTCTGGCCTCTGCACTTCACAGTGATCTGGGTCAGCTCTCTCTGCTGGTCTGGGTCTCTCTGGGTACAGCACTGCTTTCTCTCTGGACTGGTCTCTTAGTTCTGGATAGATTGAAGTCTCTAGTTTGGCTTTCTGGAGATTTGATGAATTTGAAGTCTGGATCTCTGGATGTTGTATGGTCCGGCAGAGTGCGTTGCAGCAAATGGAATTGAAGGTCCCTATCTGTCCTGTCTGTCTGCTTTTATGTGTTTAGAATGTGGGTGTGTTCTAGCATCACTGACCCTACCTCTCTCTCAGCTTCTAATTGGTCAAACTTCCATTTATCATTTGATTGGGGAATGAACTGTGAGTCAGAGGGATGTCATTTTATGGCTTGCAGATAGGACACTCCTCTGTCAGATTGCACACATTCTATATTTGATAATAAAAGACATATTTCACAGTTACACAGTTGCTTGAAATTACATATACATGGTGTGGCTGAATTTAGCCATGTCTCTGTCCAAATCTGCTGTTTCTAAGAGCTTGCATTCAGAAATGGCACATAATTGACTTTTTAACTGATTTTTCACTTTCTGACATTGACCCAACTTTACATACATGTGCGCAGGGAGTATGGACATTAACTGATGAAGTTTCAGATTTTTAACATGCACACATTTTGAGTAATATCCTCTTTTCCGCTAAAACCCCCCTGAACATGCCACCGGGTCGAAAAACCTCTTAAAATGTGGGCAGAAAAATCACAAGAATTATGGTGTCATTTATAAAATTTTCACATGTCCGCTCTATGAATGATCCATCTTTTTAAAGTTATGTTCTGGCTCCAAAGGGGTGTGGTTTCCTCCCAGCACAAGGTAGAAATACTGGTTTATCCAGTTCTGCCAAGCCAGCTTGCTCTCACAGGCAGTGCTCCTCCCAGCTTCTGCCAAGAGGAAGCTACATTTTACGACTGCTGTAATAAAACCTTTGCCTGAGTCAGGACAGGGCTTTGTTCACTTTCCTGCAGAGCACAGGTAATTCAATTATCAGATAGATGGCATATCCTTAGTGTGAGCAGCAAAAGGGCAGCTAGGCCTGGGAACACAGCTGTGACTCAAGTTTCACTCCTGATGGGGGTAGTTGCCAGGCAGAATTGGAATCTCTTTAAGCCAGTTTCAGATAAAATGTCACTTTTTGTTCCCCAGTTCCTGCATTCAAATAAAACTAAACATTTTTACATATGCAGCTAGAATGCTGATTCTAAGTGCAAAACTATGGCATTTCAACAGTTACAAAGGCATGTGACACCAAACATAGGTCACTCATTTAATCTAAACATTTTCGATTTTAGTGTCTTTAACCCAGTGCAACTTAAACTGCTGCAATCCACAGCTCAGCCAGTCTTGTTATAAACCTTCAAGTCACTTCAGAATATCACTTTACATTGTATCCACCTCTCAGTAAGTCTTTCTTTGGCATGTTTTGGGTTCATTTATTCAGTTTTCTACAAAAAAGTAAAATCTGGTGTTGTTTTAAATTGCCGGCTTTTGGATAGTGGTGAGTACTGGTACTGCACCCATTTTTGGGATTTAAGAATGAATTCCCCACAATTCTAGGTTGCATTTGGCAATCAGCATTGCCATTCCCAATGGTTTCAGACTACTGTGCGGGTAGTCCAATGGTGGTTTTAGGCAGTGTCCTTCTGTGCCCATAACATCGGCAAAAATGGGTGGCAGCCTATTCTTCCTGCATTTCCCTGTGCATTTTCTGGGAAGCTCTGGCCATCATGATGTTTTCATGTCAGTACTGCACAGTTTTGAGGTAGGGCTCGGATGCATGGGTAAATACATCCCACAACCCTACCTATAGCATGAGATGTGATATCCAAGTCCTTCCCATTCCAATCCTGAGACACTTCCTATAGCATGAGATGTGATATCCAACTCCTTCCCATTCCAATCCTGAGACCCTTCCTATAACATGAAATGTGATATCCAACTCCTTCCCATTCCAACCTGAGACCCTTCCTATAGCATGAGATGTGATATCTCAATGCTTATACCAAACCTGAGATCCTTCCTATAACATGAGATGTGATATCCAACTCCTTCCCATTCCAATCCTGAGACACTTCCTATAGCATGAGATGTGATATCTCACTGCTTATACCAAACCTGAGACCCTTCCCATAGCATGAGATGTGATATCCAACTCCTTCCCATTCCAATCCTCAGACCCTTCCTATAGCATGAGATGTGATATCTCAATGCTTCTAATATCAAACTTGAGACCCTACCTATAGCATGAGATGTGATATCCAAGTCCTTCCCATTCCAATCCTGAGACACTTCCTATAGCATGAGATGTGATATCCAACTCCTTCCCATTCCAATCCTGAGACCCTTCCTATAGCATGAGATATGATATCTCAATACTTCTAATACCAAATGTGAGATCCTTCCGATAACATGAGATGTGATATCCAAATCCTTCCCATTCCAATCCTGAGACCCTTCTGATAGCATGAGATGTGATATCTCAATGCTTCTAATACCAAACCTGAGATCCTTCCGATAGCATGAGATGTGATATCTCAATGCTTCTAATACCAAACCTGAGATCCTTCCTATAACATGAGATGTGATATCCAAATCCTTCCCCTTCCAAACCTGAGACCCTCTCTTTAGCATGAGATGTGATATCCAACTCCTTCCCATTCCATTCCTGAGACCCTTCTGATAGCATGAGATGTGATATCTCAATGCCTCTAATACCAAACCTGAGATCCTACCTCTAACATGAAATGTGATATCCAACTCTTTCCCCTTCCAAACCTGAGAGCCTTCCTATAGCATGAGATGTGATATCCAACTCCTTCCCATTCCAATCCTGAGACCCTTCCGATATCATGAGATTTGATATCTCAAAGCTTCTAATATCAAACTTGAGACCCTCCCTATAGCATGAGATGTGATATCCAAGTCCTTCCCATTCCAATCCTGAGACCCTTCCTATAGCATGAGATGTGATATCTCAATGCTTCTAATACCAAACCTGAGACCCTTCCTATAACATGAGATGGGAATATCCAACTCCTTCCCATTCCAATCCTGAGACCCTTCCGATAGCAGAGATGTGATATCTCAATGCTTATACCAAACCTGAGACCCTTCCTATGGCATGAGATGTGATATCCAACTCCTTGCCATTCAAATCCTGAGACCCTTCCTATAGCATGAGAAGGGATATCCAACTCCTTCCCAATCCAATCCTGAGACCCTTCCGATAGCAGAGACGTGATATCTCAATGCTTCTACCAAACCTGAGACCCTTCCTTTAGCATGAGATGTGATATCCAAATCCTTCACATTCCAATCCTGAGACCCTTCCTATAGCATGAGATGTGATATCTCAATGCTTCTAATACCAAACCTGAGATCCTTCCTATAACATGAGATGTGATATCCAATTCCTTCCCATTCCAAACCTGAGACCCTTCCTATTGTATGAGTTGTGATATCCAACTCCTTCCCATTCCAACCCTGAGACCCTTCCTATAGCATGAGATGTGATGTCTCAATGCTTCTAATACCAAACCTGAGATCCTTCCTATAACATGAGATGTGATATCCAACTCCTTCCATTCCAATCCTGAGACCCGTCCTATAGCATGAGATGTGATATCTCAATGCTTATACCAAACCTGAGACCCTTCCTATAGCATGAGATGTGATATCCAACTACTTCCCATTCCAATCCTGAGACCCTTCCTATAGCATGAGATGTGATATCTCAATGCTTCTAATACCAAACCTGAGATCCTTCCTCTAACATGAAATGTGATATCCAACTCCTTCCCTTTCCAAACCTAAGAGCCTATCTATAGCATGAGATGTGATATCCAGGTCCTTCCCATTCCAATCCTTAGACCCTTCCTACAGCATGCAATATGATATCTCAATGATTCTAATAACAAACCTGAGACCCGTCCTATAGCATGAGATATGATATCCAAGTCCTTCCCATTCCAATCCTGAGACCCTTCCTATAACATGAAATGTGATATCCAACTCCTTCCCATTCCAACCTGAGACCCTTCCTATAGCATGAGATGGGATATCCAACTTCTTCCAAATCCAATACTGAAACCCTTCCGATAGCATGAGATGTGATATCCCAATGCTTCTACCAAACCTGAGACCCATACTATGGCATGAGATGTGATATCAAACTCCTTCCCATTCCAATCCTGAGACCCTTCCTATAGCTTGAGGTGTGATATCCAACTCCTTCCCATTCCAATTCTGAGACCCTTCTTATACCATGAGACTTGATATCTCAATGCTTCTAATACCAAACCTGAGACCCGTCCTATAACATGAGATGTGATATCCAAATCCTTCCTCTTCCAAACCTTAGACCCTTCCTTTATCATGAGATGTGATATCCAACTCCTTCCCATTCCAATCCTGAGACCCTTCCGATATCATGAGATTTGTTATCTCAATGCTTCTAATATCAAACTTGAGACCCTCCCTATAGCATGAGATATGACATCCAAGTCCTTCCCATTCCAATCCTGAGACCCTTCCTATAGCATGAGATGTGATATCTCTATGCTTCTAATACCAAACCTGAGACCCTTCCTATAACATGAGATGGGATATCCAACTCCTTCCCATTCAAATCCTGAGACCTTTCCGATAGCAGAGATGTGATATCTCAATGCTTATACCAAACCTGAGAACCTTCCTATGGCCTGAGATGTGATATACAACTCCTTTCCATTCCAATCCTGAGACCCTTCCTTTAGCATGAGATGTGATATCTCAATGCTTATACCAAATCTGAGACCCTTCCTATAGCATGAGATGTGATATCCAATTCCTTCCCATTCCAATCCTGAGACCCTTCCTATAGCATGAGATGTGATATCTCAATGCTTATACCAAACCTGAGAGCCTACCTATAGCATGAGATGTGATATCCAAGTGCATCCCATTCCAATCCTTAGACCCTTCCTACAGCATGCGATGTGATATCTCAATGATTCTAATACCAAACCAGAGACTCTTCCTATAACATGAGATGGGATATCCAACTCCTTCCCGTTCCAAACCTGAGACACTAACTATAGCATATGTGATATCCAACTCCTTCCCATTCCAAACATGAGACCCTTCCTATAGCAAGAAAGTAATATCCAACTCCTACCCATTCCAATCCTGAGACCCTTCCTATAGCAAGAGATGTGATATCCAAATCCTTCCCATTCCAATCCTGAGACCCTTCCTATAACATGAGATGTGATATCCAACTCCTTCCCATTCCAACCTGAGACACTTCCTATAGCATGAGAAGGGATATCCAACTCCTTCCCAATCCAATCCTGAGACCCTTCCGATAGCAGAGATGTGATATCTCAATGCTTATACCAAACCTGAGACCCTTCCTATGGCATGAGATGTGATATCCAACTCCTTGCCATTCAAATCCTGAGACCCTTCCTATAGCATGAGAAGGGATATCCAACTCCTTCCCAATCCAATCCTGAGACCCTTCCTTTAGCATGAGATGTGATATCTCAATGCTTATACCAAATCTGAGACCCTTCCTATAGCATGAGATGTGATATCCAATTCCTTCCCATTCCAAACCTGAGACCCTTCCTATAGCATGAGATGTGATATCTCAATGCTTATACCAAACCTGAGAGCCTACCTATAGCATGAGATGTGATATCCAAGTGCATCCCATTCCAATCCTGAGCCGCTTCCGATAGCAGAGATGTGATATCTCAATGCTTATACCAAACCTGAGACCCTTCCTGTAACATGAGATGTGATATCCAACTCCTTCCCGTTCCAAACCTGAGACACTAACTATAGCATATGTGATATCCAACTCCTTCCCATTCCAAACATGAGACCCTTCCTATAGCAAGAAAGTAATATCCAACTCCTACCCATTCCAATCCTGAGACCCTTCCTATAGCAAGAGATGTGATATCCAAATCCTTCCCATTCCAATCCTGAGACCCTTCCTATAACATGAGATGTGATATCCAACTCCTTCCCATTCCAACCTGAGACACTTCCTATAGCATGAGAAGGGATATCCAACTCCTTCCCAATCCAATCCTGAGACCCTTCCGATAGCAGAGATGTGATATCTCAATGCTTATACCAAACCTGAGACCCTTCCTATGGCATGAGATGTGATATCCAACTCCTTGCCATTCAAATCCTGAGACCCTTCCTATAGCATGAGAAGGGATATCCAACTCCTTCCCAATCCAATCCTGAGACCCTTCCGATAGCAGAGACGTGATATCTCAATGCTTCTACCAAACCTGAGACCCTTCCTTTAGCATGAGATGTGATATCCAAATCCTTCACATTCCAATCCTGAGACCCTTCCTATAGCATGAGATGTGATATCTCAATGCTTCTAATACCAAACCTGAGATCCTTCCTATAACATGAGATGTGATATCCAATTCCTTCCTATTCCAAACCTGAGACCCTTCCTATTGGATGAGATGTGATATCCAACTCCTTCCCATTCCAACCCTGAGACCCTTCCTATAGCATGAGATTTGATGTCTCAATGCTTCTAATACCAAACCTGAGATCCTTCCTATAACATGAGATGTGATATCCAACTCCTTCCATTCCAATCCTGAGACCCGTCCTATAGCATGAGATGTGATATCTCAATGCTTATACCAAACCTGAGACCCTTCCTATAGCATGAGATGTGATATCCAACTGCTTCCCATTCCAATCCTGAGACCCTTCCTATAGCATGAGATGTGATATCTCAATGCTTCTAATACCAAACCTGAGATCCTTCCTCTAACATGAAATGTGATATCCAACTCCTTCCCTTTCCAAACCTAAGAGCCTATCTATAGCATGAGATGGGATATCCAACTCCTTCCCATTCCAATCCTGAGACACTTCCGATAGCAGAGATGTGATATCTCAATGCTTATACCAAACCTGAGACCCTTCCTATAACATGAGATGTGATATCCAAATCCTTCCCGTTCCAAACCTGAGACCCTTCCTTTAGCATGAGATGTGATATCCAGCTCCTTCCCATTCCAATCCTGAGACACTTCCGATAGCATGAGATGTGATATCTCAATGCTTCTAATATCAAAACTGAGACCCTCCCTATAGCATGATATGTGATATCTAAGTCCTTCCCATTCCAATCCTGAGACCCTCCCTATAGCATGATATGTGATATCTAAGTCCTTCCCATTCCAATCCTGAGACCCTCCCTATAGCATGAGATGTGATATCCAATTCCTTCCCATTCCAATCCTGAGACCCTTCCTATAGCATGAGATGTGATATCTCAATGCTTATACCAAACCTGAGAGCCTACCTATAGCATGAGATGTGATATCCAAGTGCATCCCATTCCAATCCTTAGACCCTTCCTACAGCATGCGATGTGATATCTCAATGATTCTAATACCAAACCAGAGACTCTTCCTATAACATGAGATGGGATATAAAACTCCTTCCCATTCCAATCCTGAGCCGCTTCCGATAGCAGAGATGTGATATCTCAATGCTTATACCAAACCTGAGACCCTTCCTATAACATGAGATGTGATATCCAACTCCTTCCCGTTCCAAACCTGAGACACTAACTATAGCATATGTGATATCCAACTCCTTCCCATTCCAAACATGAGAGCCTTCCTATAGCAAGAAAGAAATATCCAAATCCTACCCATTCCAATCCTGAGACCCTTCCTATAGCAAGAGATGTGATATCCAAATCCTTCCCATTCCAATCCTGAGACCCTTCCTATAACATGAGATGTGATATCCAACTCCTTCCCATTCCAACCTGAGACACTTCCTATAGCATGAGAAGGGATATCCAACTCCTTCCCAATCCAATCCTGAGACCCTTCCGATAGCAGAGATGTGATATCTCAATGCTTATACCAAACCTGAGACCATTCCTATGGCATGAGATGTGATATCCAACTCCTTGCCATTCAAATCCTGAGACCCTTCCTATAGCATGAGAAGGGATATCCAACTCCTTCCCAATCCAATCCTGAGACCCTTCCGATAGCAGAGACGTGATATCTCAATGCTTCTACCAAACCTGAGACCCTTCCTTTAGCATGAGATGTGATATCCAAATCCTTCACATTCCAATCCTGAGACCCGTCCTATAGCTTGAGATGTGATATCTCAATGCTTCTAATACCAAACCTGAGATCCTTCCTATAACATGAGATGTGATATCCAATTCCTTCCTATTCCAAACCTGAGACCCTTCCTATTGGATGAGATGTGATATCCAACTCCTTCCCATTCCAACCCTGAGACCCTTCCTATAGCATGAGATGTGATGTCTCAATGCTTCTAATACCAAACCTGAGATCCTTCCTATAACATGAGATGTGATATCCAACTCCTTCCATTCCAATCCTGAGACCCGTCCTATAGCATGAGATGTGATATCTCAATGCTTATACCAAACCTGAGACCCTTCCTATAGCATGAGATGTGATATCCAACTGCTTCCCATTCCAATCCTGAGACCCTTCCTATAGCATGAGATGTGATATCTCAATGCTTCTAATACCAAACCTGAGATCCTTCCTCTAACATGAAATGTGATATCCAACTCCTTCCCTTTCCAAACCTAAGAGCCTATCTATAGCATGAGATGTGATATCCAAGTCCTTCACATTCCAACCCTTAGACCCTTCCTACAGCATGCAATATGATATCTCAATGATTCTAATAACAAACCTGAGACCCGTCCTATAACATGAGATGGGATATCCAACTCCTTCCCATTCCAATCCTGAGACACTTCCGATAGCAGAGATGTGATATCTCAATGCTTATACCAAACCTGAGACCCTTCCTATAACATGAGATGTGATATCCAAATCCTTCCCGTTCCAAACCTGAGACCCTTCCTTTAGCATGAGATGTGACATCCAGCTCCTTCCCATTCCAATCCTGAGACACTTCCGATAGCATGAGATGTGATATCTCAATGCTTCTAATATCAAAACTGAGACCCTCCCTATAGCATGATATGTGATATCTAAGTCCTTCCCATTCCAATCCTGAGACCCTCCCTATAGCATGAGATGTGATATCCAACTCCTTCTCATTCCAATCCTGAGACCCTTCCTATAGCATGAGATATGATATCTCAATACTTCTAATACCAAACGTGAGATCCTTCCGATAACATGAGATGTGATATCCAAATCCTTCCCCTTCCAAACCTGAGACCCTCCCTTTAGCATGAGATGTGATATCCAACTCCTTCCTATTCCAATCCTGAGACTCTTCTGATAGCATGAGATGTGATATCTCAATGCTTCTAATACCAAACCTGAGATCCTTCCGATAGCATGAGATGTGATATCTCAATGCTTCTAATACCAAACCTGAGATCCTTCCTATAACATGAGATGTGATATCCAAATCCTTCCCCTTCCAAACCTGAGACCCTCCCTTTAGCATGAGATGTGATATCCAACTCCTTCCCATTCCATTCCTGAGACCCTTCTGATAGCATGAGATGTGATATCTCAATGCCTCTAATACCAAACCTGAGATCCTACCTCTAACATGAAATGTGATATCCAACTCTTTCCCCTTCCAAACCTGAGAGCCTTCCTATAGCATGAGATGTGATATCCAAGTCCTTCCCATTCCAATCCTGAGACCCTTCGTATAGCTTGAGATGTGATATCCAACTCCTTCCCATTCCAATTCTGAGACCCTTCCTATACTATGAGACTTGATATCTCAATGCTTCTAATACCAAACCTGAGACCCGTAATATAACATGAGATGTGATATCCAAATCCTTCCCCTTCCAAACCTTAGACCCTTCCTTTATCATGAGATGTGATATCCAACTCCTTCCCATTCCAATCCTGAGACCCTTCCGATATCATGAGATGTGATATCTCAAAGCTTCTAATATCAAACTTGAGACCCTCCCTATAGCATGAGATGTGATATCCAAGTCCTTCCCATTCCAATCCTGAGACCCTTCCTATAGCATGAGATGTGATATCTCAATGCTTATACCAAACCTGAGACCCTTCCTATAGCATGAGATGTGATATCCAACTGCTTCCCATTCCAATCCTGAGACCCTTCCTATAGCATGAGATGTGATATCTCTATGCTTCTAATACCAAACCTGAGATCCTTCCTCTAACATGAAATGTGATATCCAACTCCTTCCCTTTCCAAACCTAAGAGCCTATCTATAGCATGAGATGTGATATCCAAGTCCTTCACATTCCAACCCTTAGACCCTTCCTACAGCATGCAATATGATATCTCAATGATTCTAATAACAAACCTGAGACCCGTCCTATAACATGAGATGGGATATCCAACTCCTTCCCATTCCAATCCTGAGACTCTTCCGATAGCAGAGATGTGATATCTCAATGCTTATACCAAACCTGAGACCCTTCCTATAACATGAGATGTGATATCCAAATCCTTCCCGTTCCAAACCTGAGACCCTTCCTTTAGCATGAGATGTGATATCCAGCTCCTTCCCATTCCAATCCTGAGACACTTCCGATAGCATGAGATGTGATATCTCAATGCTTCTAATATCAAAACTGAGACCCTCCCTATAGCATGATATGTGATATCTAAGTCCTTCCCATTCCAATCCTGAGACCCTCCCTATAGCATGAGATGTGATATCCAACTCCTTCCCATTCCAATCCTGAGACCCTTCCTATAGCATGAGATATGATATCTCAATACTTCTAATACCAAACGTGAGATCCTTCCGATAACATGAGATGTGATATCCAAATCCTTCCCCTTCCAAACCTGAGACCCTCCCTTTAGCATGAGATGTGATATCCAACTCCTTCCTATTCCAATCCTGAGACTCTTCTGATAGCATGAGATGTGATATCTCAATGCTTCTAATACCAAACCTGAGATCCTTCCGATAGCATGAGATGTGATATCTCAATGCTTCTAATACCAAACCTGAGATCCTTCATATAACATGAGATGTGATATCCAAATCCTTCCCCTTCCAAACCTGAGACCCTCCCTTTAGCATGAGATGTGATATCCAACTCCTTCCCATTCCATTCCTGAGACCCTTCTGATAGCATGAGATGTGATATCTCAATGCCTCTAATACCAAACCTGAGATCCTACCTCTAACATGAAATGTGATATCCAACTCTTTCCCCTTCCAAACCTGAGAGCCTTCCTATAGCATGAGATGTGATATCCAAGTCCTTCCCATTCCAATTCTGAGACCCTTCCTATAGCTTGAGATGTGATATCCAACTCCTTCCCATTCCAATTCTGAGACCCTTCCTATACTATGAGATTTGATATCTCAATGCTTCTAATACCAAACCTGAGACCCGTAATATAACATGAGATGTGATATCCAAATCCTTCCCCTTCCAAACCTTAGACCCTTCCTTTATCATGAGATGTGATATCCAACTCCTTCCCATTCCAATCCTGAGACCCTTCCGATATCATGAGATGTGATATCTCAAAGCTTCTAATATCAAACTTGAGACCCTCCCTATAGCATGAGATGTGATATCCAAGTCCTTCCCATTCCAATCCTGAGACCCTTCCTATAGCATGAGATGTGATATCTCAATGCTTCTAATACCAAACCTGAGACCCTTCCTATAACATGAGATGGGAATATCCAACTCCTTCCCATTCCAATCCTGAGACCCTTCCGATAGCAGAGATGTGATATCTCAATGCTTATACCAAACCTGAGATCCTTCCTATAACATGAGATGTGATATCCAACTCCTTCCCATTCCAATCCTGAGACACTTCCTATAGCATGAGATGTGATATCTCACTGCTTATACCAAACCTGAGACCCTTCCCATAGCATGAGATGTGATATCCAACTCCTTCCCATTCCAATCCTCAGACCCTTCCTATAGCATGAGATGTGATATCTCAATGCTTCTAATATCAAACTTGAGACCCTACCTATAGCATGAGATGTGATATCCAAGTCCTTCCCATTCCAATCCTGAGACACTTCCTATAGCATGAGATGTGATATCTCAATGCTTCTAATACCAAACCTGAGACTCTTCCTATAACATGAGATGGGATATCCAACTCCTTCCCATTCCAATCCTGAGACCCTTTTGATAGCAGAGATGTGATATCTCAATGTTTATACCAAACCTGAGACCCTTCCTACGGCATGAGATGTCATATTCAACTCCTTCCCATTCCAATCCTGAGACCCTTCCTATAGCATGAGATGTGATATCCAACTCCTTCCCATTCCAATCCTGAGAACCTTCCTATAGCATGAGATGTGATGTCTCAATGCTTCTAATACCAAACCTGAGATCCTTCCTATAACATGAGATGTGATATCCAGCTCCTTCCATTCCAATCCTGGACCCTTCCTATAGCATGAGATGTGATATCTCAATGCTTATACCAAACCTGAGACCCTTCCTTTAGCATGAGATGTGATATCCAACTCCTTCCCATTCCAATCCTGAGACCCTTCCTATAGCCTGAGATGTGATATCTCAATGCCTCTAATACCAAACCTGAGATCCTTCCTCTAACATGAAATGTGATATCCAACTCCTTCACTTTCCAAACCTGAGAGCCTATCTATAGCATGAGATGTGATATCCAAGTCCTTCCCATTCCAATCCTTAGACCCTTCCTACAGCATGCAATATGATATCTCAATGATTCTAATAAAAAACCTGAGACCCGTCCTATAACATGAGATGGGATATCCAACTCCTTCCCATTCCAATCCTGAGACACTTCCGATAGCAGAGATGTGATATCTCAATGTTTATACCAAACCTGAGACCCTTCCTATAACATGAGATGTGATATCCAACTCCTTCCCGTTCCAAACCTGGGACCCTTCCTTTAGCATGAGATGTGATATCCAGCTCCTTCCCATTCCAATCCTGAGACACTTCCGATAGCATGAGATGTGATATCTCAATGCTTCTAATATCAAAACTGAGACCCTCCCTATAGCATGATATGTGATATCTAAGTCCTTCCCATTCCAATCCTGAGACCCTTCCTATAGCATGAGATGTGATATCTCAATGCTTCTACCAAACCTGAGACCCTTCCTTTAGCATGAGATGTGATATCCAACTCCTTCCCATTCCAATCCTGAGACCCTTCCTATAGCATGAGAGGTGATATCGCAATACTTCTAATACCAAACCTGAGATCCTTCCGATAACATGAGATGTGATATCTCAATACTTCTAATACCAAACCTGAGATCCATCCTATAACATGAGATGTGATATCCAAATCCTTCCCCTTCCAAACCTGAGACCCGCCCTTTAGCATGAGATGTGATATCCAACTCCTTCCCATTCCAATCCTGAGACCCTTCTGATAGCATAAGATATGATATCTCAATGCTTCTATACCAAACCTGAGATCCTTCCGATAGCATGAGATGTGATATCTCAATACTTCTAATACCAAACCTGAGATCCTTCCTATAACATGAGATGTGATATCCAAATCCTTATCTTCCAAACCTGAGACCCTCCCTTTAGCATGAGATGTGATATCCAACTCCTTCCCATTCCAATCCTGAGACTCTTCTGATAGCATAAGATATGATATCTCAATGCTTCTATACCAAACCTGAGATCCTTCTGATAGCATGAGATGTGATATCTCAATACTTCTAATACCAAACCTGAGATCCTACCTCTAACATGAAATGTGATATCCAACTCTTTCCCCTTGCAAACCTGAGAGCCTTCCTATAGCATGAGATGTGATATCCAAGTCCTTCCCATTCCAATCCTGAGACCCTTCCTATAACATGAGATGTGATACCCAACTCCTTCCCATTCCAACCTGAGACCCTTCCTATAGCATGAGATGGGATATCCAACTCCTTCCAAATCCAATCCCGATACCCTTCCGATAGCATGAGATCTGATATCCCAATGCTTCTACCAAACCTGAGACCCATACTATGGCATGAGATGTGATATCAAACTCCTTCCCATTCTAATCCTGAGACCCTTCCTATAGCTTGAGATGTGATATCCAACTCCTTCCCATTCCAATTCTGAGACCCTTCCTATACCATGAGACTTGATATCTCAATGCTTCTAATACCAAACCTGAGACCCGTCCTATAACATGAGATGTGATATCCAAATGCTTCCCCTTCCAAACCTTAGACCCTTCCTTTATCATGAGATGTGATAGCCAACTCCTTCCCATTCCAATCTTGAGACCCTTCCGATATCATGAAATGTGATATCTCAATGCTTCTAATATCAAACTTGAGACCCTCCCTATAACATGAGATGGGAATATCCAACTCCTTCCCATTCCAATCCTGAGACCCTTCCGATAGCAGAGATGTGATATCTCAATGCTTATACCAAACCTGAGATCCTTCCTATAACATGAGATGTGTAATCCAACTCCTTCCCATTCCAATCCTGAGACACTTCCTATAGCATGAGATGTGATATCTCACTGCTTATACCAAACCTGAGACCCTTCCTATAGCATGAGATGTGATATCCAACTCCTTCCCATTCCAATCCTGAGACCCTTCCTATAGCATGAGATGTGATATCTCAATGCTTCTAATATCAAACTTGAGACCCTCCCTATAGCATGAGATGTGATACCCAAGTCCTTCCCATTCCAATCCTGAGACACTTCCTATAGCATGAGATGTGATATCCAACTGCTTCCCATTCCAATCCTGAGACCCTTCCTATAGCATGAGATGTGATATCTCTATGCTTCTAATACCAAACCTGAGATCCTTCCTCTAACATGAAATGTGATATCCAACTCCTTCCCTTTCCAAACCTAAGAGCCTATCTATAGCATGAGATGCGATATCCAAGTCCTTCACATTCCAACCCTTAGACCCTTCCTACAGCATGCAATATGATATCTCAATGATTCTAATAACAAACCTGAGACCCGTCCTATAACATGAGATGGGATATCCAACTCCTTCCCATTCCAATCCTGAGACTCTTCCGATAGCAGAGATGTGATATCTCAATGCTTGTACCAAACCTGAGATCCTTCCTATAACATGAGATGTGATATCCAACTCCTTCCCATTCCAATCCTGAGACACTTCCTATAGCATGAGATGTGATATCCAACTCCTTCCCATTCCAATTCTGAGACCCTTCCTATACTATGAGACTTGATATCTCAATGCTTCTAATACCAAACCTGAGACCCGTAATATAACATGAGATGTGATATCCAAATCCTTCCCCTTCCAAACCTTAGACCCTTCCTTTATCATGAGATGTGATATCCAACTCCTTCCCATTCCAATCCTGAGACCCTTCGGATATCATGAGATGTGATATCTCAAAGCTTCTAATATCAAACTTGAGACCCTCCCTATAGCATGAGATGTGATATCCAAGTCCTTCCCATTCCAATCCTGAGACCCTTCCTATAGCATGAGATGTGATATCTCAATGCTTATACCAAACCTGAGACCCTTCCTATAGCATGAGATGTGATATCCAACTGCTTCCCATTCCAATCCTGAGACGCTTCCTATAGCATGAGATGTGATATCTCTATGCTTCTAATACCAAACCTGAGATCCTTCCTCTAACATGAAATGTGATATCCAAATCCTTCCCCTTCCAAACCTTAGACCCTCCCTATAGCATGAGATGTGATATCCAACTCCTTCCCATTCCAATCCTGAGACCCTTCCTATAGCATGAGATATGATATCTCAATACTTCTAATACCAAACGTGAGATCCTTCCGATAACATGAGATGTGATATCCAAATCCTTCCTGTTAAGACGGATTTCTGAACTCTGTCCTGGTGGCGCAGAAGTTCAGAAGGCCAACCTAATTACTTGGAACAGGGTAACCTCTGGACAAGCCAGACCAATCAAGGTAGCGATCGCGGCGGTCAAGACTAGGTCTCAAGAGGGGTGAGGGTGACTGAAAGCCCGCAATGAGCACACAAAGCAAGAGCGCTTACAAACTACTCCAAACAGTTGTTATATCAAAAATAGATACACATTTATTTTAAGGCCTTTAAAATAATGACCGTAGCGAGAAAATCACAATATTAAACCAACACATACCATATCAACACAATATATATACAAATACACAGTCGCAAGCGTTTAAAGCACGAAATATGTAGTCCACCTGCCAGGGAAGGAAAACAGGCAGTGCGATAATGCTTTCGACTCAGTTCGCCTTCATAGGCACCTAACTAGATGGAAGTCCGAGCCCTGCGAAGAGTGGAGCCTTGTGCTCAAAGTACCTGCCACGCCGGTGCCGACGGGCACAAGGGGAAGCTCTTCGGAGGAAGTCAGGCGGTTCACGTTAGTGCACAGCAGAAGAAGAACAGGTTCCGCAACTCAAGCGCAGCCTCCACAGCGGGCAGAAGCAGAGCGCGAGCGCGGCAAAAGGGTGCTGTTTTTACACAGCAGGGAAAAGCAATGGGATACTGCAGGAGGGCGACCAGATCCTAGATATACTACTCACCGGTCCCCGAAGCAAGCAGACCCAGGCTTCTCCACGATAGTTTCAGCAGCTGGCAGGTTCAGAAGAGCAGGGAACGCTTTGTAGTCGTGCAGAGCAAAAAGACGTCCCAATCGACGAAACCGGCACAGTTTTGTTGCCGCACAGGACAACGGAGCGGCCGTGTGTATTCGAGCCAAATGAACCCTCCTCCCTTCAGACCTGGGGACGCCAAGCGTACGAAGCGTGGGAGAGGGACAAGGACTCGCAATACAACACAACCTGGCGGCGGTTGCAGAGCCAAACTCCTTTGTAAGCTGGTCAGTCAACTGGATGGCCCAGAGACGCTTCCGAAGGCTTACTTGGCAGGAGATGGTTGAAGATGCCGGGAATAGCTGTTCCTGCTATTCCAAAGGTCGAAGCACCAGTACAGGCCTTCTGGTTCGATCAAAGGAGGACAGGGGCTCTCCGGACGACAGCAGTGCAAAGGAGGATTCCTTCAGCGGGTCACCAGCGATTCCTCGGTCCAGCCTCGTAGTTGCAGGATACTTGGCTCCTGTATTCCTTCGTTCGTGAGAACTCAGGAGATCGACATGGTAGTGGTGTTTCCAGCCCCCTCTTATCCACGGTTCCCTTCGCGCCAAAACGGAGGGGAGCCAATGGGAGATCCGCTCTTCAAAACACATACCATACGTGGACCAATCACGGACCACGGTGGTCCCAGGCATTCACACCACCCTAGACTCTCTGGCACCCAGGATGTGTATTGGGACCAGACATCCCAGCCCACACCCTGGAGGCACACAAACGACATGTAGAAGCCCGCGAAAGCAACCACGTTTCGCGGGAAAGTACATGCCCAAATAAGGAAGGCCCCGGGTCGCCGGACCTGGGGAAGGTGAAGGGAGCAAGACGGACAGTGGACAGGACAAAGGAGCCTCGCGGCCTGGCCATTTTGGGAGCCAGGCCACCATTTTGGGTTCAGTGCAAAAACGTGCTCAGAACGCCAAAAGGAGCTCAAAATAAACAAAACGATCGCTGCCACCATTCCAGTCCCTGAATGACTTGCACCGATCAAATACCATCCTAAAAGAGTATCTAGGGCCTGTAGAAGGCTAGAGACCCAAGAGAGCTGTAACTTAGCTTACAGTGCCCTCTTGTGTCGTGTTGCACTAAAGCTGCGACACGATAAAAGAAACTACGGGAAACCACGTTCCCCGGTACTGACTGTCTTAAGGGCATGTCAGTTTCCCCGTAAGAAAGGAGCGAAAGCCCAGAGAAGTGCGGCAGAAGGCTGTACTTCTCTGGCAAAGTCAAGAACAAGGTTAAAAACAATAGCAAAAAGTTTAGAGGTTGCCACATGGAAGGAAAATTCCCTACAATTACGAAATCTTTCCTAACACTCGCCCCTCCCAGACTATGGACAGGGGGAACTAATCCACCCCTGGATGAGTCTCTTGTTCAGGTCGGTTAAACATTCTGGACAACCCATCAGCATTGCTATGTTGGACACCTGGTCTATGCTCAATAGTGAAGTCGAAGCCTTGAAGACTTATGGACCACCTAAGCAACTTTGGATTCTCCCCCTTCATGTTCATTAGCCACTTTAACGGCTTATGGTCAGTCTGCACAGTGAAGTGGGTCCCATAGAGGTAGGGCCTCAGCTTCCTTAGGGCCCACACAACAGAGAAACATTCTTTCTCTACCGTGGACCATCTGAGCTCTCTGTCCTTAAGCTGGCGACTAATAAAACCGATAGGGTGTTCCTTACCCTTCTCATCTACTTGTGATAGTACAGCTCCTATCCCAGTGTCAGAGGCATCCGTCTGCACGATAAAAGGTCTTTGATAATCAGGGGCCCTGAGCACAGGGGCGTGGCACAAGGAGTCTTTTAAGCCATTGAAGGCCTTCTCACACTCGTCGGTCCAAGTTACCTTCTTGGGTTTCTTCGGAGTTGTGAGGGCAGTCAGAGGAGCAGCTATGGTACCATAGTCTGCCACAAAATTGCGGTAATACCCCGTGAGTCCTAAAAAGGCTCTCACTTGGGTTTGCGTAGTGGGGGTAGGCCAGTCTTGTACTGCTTGTACTTTACTGGGTAGAGGCTGTATCCTCCCTCCACCTACTTCATGTCCAAGGTAAACCACTGAGCCTTGTCCAATCTGGCACTTACTAGCCTTTATGGTCAAGTGGGCTTTCTGAAGAGCCTGGAGCACAATCCTGAGGTGTTTCACATGGTCTTCCCAGGTGGCACTGAAAACTGCTATATCGTCCAGATATGCAAGACAGAATTCGTCCAACCCATTCAACACATGATTCACAAGCCTCTGGAAAGTGGCAGGTGCATTCTTCAACCCGAACGGCATTACCCGGAATTGGTAAAGGCCGTCTGGTGTAGAAAATGCCGTCTTCTCCCTGGCATGTTCTGCTAACGCTATTTGCCAATAGCCAGCAGTGAGGTCAACCGTGCTGAGGTACTTGGAGGCACCCAAAGTATCCACCAGCTCATCTGTTCGAGGCAAGGGGTGGGCATCTGTCTTGGTGACAACATTCAGAGCCCTGTAATCCACGCAGAACCTCAATTCAGAAGTGCCTGCCTTTGGAACCAGAACCACAGGACTGGACCAAGGACTACTAGAGGGTTCAATCACCCCAAGGTCTAACATTTTGTTGACCTCGGTCTTAATATAAGACCGTACTTCATCCGACATCCTGTATCCCCTACTTTTGGTAGGTACACTGTCTCCTGTGTCAATGTTATGTTTGCACCAAGGTGTCAAACCAGGGGACTGTGAAAACAGGGGGGAAAACTGCCTAAGCAAACTTTTCACCTCAGCCTGCTGATCAGAAGTCAGGTGAGGGGCCACTCGGACACCCTCAACGGAGCTATCTGAAGGACCGCTTTGGAACAGGTCGGGAAGAGGTTCAGACTCCTCTTCCTCAACGTCTGACGCCAGTAGCAGTGCTGCGATTTCGACTCTTGGGACGAAAGCCTTCAGCCTATTCACGTGAAACACTTTTGGAGCCTGTCCAGGCCTTCCAAGGTCCACTAAATAGTTCACCTCACCCAGGGGCTCCACCACTGTGTAAGGGCCTGACCATTTGTCCTGTAAAGCGCGAGGCCTTATTGGATTCATGATCAGGACTTGCTGACCAGGTGTAAAGTTGATGAGGGAAGCTTTCTGGTCGTACCAATGTTTCACCAGCGCTTGCCCTGCCTTCAATTTATCACTAGCCAAGCCCATCAGAAGTACCATCCGTTTTCTGAGCCCTAGCACATAGTCAACTACATTGGTAGTAACAGGGGGAGTGGGCATCTCCCATCCCTCCTTGACAATGGCTAAGGGTCCCCGTACGGGATGACCGAACAGAAGTTCGAAGGGGCTGAAGCCAACACCCTCCTGTGGTACCTCTCGGTAGGCAAACAGCAAGCATGGTAAAAGAAGATCCCATTTTCTTCTCTGGGGCTCCTCCAGAGCCCCAATCATGCTCTTTAACGTTCTGTTGAAACGTTCCACCAGACCATTGGTCTGGGGGTGGTATGCAGAAGAGAACTTGTAGGTGACCCCACATTCTTTCCACATAGCCTGCATATACTTCGACATAAAGTTGCTGCCACGATCTGACACAACTTCTTTAGGGAAGCCAACCCTAGTAAATATGCCGAGTAAAGCTTTTGCAACTGACTTGGCAGTTACAGTTTTCAATGGGATGGCCTCAGGATACCTGGTTGCATGGTCGACCAGCACCAGGATAAACCTATTGCCCGAGGATGTTTGCGGGTCAAGGGGACCGACGATGTCGATCCCTACCCTTTCAAATGGTACCCCCACAACTGGGAGCGGTACCAACGGAGCTTGGATTGTCGCGCCAACCTTACCAGACAACTGGCAGGAGGCGCAACTCCTGCAGAGACTTTCTACTTGCACCCCCATCTTGGGCCAGTAGAAGTGCATGGATAACCTTTGCTTGGTCCTCTTCATACCAAGGTGACCAGCAAGGGGAACTTCATGCGCCAACTGCAGGAGGAAGGGTCTAACAGCAAGGGGAACCACCAACCTCCTATGGTCTCCTTCTGTAGACTCTGTGGGCTCACTATACAGGAGTCCACCTTCCCAATAAATCCTATGCTTCCCAGGAGGTTCACCCTCAAGCTGGGAGCAGGCCTGTCTCCTTAGGCCTTCCAGAGATGGGCACTCACGTTGGCCTTTACTGAATTCGTCCCTATCAGGACCTCCTTCAACTAACAAGTCTTTTAGTTCAGGATGATCGTTGGGGTCGAATACTTCAGGCATCGCCACCTCCTCGTCAGGCTCGGGCGATTGACCAACTTCCTCCACCGCAGTGGTAGGCGAGCTCGGGGGAATATTCTCTTTCCCCCGTCTTGACTTGTAGACTCCTTTCGCCTTGGGTTGCCCCTTCGGCTGGGGCGGCGTATTGGACTTGGCCAATGCTGCCCGTGCTTGAGATCGTGTGTAGGGTCGTTCGGCAGTGTCTCCTACGAGCCCTAAAGCTCTGAGATCATTACCTAATAAGACCTTTCCCGGGACGTTTCTCTGAATGCTCACTGGAATCCTGACTGCTGTACCATTTAAAGTTAGATTAACAGGGATCACGGGAAACATACGAAGGGGGCCGTCAGCCAACTTAGTGGGCATCAGAGTAGCTCTGGCAACTTCCTCTGAGTCTACCAAGGTAGAATCCACTACAGTTCGACTGCACCCACTATCCCTAAGAGCTGGAGTATCCACTCCATTGATCAGCACACTGTCTTTAAAGTAGTGCTTGGTATTATCCGGAATCCTAGCATACGCCTCTGCGACTTTAGGCTCCCAGGAACCCAGGGACACTAAAACTACCTCGGCCTCTATTCCGCTGGGAAATGAGTCCGAGGAGAAGGATGCTCCTGTAATCTCTTCTTCCTCGTAGGAGGAGAAGGCCAGATTAGCGGAGTGGACCCCCAAAGGTCTAACCTTACAACGGGGATCCCCCTTCACATGGTCAGTTGCTCCACAAGAAAAACAAGCCCCAGTGGGTCTGTTTACGTAGGGAGGCTTATTGTAACCAGAGTTCTGTTTCGGAGGCGCACCTCCACTACCCTGTGAGTTCTCTTGTGTCTTACCCTTGTTTTTCTTTTTGTGGCCCTTTTGGGAAGAAGATTTAGCAGATTCCCCACCCTCCATATCTTTGGACTTTTTCCCCTCCTCCTGCTTACCAGGATGAGTTTTTTCCTTATGGGACACTCGATGTGACACCCATAAGTCTGCTGCAATGGCCAGCTTCTTAGGATCTATCTCCTTCGAATCGGCCAAATGCTGCTTAAGCTCCGGGGAAGAAGAAGCAAAAATGTGTTCCAGCATGACAAGATTTATCATGCCGTCGAAGGTAGAAACCTTATAGCCTTCGACCCAGCCAGTTAAGTTTTTCAAAGATTCAGCGACATAAGATACCCAAGTACCACCTTCCTTTTTCTTATACTCTCGAAAACGCTTTAAATATTGGGCCGGAGTCTTCCCAAACTTTAAAATGAGAGTCTGCTTTAACATTGCGAAATCAGCCCGCTCAGCCTTCGACATTTCCATAATGGCACTACAGCCAGAATGGGGCAGTCTACTGAGCAACCACGCAATCTTATCAGCATTGTCAACTTCCTGGACCTCGCATGCATACTCAAACGCATTCAGCCAGTCCATAATGTCATTCCTCTCTTCATACACACTGAGCAGATCTTTTGGAAACCGTGGATGAGAGGAGGCCCCAGACCCATGTCCAGGACCCTTGGATCCATTTGCAACCTGAAGCTTGGCCAGTTCCAACTGGTGATCCCTGTCTTTTTGTTTTTCTGCCTGTTCGATTTTTAGTTTGGCTATGCTGAATTCAAGCTCCTGCTGCCTAAACCGCAGCTCTTGCTTCTTGAATTCAAGCATAGCCTCCCCATCAGCACTGGCAGAGGAAACATTAGACAGCTCGTCCTCCCTGTCCTCGTGGTCGCGGTGGAACAGTGCGGCGGCAGAACCGTCGGTTCTACCAGTGAGAGCAGCCCCACCACCTTCCGCACTGTCCTCAGAAGTAATAGCGTCAAGCTGCGCTTCTTGCCACGCCACGATTCTTTGGATCATTTCCAATTTAGTGCCTTGAGAGGAAACACCTCTCTCCGCACACATCTTTTTCAGCGTTTCTGATTTGGAAGCATTTAAAGTTAACAACGTACTTGTTTCCATACTGTTTGATAGGACTATGGCCTTTTTAAAGTTATACTATAACAATTCACTACGTGTACTGTTTGGAATAACCTGAAATGCCTTAGTTCGAGCGCAACACTGGATACCTTCAGTCGTATCCCACCGCTGTACACCAATTTGTTAAGACGGATTTCTGAACTCTGTCCTGGTGGCGCAGAAGTTCAGAAGGCCAACCTAATTACTTGGAACAGGGTAACCTCTGGACAAGCCAGACCAATCAAGGTAGCGATCGCGGCGGTCAAGACTAGGTCTCAAGAGTGGTGAGGGTGACTGAAAGCCCGCAATGAGCACACAAAGCAAGAGCGCTTAAAAACTACTCCAAACAGTTGTTATATCAAAAATAGATACACATTTATTTTAAGGCCTTTAAAATAATGACCGTAGCGAGAAAATCACAATATTAAACCAACACATACCATATCAACACAATATATATACAAATACACAGTCGCAAGCGTTTAAAGCACGAAATATGTAGTCCACCTGCCAGGGAAGGAAAACAGGCAGTGCGATAATGCTTTCGACTCAGTTCGCCTTCATAGGCACCTAACTAGATGGAAGTCCGAGCCCTGCGAAGAGTGGAGCCTTGTGCTCAAAGTACCTGCCACGCCGGTGCCGACGGGCACAAGGGGAAGCTCTTCGGAGGAAGTCAGGCGGTTCACGTTAGTGCACAGCAGAAGAAGAACAGGTTCCGCAACTCAAGCGCAGCCTCCACAGCGGGCAGAAGCAGAGCGCGAGCGCGGCAAAAGGGTGCTGTTTTTACACAGCAGGGAAAAGCAATGGGATACTGCAGGAGGGCGACCAGATCCTAGATATACTACTCACCGGTCCCCGAAGCAAGCAGACCCAGGCTTCTCCACGATAGTTTCAGCAGCTGGCAGGTTCAGAAGAGCAGGGAACGCTTTGTAGTCGTGCAGAGCAAAAAGACGTCCCAATCGACGAAACCGGCACAGTTTTGTTGCCACACAGGACAACGGAGCGGCCGTGTGTATTCGAGCCAAATGAACCCTCCTCCCTTCAGACCTGGGGACGCCAAGCGTACGAAGCGTGGGAGAGGGACAAGGACTCGCAATACAACACAACCTGGCGGCGGTTGCAGAGCCAAACTCCTTTGTAAGCTGGTCAGTCAACTGGATGGCCCAGAGACGCTTCCGAAGGCTTACTTGGCAGGAGATGGTTGAAGATGCCGGGAATAGCTGTTCCTGCTATTCCAAAGGTCGAAGCACCAGTACAGGCCTTCTGGTTCGATCAAAGGAGGACAGGGGCTCTCCGGACGACAGCAGTGCAAAGGAGGATTCCTTCAGCGGGTCACCAGCGATTCCTCGGTCCAGCCTCGTAGTTGCAGGATACTTGGCTCCTGTATTCCTTCGTTCGTGAGAACTCAGGAGATCGACATGGTAGTGGTGTTTCCAGCCCCCTCTTATCCACGGTTCCCTTCGCGCCAAAACGGAGGGGAGCCAATGGGAGATCCGCTCTTCAAAACACATACCATACGTGGAACAATCACGGACCACGGTGGTCCCAGGCATTCACACCACCCTAGACTCTCTGGCACCCAGGATGTGTATTGGGACCAGACATCCCAGCCCACACCCTGGAGGCACACAAACGACATGTAGAAGCCCGCGAAAGCAACCACGTTTCGCGGGAAAGTACATGCCCAAATAAGGAAGGCCCCGGGTCGCCGGACCTGGGGAAGGTGAAGGGAGCAAGACGGACAGTGGACAGGACAAAGGAGCCTCGCGGCCTGGCCATTTTGGGAGCCAGGCCACCATTTTGGGTTCAGTGCAAAAACGTGCTCAGAACGCCAAAAGGAGCTCAAAATAAACAAAACGATCGCTGCCACCATTCCAGTCCCTGAATGACTTGCACCGATCAAATACCATCCTAAAAGAGTATCTAGGGCCTGTAGAAGGCTAGAGACCCAAGAGAGCTGTAACTTAGCTTACAGTGCCCTCTTGTGTTGTGTTGCACTAAAGCTGCGACACGATAAAAGAAACTACGGGAAACCACGTTCCCCGGTACTGACTGTCTTAAGGGCATGTCAGTTTATCCGTAAGAAAGGAGCGAAAGCCCAGAGAAGTGCGGCAGAAGGCTGTACTTCTCTGGCAAAGTCAAGAACAAGGTTAAAAACAATAACAAAAAGTTTAGGGGTTGCCACATGGAAGGAAAATTCCCTACAATTACGAAATCTTTCCTAACACTTCCCCTTCCAAACCTGAGACCCTCCCTTTAGCATGAGATGTGATATCCAACTCCTTCCTATTCCAATCCTGAGACTCTTCTGATAGCATGAGATGTGATATCTCAATGCTTCTAATACCAAACCTGAGATCCTTCCGATAGCATGAGATGGGATATCTCAATGCTTCTAATACCAAACCTGAGATCCTTCCTATAACATGAGATGTGATATCCAAATCCTTCCCCTTCCAAACCTGAGACCCTCCCTTTAGCATGAGATGTGATATCCAACTCCTTCCCATTCCATTCCTGAGACCCTTCTGATAGCATGAGATGTGATATCTCAATGCCTCTAATACCAAACCTGAGATCCTACCTCTAACATGAAATGTGATATCCAACTCTTTCCCCTTCCAAACCTGGGAGCCTTCCTATAGCATGAGATGTGATTTCCAAGTCCTTCCCATTCCAATCCTGAGAACCTTCCTATAGCTTGAGATGTGATATCCAACTCCTTCCCATTCCAATTCTGAGACCCTTCCTATACTATGAGACTTGATATCTCAATGCTTCTAATACCAAACCTGAGACCCGTAATATAACATGAGATGTGATATCCAAATCCTTCCCCTTCCAAACCTTAGACCCTTCCTTTATCATGAGATGTGATATCCAACTCCTTCCCATTCCAATCCTGAGACCCTTCCGATATCATGAGATGTGATATCTCAAAGCTTCTAATATCAAACTTGAGACCCTCCCTATAGCATGAGATGTGATATCCAAGTCCTTCCCATTCCAATCCTGAGACCCTTCCTATAGCATGAGATGTGATATTTCACTGCTTCTAATACCAAACCTGAGACCCTTCCTATAACATGAGATGGGAATATCCAACTCCTTCCCATTCCAATCCTGAGACCCTTCCGATAGCAGAGATGTGATATCTCAATGCTTATACCAAACCTGAGATCCTTCCTATAACATGAGATGTGATATCCAACTCCTTCCCATTCCAATCCTGAGACACTTCCTATAGCATGAGATGTGATATCTCACTGCTTATACCAAACCTGAGACCCTTCCTATAGCATGAGATGTGATATCTCAATGCTTCTAATATCAAACTTGAGACCCTACCTATAGCATGAGATGTGATATCCAAGTCCTTCCCATTCCAATCCTGAGACACTTCCTATAGCATGAGATGTGATATCTCAATGGTTCTAATACCAAACCTGAGACTCTTCCTATAACATGAGATGTGATATCCAACTCCTTCCCATTCCAATCCTGAGACCCTTCCTATAGCATGAGATGTGATGTCTCAATGCTTCTAATACCAAACCTGAGATCCTTCCTATAACATGAGATGTGATATCCAACTCCTTCCATTCCAATCCTGGACCCTTCCTATAGCATGAGATGTGATATATCAATGCTTATACCAAACCTGAGACCCTTCCTATAGCATGAGATGTGATATCCAACTCCTTTCCATTCCAATCCTGAGACCCTTCCTATAGCCTGAGATGTGATATCTCAATGCCTCTAATACCAAACCTGAGATCCTTCCTCTAACATGAAATGTGATATCCAACTCCTTCACTTTCCAAACCTGAGAGCCTATCTATAGCATGAGATGTGATATCCAAGTCCTTCCCATTCCAATCCTTAGACCCTTCCTACAGCATGCAATATGATATCTCAATGATTCTAATATAAAACCTGAGACCCGTCCTATAACATGAGATGGGATATCCAACTCCTTCCCATTCCAATCCTGAGACACTTCCGATAGCAGAGATGTGATATCTCAATGTTTATACCAAACCTGAGACCCTTCCTATAACATGAGATGTGATATCCAACTCCTTCCCGTTCCAAACCTGAGACCCTTCCTTTAGCATGAGATGTGATATCCAGCTCCTTCCCATTCCAATCCTGAGACACTTCCGATAGCATGAGATGTGATATCTCAATGCTTCTAATATCAAAACTGAGACCCTTCCTTTAGCATGAGATGTGATATCCAACTCCTTCCCATTCCAATCCTGAGACCCTTCCTATAGCATGAGAGGTGATATCTCAATACTTCTAATACCAAACCTGAGATCCTTCCGATAACATGAGATGTGATATCTCAATACTTCTAATACCAAACCTGAGATCCATCCTATAACATGAGATGTGATATCCAAATCCTTCCCCTTCCAAACCTGAGACCCTCCCTTTAGCATGAGATGTGATATCCAACTCCTTCCCATTCCAATCCTGAGACCCTTCTGATAGCATAAGATATGATATCTCAATGCTTCTATACCAAACCTGAGATCCTTCCGATAGCATGAGATGTGATATCTCAATACTTCTAATACCAAACCTGAGATCCTTCCTATAACATGAGATGTGATATCCAAATCCTTATCTTCCAAACCTGAGACCCTCCCTTTAGCATGAGATGTGATATCCAACTCCTTCCCATTCCAATCCTGAGACTCTTCTGATAGCATAAGATATGATATCTCAATGCTTCTATACCAAACCTGAGATCCTTCTGATAGCATGAGATGTGATATCTCAATACTTCTAATACCAAACCTGAGATCCTACCTCTAACATGAAATGTGATATCCAACTCTTTTCCCTTGCAAACCTGAGAGCCTTCCTATAGCATGAGATGTGATATCCAAGTCCTTCCCATTCCAATCCTGAGACCCTTCCTATAACATGAGATGTGATATCCAACTCCTTCCCATTCCAACCTGAGACCCTTCCTATAGCATGAGATGGGATATCCAACTCCTTCCAAATCCAATCCCGATACCCTTCCGATAGCATGAGATCTGATATCCCAATGCTTCTACCAAACCTGAGACCCATACTATGGCATGAGATGTGATATCAAACTCCTTCCCATTCTAATCCTGAGACCCTTCCTATAGCTTGAGATGTGATATCCAACTCCTTCCCATTCCAATTCTGAGACCCTTCCTATACCATGAGACTTGATATCTCAATGCTTCTAATACCAAACCTGAGACCCGTCCTATAACATGAGATGTGATATCCAAATCCTTCCCCTTCCAAACCTTAGACCCTTCCTTTATCATGAGATGTGATAGCCAACTCCTTCCCATTCCAATCATGAGACCCTTCCGATATCATGAAATGTGATATCTCAATGCTTCTAATATCAAACTTGAGACCCTCCCTATAACATGAGATGGGAATATCCAACTCCTTCCCATTCCAATCCTGAGACCCTTCCTATAGCATGAGATATGATATCTCAATACTTCTAATACCAAACGTGAGATCCTTCCGATAACATGAGATGTGATATCCAAATCCTTCCCATTCCAATCCTGAGACCCTTCTGATAGCATGAGATGTGATATCTCAATGCTTCTAATACCAAACCTGAGATCCTTCCGATAGCATGAGATGTGATATCTCAATGCTTCTAATACCAAACCTGAGATCCTTCCTATAACATGAGATGTGATATCCAAATCCTTCCCCTTCCAAACCTGAGACCCTCTCTTTAGCATGAGATGTGATATCCAACTCCTTCCCATTCCATTCCTGAGACCCTTCTGATTAGCATGAGATGTGATATCTCAATGCCTCTAATGCCAAACCTGAGATCCTACCTCTAACATGAAATGTGATATCCAACTCTTTCCCCTTCCAAACCTGAGAGCCTTCCTATAGCATGAGATGTGATATCCAAGTCCTTCCCATTACAATCCTGAGACCCTTCCTATAGCTTGAGATGTGATATCCAACTCCTTCCCATTCCAATTCTGAGACCCTTCCTATACTCTGAGACTTGATATATCAATGCTTCTAATACCAAACCTGAGACCCGTAATATAACATGAGATGTGATATCCAAATCCTTCCCCTTCCAAAACTTAGACCCTTCCTTTATCATGAGATGTGATATCCAACTCCTTCCCATTCCAATCCTGAGACCCTTCCGATATCATGAGATGTGATATCTCAAAGCTTCTAATATCAAACTTGAGACCCTCCCTATAGCATGAGATGTGATATCCAAGTCCTTCCCTTTCCAATCCTGAGACCCTTCCTATAGCATGAGATGTGATATCTCAATGCTTCTAATACCAAACCTGAGACCCTTCCTATAACATGAGATGGGAATATCCAACTCCTTCCCATTCCAATCCTGAGACCCTTCCGATAGCAGAGATGTGATATCTCAATGCTTATACCAAACCTGAGACCCTTCCTATGGCATGAGATGTGATATCCAACTCCTTGCCATTCAAATCCTGAGACCCTTCCTATAGCATGAGAAGGGATATCCAACTCCTTCCCAATCCAATCCTGAGACCCTTCCGATAGCAGAGACGTGATATCTCAATGCTTCTACCAAACCTGAGACCCTTCCTTTAGCATGAGATGTGATATCCAAATCCTTCACATTCCAATCCTGAGACCCTTCCTATAGCATGAGATGTGATATCTCAATGCTTCTAATACCAAACCTGAGATCCTTCCTATAGCATGAGATGTGATATCCAATTCCTTCCCATTCCAAACCTGAGACCCTTCCTATTGGATGAGTTGTGATATCCAACTCCTTCCCATTCCAACCCTGAGACCCATCCTATAGCATGAGATGTGATGTCTCAATGCTTCTAATACCAAACCTGAGATCCTTCCTATAACATGAGATGTGATATCCAACTCCTTCCATTCCAATCCTGAGACCCGTCCTATAGCATGAGATGTGATATCTCAATGCTTATACCAAACCTGAGACCCTTCCTATAGCATGAGATGTGATATCCAACTACTTCCCATTCCAATCCTGAGACCCTTCCTATAGCATGAGATGTAATATCTCAATGCTTCTAATACCAAACCTGAGATCCTTCCTCTAACATGAAATGTGATATCCAACTCCTTCCCTTTCCAAACCTAAGAGCCTATCTATAGCATGAGATGTGATATCCAGGTCCTTCCCATTCCAATCCTTAGACCCTTCCTACAGCATGCAATATGATATCTCAATGATTCTAATAACAAACCTGAGACCCGTCCTATAGCATGAGATATGTTATCCAAGTCCTTCCCATTCCAATCCTGAGACCCTTCCTATAACATGAAATGTGATATCCAACTCCTTCCCATTCCAACCTGAGACCCTTCCTATAGCATGAGATGGGATATCCAACTTCTTCCAAATCCAATACTGATACCCTTCCGATAGCATGAGATGTGATATCCCAATGCTTCTACCAAACCTGAGACCCATACTATGGCATGAGATGTGATATCAAACTCCTTCCCATTCCAATCCTGAGACCCTTCCTATAGCTTGAGGTGTGATATCCAACTCCTTCCCATTCCAATTCTGAGACCCTTCTTATACCATGAGACTTGATATCTCAATGCTTCTAATACCAAACCTGAGACCCGTCCTATAACATGAGATGTGATATCCAAATCCTTCCCCTTCCAAACCTTAGACCCTTCCTTTATCATGAGATATGATATCCAACTCCTTCCCATTCCAATCCTGAGACCCTTCCGATATCATGAGATTTGTTATCTCAATGCTTCTAATATCAAACTTGAGACCCTCCCTATAGCATGAGATGTGATATCCAAGTCCTTCCCATTCCAATCCTGAGACCCTTCCTATAGCATGAGATGTGATATCTCTATGCTTCTAATACCAAACCTGAGACCCTTCCTATAACATGAGATGGGATATCCAACTCCTTCCCATTCCAATCCTGAGACCTTTCCGATAGCAGAGATGTGATATCTCAATGCTTATACCAAACCTGAGAACCTTCCTATGGCCTGAGATGTGATATACAACTCCTTCCCATTCCAATCCTGAGACCCTTCCTTTAGCATGAGATGTGATATCTCAATGCTTATACCAAATCTGAGACCCTTCCTATAGCATGAGATGTGATATCCAATTCCTTCCCATTCCAATCCTGAGACCCTTCCTATAGCATGAGATGTGATATCTCAATGCTTATACCAAACCTGAGAGCCTACCTATAGCATGAGATGTGATATCCAAGTCCATCCCATTCCAATCCTTAGACCCTTCCTACAGCATGCGATGTGATATCTCAATGATTCTAATACCAAACCAGAGACTCTTCCTATAACATGAGATGGGATATCCAACTCCTTCCCATTCCAATCCTGAGCCGCTTCCGATAGCAGAGATGTGATATCTCAATGCTTATACCAAACCTGAGACCCTTCCTATAACATGAGATGTGATATCCAACTCCTTCCCGTTCCAAACCTGAGACACTAACTATAGCATATGTGATATCCAACTCCTTCCCATTCCAAACATGAGACCCTTCCTATAGCAAGAAAGTAATATCCAACTCCTACCCATTCCAATCCTGAGACCCTTCCTATAGCAAGAGATGTGATATCCAAATCCTTCCCATTCCAATCCTGAGACCCTTCCTATAACATGAGATGTGATATCCAACTCCTTCCCATTCCAATCCTGAGACCCTTCTGATAGCAGAGATGTGATATCTCAATGCTTATACCAAACCTGAGATCCTTCCTATAACATGAGATGTGATATCCAACTCCTTCCCATTCCAATCCTGAGACACTTCCTATAGCATGAGATGTGATATCTCACTGCTTATACCAAACCTGAGACCCTTCCTATAGCATGAGATGTGATATCCAGCTCCTTCCCATTCCAATCCTGAGACCCTTCCTAGAGCATGAGATGTGATATCTCAATGCTTCTAATATCAAACTTGAGACCCTCCCTATAGCATGAGATGTGATACCCAAGTCCTTCCCATTCCAATCCTGAGACACTTCCTATAGCATGAGATGTGATATCCAACTGCTTCCCATTCCAATCCTGAGACCCTTCCTATAGCATGAGATGTGATATCTCTATGCTTCTAATACCAAACCTGAGATCCTTCCTCTAACATGAAATGTGATATCCAACTCCTTCCCTTTCCAAACCTAAGAGCCTATCTATAGCATGAGATGTGATATCCAAGTCCTTCACATTCCAACCCTTAGACCCTTCCTACAGCATGCAATATGATATCTCAATGATTCTAATAACAAACCTGAGACCCGTCCTATAACATGAGATGGGATATTCAACTCCTTCCCATTCCAATCCTGAGACTCTTCCGATAGCAGAGATGTGATATCTCAATGCTTATACCAAACCTGAGACCCTTCCTATAACATGAGATGTGATATCCAAATCCTTCCCGTTCCAAACCTGAGACCCTTCCTTTAGCATGAGATGTGATATCCAGCTCCTTCCCATTCCAATCCTGAGACACTTCCGATAGCATGAGATGTGATATCTCAATGCTTCTAATATCAAAACTGAGACCCTCCCTATAGCATGATATGTGATATCTAAGTCCTTCCCATTCCAATCCTGAGACCCTCCCTATAGCATGAGATGTGATATCCAACTCCTTCCCATTCCAATCCTGAGACCCTTCCTATAGCATGAGATATGATATCTCAATACTTCTAATACCAAACGTGAGATCCTTCCGATAAAATGAGATGTGATATCCAAATCCTTCCCCTTCCAAACCTGAGACCCTCCCTTTAGCATGAGATGTGATATCCAACTCCTTCCTATTCCAATCCTGAGACTCTTCTGATAGCATGAGATGTGATATCTCAATGCTTCTAATACCAAACCTGAGATCCTTCCGATAGCATGAGATGTGATATCTCAGTGCTTCTAATACCAAACCTGAGATCCTTCCTATAACATGAGATGTGATATCCAAATCCTTCCCCTTCCAAACCTGAGACCCTCCCTTTAGCATGAGATGTGATACCCAACTCCTTCCCATTCCTTTCCTGAGACCCTTCTGATAGCATGAGATGTGATATCTCAATGCCTCTAATACCAAACCTGAGATCCTACCTCTAACATGAAATGTGATATCCAACTCTTTCCCCTTCCAAACCTGAGAGCCTTCCTATAGCATGAGATGTGATATCCAAGTCCTTCCCATTCCAATCCTGAGACCCTTCCTATAGCTTGAGATGTGATATCCAACTCCTTCCCATTCCAATTCTGAGACCCTTCCTATACTATGAGACTTGATATCTCAATGCTTCTAATACCAAACCTGAGACCCGTAATATAACATGAGATGTGATATCCAAATCCTTCCCCTTCCAAACCTTAGACCCTTCCTTTATCATGAGATGTGATATCCAACTCCTTCCCATTCCAATCCTGAGACCCTTCCGATATCATGAGATGTGATATCTCAAAGCTTCTAATATCAAACTTGAGACCCTCCCTATAGCATGAGATGTGATATCCAAGTCCGTCCCATTCCAATCCTGAGACCCTTCCTATAGCATGAGATGTGATATCTCAATGCTTCTAATACCAAACCTGAGACCCTTCTTATAACATGAGATGGGAATATCCAACTCCTTCCCATTCCAATCCTGAGACCCTTCCGATAGCAGAGATGTGATATCTCAATGCTTATACCAAACCTGAGATCCTTCCTATAACATGAGATGTGATATCCAACTCCTTCCCATTCCAATCCTGAGACACTTCCTATAGCATGAGATGTGATATCTCACTGCTTATACCAAACCTGAGACCCTTCCCATAGCATGAAATGTGATATCCAACTCCTTCCCATTCCAATCCTCAGACCCTTCCTATAGCATGAGATGTGATATCTCAATGCTTCTAATATCAAACTTGAGACCCTACCTATAGCATGAGATGTGATATCCAAGTCCTTCCCATTCCAATCCTGAGACACTTCCTATAGCATGAGATGTGATATCTCAATGCTTCTAATACCAAACCTGAGACTCTTCCTATAACATGAGATGGGATATCCAACTCCTTCCCATTCCAATCCTGAGACCCTTTTGATAGCAGAGATGTGATATCTCAATGTTTATACCAAACCTGAGACCCTTCCTACGGCATGAGATGTCATATTCAACTCCTTCCCATTCCAATCCTGAGACCCTTCCTATAGCATGAGATGTGATATCCAACTCCTTCCCATTCCAATCCTGAGACCCTTCCTATAGCATGAGATGTGATGTCTCAATGCTTCTAATACCAAACCTGAGATCCTTCCTATAACATGAGATGTGATATCCAACTCCTTCCATTCCAATCCTGGACCCTTCCTATAGCATGAGATGTGATATCTCAATGCTTATACCAAACCTGAGACCCTTCCTATAGCATGAGATGTGATATCCAACTCCTTCCCATTCCAATCCTGAGACCCTTCCTATAGCCTGAGATGTGATATCTGAATGCCTCTAATACCAAACCTGAGATCCTTCCTCTAACATGAAATGTGATATCCAACTCCTTCACTTTCCAAACCTGAGAGCCTATCTATAGCATGAGATGTGATATCCAAGTCCTTCCCATTCCAATCCTTAGACCCTTCCTACAGCATGCAATATGATATCTCAATGATTCTAATAAAAAACCTGAGACCCGTCCTATAACATGAGATGGGATATCCAACTCCTTCCCATTCCAATCCTGAGACACTTCCGAAAGCAGAGATGTGATATCTCAATGTTTATACCAAACCTGAGACCCTTCCTATAACATGAGATGTGATATCCAACTCCTTCCCGTTCCAAACCTGAGACCCTTCCTTTAGCATGAGATGTGATATCCAGCTCCTTCCCATTCCAATCCTGAGACACTTCCGATAGCATGAGATGTGATATCTCAATGCTTCTAATATCAAAACTGAGACCCTCCCTATAGCATGATATGTGATATCTAAGTCCTTCCCATTCCAATCCTGAGACCCTTCCTATAGCATGAGATGTGATATCTCAATGCTTCTACCAAACCTGAGACCCTTCCTTTAGCATGAGATGTGATATCCAACTCCTTCCCATTCCAATCCTGAGACCCTTCCTATAGCATGAGAGGTGATATCTCAATACTTCTAATACCAAACCTGAGATCCTTCCGATAACATGAGATGTGATATCTCAATACTTCTAATACCAAACCTGAGATCCATCCTATAACATGAGATGTGATATCCAAATCCTTCCCCTTCCAAACCTGAGAGCCTCCCTTTAGCATGAGATGTGATATCCAAATCCTTCCCATTCCAAACCTGAGACCCTTCTGATAGCATAAGATATGATATCTCAATGCTTCTATACCAAACCTGAGATCCTTCCGATAGCATGAGATGTGATATCTCAATACTTCTAATACCAAACCTGAGATCCTTCCTATAACATGAGATGTGATATCCAAATCCTTATCTTCCAAACCTGAGACCCTCCCTTTAGCATGAGATGTGATATCCAACTCCTTCCCATTCCAATCCTGAGACTCTTCTGATAGCATAAGATATGATATCTCAATGCTTCTATACCAAACCTGAGATCCTTCTGATAGCATGAGATGTGATATCTCAATACTTCTAATACCAAACCTGAGATCCTACCTCTAACATGAAATGTGATATCCAACTCTTTCCCCTTGCAAACCTGAGAGCCTTCCTATAGCATGAGATGTGATATCCAAGTCCTTCCCATTCCAATCCTGAGAACCTTCCTATAACATGAGATGTGATATCCAACTCCTTCCCATTCCAACCTGAGACCCTTCCTATAGCATGAGATGGGATATCCAACTCCTTCCAAATCCAATCCCGATACCCTTCCGATAGCATGAGATCTGATATCCCAATGCTTCTACCAAACCTGAGACCCATACTATGGCATGAGATGTGATATCAAACTCCTTCCCATTCTAATCCTGAGACCCTTCCTATAGCTTGAGATGTGATATCCAACTCCTTCCCATTCCAATTCTGAGACCCTTCCTATACCATGAGACTTGATATCTCAATGCTTCTAATACCAAACCTGAGACCCGTCCTATAACATGAGATGTGATATCCAAATCCTTCCCCTTCCAAACCTTAGACCCTTCCGATAGCAGAGATGTGATATCTCAATGCTTATACCAAACCTGAGATCCTTCCTATAACATGAGATGTGATATCCAACTCCTTCCCATTCCAATCCTGAGACACTTCCTATAGCATGAGATGTGATATCTCACTGCTTATACCAAACCTGAGACCCTTCCTATAGCATGAGATGTGATATCCAACTCCTTCCCATTCCAATCCTGAGACCCTTCCTATAGCATGAGATGTGATATCTCAATGCTTCTAATATCAAACTTGAGACCCTCCCTATAGCATGAGATGTGATACCCAAGTCCTTCCCATTCCAATCCTGAGACACTTCCTATAGCATGAGATGTGATATCTCAATGCTTCTAATACCAAACCTGAGACTCTTCCTATAACATGAGATGGGATATCCAACTCCTTTCCATTCCAATCCTGAGACCCTTTCGATAGCAGAGATGTGATATCTCAATGTTTATACCAAACCTGAGACCCTTCCTACGGCATGAGATGTCATATTCAACTCCTTCCCATTCCAATCCTGAGACCCTTCCTATAGCATGAGATGTGATATCCAACTCCTTCCCATTCCAATCATGAGACCCTTCCTATAGCATGAGATGTGATGTCTCAATGCTTCTAATACCAAACCTGAGATCCTTCCTATAACATGAGATGTGATATCCAACTCCTTCCATTCCAATCCTGGACCCTTCCTATAGCATGAGATGTGATATCTCAATGCTTATACCAAACCTGAGACCCTTCCTATAGCATGAGATGTGATATCCAACTCCTTCCCATTCCAATCCTGAGACCCTTCCTATAGCCTGAGATGTGATATCTCAATGCCTCTAATACCAAACCTGAGATCCTTCCTCTAACATGAAATGTGATATCCAACTCCTACACTTTCCAAACCTGAGAGCCTATCTATAGCATGAGATGTGATATCCAAGTCCTTCCCATTCCAATCCTTAGACCCTTCCTACAGCATGCAATATGATATCTCAATGATTCTAATAAAAAACCTGAGACCCGTCCTATAACATGAGATGGGATATCCAACTCCTTCCCATTCCAATTCTGAGACACTTCCGATAGCAGAGATGTGATATCTCAATGTTTATACCAAACCCTAGACCCTTCCTATAACATGAGATGTGATATCCAACTCCTTCCCGTTCCAAACCTGAGACCCTTCCTTTAGCATGAGATGTGATATCCAGCTCCTTCCCATTCCAATCCTGAGACACTTCCGATAGCATGAGATGTGATATCTCAATGCTTCTAATATCAAAACTGAGACCCTCCCTATAGCATGATATGTGATATCTAAGTCCTTCCCATTCCAATCCTGAGACCCTTCCTATAGCATGAGATGTGATATCTCAATGCTTCTACCAAACCTGAGACCCTTCCTTTAGCATGAGATGTGATATCCAACTCCTTCCCATTCCAATCCTGAGACCCTTCCTATAGCATGAGAGGTGATATCTCAATACTTCTAATACCAAACCTGAGATCCTTCCGATAACATGAGATGTGATATCTCAATACTTCTAATACCAAACCTGGGATCCATCCTATAACATGAGATGTGATATCCAAATCCTTCCCCTTCCAAACCTGAGACCCTCCCTTTAGCATGAGATGTGATATCCAACTCCTTCCCATTCCAATCCTGAGACACTTCTGATAGCATAAGATATGATATCTCAATGCTTCTATACCAAACCTGAGATCCTTCCGATAGCATGAGATGTGATATATCAATACTTCTAATACCAAACCTGAGATCCTTCCTATAACATGAGATGTGATATCCAAATCCTTATCTTCCAAACCTGAGACCCTCCCTTTAGCATGAGATGTGATATCCAACTCCTTCCCATTCCAATCCTGAGACTCTTCTGATAGCATAAGATATGATATCTCAATGCTTCTATACCAAACCTGAGATCCTTCTGATAGCATGAGATGTGATATCTCAATACTTCTAATACCAAACCTGAGATCCTACCTCTAACATGAAATGTGATATCCAACTCTTTCCCCTTGCAAACCTGAGAGCCTTCCTATAGCATGAGATGTGATATCCAAGTCCTTCCCATTCCAATCCTGAGACCCTTCCTATAACATGAGATGTGATATCCAACTCCTTCCCATTCCAACCTGAGACCCTTCCTATAGCATGAGATGGGATATCCAACTCCTTCCAAATCCAATCCCGATACCCTTCCGATAGCATGAGATCTGATATCCCAATGCTTCTACCAAACCTGAGACCCATACTATGGCATGAGATGTGATATCAAACTCCTTCCCATTCTAATCCTGAGACCCTTCCTATAGCTTGAGATGTGATATCCAACTCCTTCCCATTCCAATTCTGAGACCCTTCCTATACCATGAGACTTGATATCTCAATGCTTCTAATACCAAACCTGAGACCCGTCCTATAACATGAGATGTGATATCCAAATCCTTCCCCTTCCAAACCTTAGACCCTTCCTTTATCATGAGATGTGATAGCCAACTCCTTCCCATTCCAATCTTGAGACCCTTCCGATATCATGAAATGTGATATCTCAATGCTTCTAATATCAAACTTGAGACCCTCCCTATAACATGAGATGGGAATATCCAACTCCTTCCCATTCCAATCCTGAGACCCTTCCGATAGCACAGATGTGATATCTCAATGCTTATACCAAACCTGAGATCCTTCCTATAACATGAGATGTGATATCCAACTCCTTCCCATTCCAATCCTGAGACACTTCCTATAGCATGAGATGTGATATCTCACTGCTTATACCAAACCTGAGACCCTTCCTATAGCATGAGATGTGATATCCAACTCCTTCCCATTCCAATCCTGAGACACTTCCTATAGCATGAGATGTGATATCTCTATGCTTCTAATACCAAACCTGAGATCCTTCCTCTAACATGAAATGTGATATCCAACTCCTTCCCTTTCCAAACCTAAGAGCCTATCTATAGCATGAGATGTGATATCCAAGTCCTTCACATTCCAACCCTTAGACCCTTCCTACAGCATGCAATATGATATCTCAATGATTCTAATAACAAACCTGAGACCCGTCCTATAACATGAGATGGGATATTCAACTCCTTCCCATTCCAATCCTGAGACTCTTCCGATAGCAGAGATGTGATATCTCAATGCTTATACCAAACCTGAGACCCTTCCTATAACATGAGATGTGATATCCAAATCCTTCCCGTTCCAAACCTGAGACCCTTCCTTTAGCATGAGATGTGATATCCAGCTCCTTCCCATTCCAATCCTGAGACACTTCCGATAGCATGAGATGTGATATCTCAATGCTTCTAATATCAAAACTGAGACCCTCCCTATAGCATGATATGTGATATCTAAGTCCTTCCCATTCCAATCCTGAGACCCTCCCTATAGCATGAGATGTGATATCCAACTCCTTCCCATTCCAATCCTGAGACCCTTCCTATAGCATGAGATATGATATCTCAATACTTCTAATACCAAACGTGAGATCCTTCCGATAACATGAGATGTGATATCCAAATCCATCCCCTTCCAAACCTGAGACCCTCCCTTTAGCATGAGATGTGATATCCAACTCCTTCCTATTCCAATCCTGAGACTCTTCTGATAGCATGAGATGTGATATCTCAATGCTTCTAATACCAAACCTGAGATCCTTCCGATAGCATGAGATGTGATATCTCAATGCTTCTAATACCAAACCTGAGATCCTTCCTATAACATGAGATGTGATATCCAAATCCTTCCCCTTCCAAACCTGAGACCCTCCCTTTAGCATGAGATGTGATATCCAACTCCTTCCCATTCCATTCCTGAGACCCTTCTGATAGCATGAGATGTGATATCTCAATGCCTCTAATACCAAACCTGAGATCCTACCTCTAACATGAAATGTGATATCCAACTCTTTCCCCTTCCAAACCTGAGAGCCTTCCTATAGCATGAGATGTGATATCCAAGTCCTTCCCATTCCAATCCTGAGACCCTTCCTATAGCTTGAGATGTGATATCCAACTCCTTCCCATTCCAATTCTGAGACCCTTCCTATACTATGAGACTTGATATCTCAATGCTTCTAATACCAAACCTGAGACCCGTAATATAACATGAGATGTGATATCCAAATCCTTCCCCTTCCAAACCTTAGACCCTTCCTTTATCATGAGATGTGATATCCACCTCCTTCCCATTCCAATCCTGAGACCCTTCCGATATCATGAGATGTGATATCTCAAAGCTTCTAATATCAAACTTGAGACCCTCCCTATAGCATGAGATGTGATATCCAAGTCCTTCCCATTCCAATCCTGAGACCCTTCCTATAGCATGAGTTGTGATATCTCAATGCTTCTAATACCAAACCTGAGACCCTTCTTATAACATGAGATGGGAATATCCAACTCCTTCCCATTCCAATCCTGAGACCCTTCCGATAGCAGAGATGTGATATCTCAATGCTTATACCAAACCTGAGATCCTTCCTATAACATGAGATGTGATATCCAACTCCTTCCCATTCCAATCCTGAGACACTTCCTATAGCATGAGATGTGATATCTCACTGCTTATACCAAACCTGAGACCCTTCCCATAGCATGAGATGTGATATCCAACTCCTTCCCATTCCAATCCTCAGACCCTTCCTATAGCATGAGATGTGATATCTCAATGCTTCTAATATCAAACTTGAGACCCTACCTATAGCATGAGATGTGATATCCAAGTCCTTCCCATTCCAATCCTGAGACACTTCCTATAGCATGAGATGTGATATCTCAATGCTTCTAATACCAAACCTGAGACTCTTCCTATAACATGAGATGGGATATCCAACTCCTTCCCATTCCAATCCTGAGACCCTTTTGATAGCAGAGATGTGATATCTCAATGTTTATACCAAACCTGAGACCCTTCCTACGGCATGAGATGTCATATTCAACTCCTTCCCATTCCAATCCTGAGACCCTTCTGATAGCATAAGATATGATATCTCAATGCTTCTATACCAAACCTGAGATCCTTCCGATAGCATGAGATGTGATATCTCAATACTTCTAATACCAAACCTGAGATCCTTCCTATAACATGAGATGTGATATCCAAATCCTTATCTTCCAAACCTGAGACCCTCCCTTTAGCATGAGATGTGATATCCAACTCCTTCCCATTCCAATCCTGAGACTCTTCTGATAGCATAAGATATGATATCTCAATGCTTCTATACCAAACCTGAGATCCTTCTGATAGCATGAGATGTGATATCTCAATACTTCTAATACCAAACCTGAGATCCTACCTCTAACATGAAATGTGATATCCAGCTCTTTCCCCTTGCAAACCTGAGAGCCTTCCTATAGCATGAGATGTGATATCCAAGTCCTTCCCATTCCAATCCTGAGACCCTTCCTATAGCATGAGATGGGATATCCAACTCCTTCCAAATCCAATCCCGATACCCTTCCGATAGCATGAGATCTGATATCCCAATGCTTCTACCAAACCTGAGACCCATACTATGGCATGAGATGTGATATCAAACTCCTTCCCATTCTAATCCTGAGACCCTTCCTATAGCTTGAGATGTGATATCCAACTCCTTCCCATTCCAATTCTGAGACCCTTCCTATACCATGAGACTTGATATCTCAATGCTTCTAATACCAAACCTGAGAGCCTTCCTATAGCATGAGATGTGATATCCAACTCCTTCCCATTCCAACCTGAGACCCTTCCTATAGCATGAGATGGGATATCCAACTCCTTCCAAATCCAATCCCGATACCCTTCCGATAGCATGAGATCTGATATCCCAATGCTTCTACCAAACCTGAGACCCATACTATGGCATGAGATGTGATATCAAACTCCTTCCCATTCTAATCCTGAGACCCTTCCTATAGCTTGAGATGTGATATCCAACTCCTTCCCATTCCAATCCTCAGACCCTTCCTATAGCATGAGATGTGATATCTCAATGCTTCTAATATCAAACTTGAGACCCTACCTATAGCATGAGATGTGATATCCAAGTCCTTCCCATTCCAATCCTGAGACACTTCCTATAGCATGAGATGTGATATCTCAATGCTTCTAATACCAAACCTGAGACTCTTCCTATAACATGAGATGGGATATCCAACTCCTTCCCATTCCAATCCTGAGACCCTTTTGATAGCAGAGATGTGATATCTCAATGTTTATACCAAACCTGAGACCCTTCCTACGGCATGAGATGTCATATTCAACTCCTTCCCATTCCAATCCTGAGACCCTTCTGATAGCATAAGATATGATATCTCAATGCTTCTATACCAAACCTGAGATCCTTCCGATAGCATGAGATGTGATATCTCAATACTTCTAATACCAAACCTGAGATCCTTCCTATAACATGAGATGTGATATCCAAATCCTTATCTTCCAAACCTGAGACCCTCCCTTTAGCATGAGATGTGATATCCAACTCCTTCCCATTCCAATCCTGAGACTCTTCTGATAGCATAAGATATGATATCTCAATGCTTCTATACCAAACCTGAGATCCTTCTGATAGCATGAGATGTGATATCTCAATACTTCTAATACCAAACCTGAGATCCTACCTCTAACATGAAATGTGATATCCAGCTCTTTCCCCTTGCAAACCTGAGAGCCTTCCTATAGCATGAGATGTGATATCCAAGTCCTTCCCATTCCAATCCTGAGACCCTTCCTATAGCATGAGATGGGATATCCAACTCCTTCCAAATCCAATCCCGATACCCTTCCGATAGCATGAGATCTGATATCCCAATGCTTCTACCAAACCTGAGACCCATACTATGGCATGAGATGTGATATCAAACTCCTTCCCATTCTAATCCTGAGACCCTTCCTATAGCTTGAGATGTGATATCCAACTCCTTCCCATTCCAATTCTGAGACCCTTCCTATACCATGAGACTTGATATCTCAATGCTTCTAATACCAAACCTGAGAGCCTTCCTATAGCATGAGATGTGATATCCAACTCCTTCCCATTCCAACCTGAGGCCCTTCCTATAGCATGAGATGGGATATCCAACTCCTTCCAAATCCAATCCCGATACCCTTCCGATAGCATGAGATCTGATATCCCAATGCTTCTACCAAACCTGAGACCCATACTATGGCATGAGATGTGATATCAAACTCCTTCCCATTCTAATCCTGAGACCCTTCCTATAGCTTGAGATGTGATATCCAACTCCTTCCCATTCCAATTCTGAGACCCTTCCTATACCATGAGACTTGATATCTCAATGCTTCTAATACCAAACCTGAGACCCGTCCTATAACATGAGATGTGATATCCAAATCCTTCCCCTTCCAAACCTTAGACCCTTCCGATAGCAGAGATGTGATATCTCAATGCTTATACCAAACCTGAGATCCTTCCTATAACATGAGATGTGATATCCAACTCCTTCCCATTCCAATCCTGAGACACTTCCTATAGCATGAGATGTGATATCTCACTGCTTATACCAAACCTGAGACCCTTCCTATAGCATGAGATGTGATATCCAACTCCTTCCCATTCCAATCCTGAGACCCTTCCTATAGCATGAGATGTGATATCTCAATGCTTCTAATATCAAACTTGAGACCCTCCCTATAGCATGAGATGTGATACCCAAGTCCTTCCCATTCCAATCCTGAGACACTTCCTATAGCATGAGATGTGATATCTCAATGCTTCTAATACCAAACCTGAGACTCTTCCTATAACATGAGATGGGATATCCAACTCCTTTCCATTCCAATCCTGAGACCCTTTCGATAGCAGAGATGTGATATCTCAATGTTTATACCAAACCTGAGACCCTTCCTACGGCATGAGATGTCATATTCAACTCCTTCCCATTCCAATCCTGAGACCCTTCCTATAGCATGAGATGTGATATCCAACTCCTTCCCATTCCAATCATGAGACCCTTCCTATAACATGAGATGTGATGTCTCAATGCTTCTAATACCAAACCTGAGATCCTTCCTATAACATGAGATGTGATATCCAACTCCTTCCATTCCAATCCTGGACCCTTCCTATAGCATGAGATGTGATATCTCAATGCTTATACCAAACCTGAGACCCTTCCTATAGCATGAGATGTGATATCCAACTCCTTCCCATTCCAATCCTGAGACCCTTCCTATAGCCTGAGATGTGATATCTCAATGCCTCTAATACCAAACCTGAGATCCTTCCTCTAACATGAAATGTGATATCCAACTCCTTCACTTTCCAAACCTGAGAGCCTATCTATAGCATGAGATGTGATATCCAAGTCCTTCCCATTCCAATCCTTAGACCCTTCCTACAGCATGCAATATGATATCTCAATGATTCTAATAAAAAACCTGAGACCCGTCCTATAACATGAGATGGGATATCCAACTCCTTCCCATTCCAATTCTGAGACACTTCCGATAGCAGAGATGTGATATCTCAATGTTTATACCAAACCTGAGACCCTTCCTATAACATGAGATGTGATATCCAACTCCTTCCCGTTCCAAACCTGAGACCCTTCCTTTAGCATGAGATGTGATATCCAGCTCCTTCCCATTCCAATCCTGAGACACTTCCGATAGCATGAGATGTGATATCTCAATGCTTCTAATATCAAAACTGAGGCCCTCCCTATAGCATGATATGTGATATCTAAGTCCTTCCCATTCCAATCCTGAGACCCTTCCTATAGCATGAGATGTGATATCTCAATGCTTCTACCAAACCTGAGACCCTTCCTTTAGCATGAGATGTGATATCCAACTCCTTCCCATTCCAATCCTGAGACCCTTCCTATAGCATGAGAGGTGATATCTCAATACTTCTAATACCAAACCTGAGATCCTTCCGATAACATGAGATGTGATATCTCAATACTTCTAATACCAAACCTGGGATCCATCCCATAACATGAGATGTGATATCCAAATCCTTCCCCTTCCAAACCCGAGACCCTCCCTTTAGCATGAGATGTGATATCCAACTCCTTCCCATTCCAATCCTGAGACCCTTCTGATAGCATAAGATATGATATCTCAATGCTTCTATACCAAACCTGAGATCCTTCCGATAGCATGAGATGTGATATCTCAATACCTCTAATACCAAACCTGAGATCCTTCCTATAACATGAGATGTGATATCCAAATCCTTATCTTCCAAACCTGAGACCCTCCCTTTAGCATGAGATGTGATATCCAACTCCTTCCCATTCCAATCCTGAGACTCTTCTGATAGCATAAGATATGATATCTCAATGCTTCTATACCAAACCTGAGATCCTTCTGATAGCATGAGATGTGATCTCTCAATACTTCTAATACCAAACCTGAGATCCTACCTCTAACATGAAATGTGATATCCAACTCTTTCCCCTTGCAAACCTGAGAGCCTTCCTATAGCATGAGATGTGATATCCAAGTCCTTCCCATTCCAATCCTGAGACCCTTCCTATAACATGAGATGTGATATCCAACTCCTTCCCATTCCAACCTGAGACCCTTCCTATAGCATGAGATGGGATATCCAACTCCTTCCAAATCCAATCCCGATACCCTTCCGATAGCATGAGATCTGATATCCCAATGCTTCTACCAAACCTGAGACCCATACTATGGCATGAGATGTGATATCAAACTCCTTCCCATTCTAATCCTGAGACCCTTCCTATAGCTTGAGATGTGATATCCAATTCCTTCCCATTCCAATTCTGAGACCCTTCCTATACCATGAGACTTGATATCTCAATGCTTCTAATACCAAACCTGAGAACCGTCCTATAACATGAGATGTGATATCCAAATCCTTCCCCTTCCAAACCTTAGACCCTTCCTTTATCATGAGATGTGATAGCCAACTCCTTCCCATTCCAATCTTGAGACCCTTCCGATATCATGAAATGTGATATCTCAATGCTTCTAATATCAAACTTGAGACCCTCCCTATAACATGAGATGGGAATATCCAACTCCTTCCCATTCCAATCCTGAGACCCTTCCGATAGCACAGATGTGATATCTCAATGCTTATACCAAACCTGAGATCCTTCCTATAACATGAGATGTGATATCCAACTCCTTCCCATTCCAATCCTGAGACACTTCCTATAGCATGAGATGTGATATCTCACTGCTTATACCAAACCTGAGACCCTTCCTATAGCATGAGATGTGATATCCAACTCCTTCCCATTCCAATCCTGAGACCCTTCCTATAGCATGAGATGTGATATCTCAATGCTTCTAATATCAAACTTGAGACCCTCCCTATAGCATGAGATGTGATACCCAAGTCCTTCCCATTCCAATCCTGAGACACTTCCTATAGCATGAGATGTGATATCCAACTGCTTCCCATTCCAATCCTGAGACCCTTCCTATAGCATGAGATGTGATATCTCTATGCTTCTAATACCAAACCTGAGATCCTTCCTCTAACATGAAATGTGATATCCAACTCCTTCCCTTTCCAAACCTAAGAGCCTATCTATAGCATGAGATGTGATATCCAAGTCCTTCACATTCCAACCCTTAGACCCTTCCTACAGCATGCAATATGATATCTCAATGATTCTAATAACAAACCTGAGACCCGTCCTATAACATGAGATGGGATATTCAACTCCTTCCCATTCCAATCCTGAGACTCTTCCGATAGCAGAGATGTGATATCTCAATGCTTATACCAAACCTGAGACCCTTCCTATAACATGAGATGTGATATCCAAATCCTTCCTGTTCCAAACCTGAGACCCTTCCTTTAGCATGAGATGTGATATCCAGCTCCTTCCCATTCCAATCCTGAGACACTTCCGATAGCATGAGATGTGATATCTCAATGCTTCTAATATCAAAACTGAGACCCTCCCTATAGCATGATATGTGATATCTAAGTCCTTCCCATTCCAATCCTGAGACCCTCCCTATAGCATGAGATGTGATATCCAACTCCTTCCCATTCCAATCCTGAGACCCTTCCTATAGCATGAGATATGATATCTCAATACTTCTAATACCAAACGTGAGATCCTTCCAATAACATGAGATGTGATATCCAAATCCTTCCCCTTCCAAACCTGAGACCCTCCCTTTAGCATGAGATGTGATATCCAACTCCTTCCTATTCCAATCCTGAGACTCTTCTGATAGCATGAGATGTGATATCTCAATGCTTCTAATACCAAACCTGAGATCCTTCCGATAGCATGAGATGTGATATCTCAATGCTTCTAATACCAAACCTGAGATCCTTCCTATAACATGAGATGTGATATCCAAATCCTTCCCCTTCCAAACCTGAGACCCTCCCTTTAGCATGAGATGTGATATCCAACTCCTTCCCATTCCATTCCTGAGACCCTTCTGATAGCATGAGATGTGATATCTCAATGCCTCTAATACCAAACCTGAGATCCTACCTCTAACATGAAATGTGATATCCAACTCTTTCCCCTTCCAAACCTGAGAGCCTTCCTATAGCATGAGATGTGATATCCAAGTCCTTCCCATTCCAATCCTGAGACCCTTCCTATAGCTTGAGATGTGATATCCAACTCCTTCCCATTCCAATTCTGAGACCCTTCCTATACTATGAGACTTGATATCTCAATGCTTCTAATACCAAACCTGAGACCCGTAATATAACATGAGATGTGATATCCAAATCCTTCCCCTTCCAAACCTTAGACCCTTCCTTTATCATGAGATGTGATATCCAACTCCTTCCCATTCCAATCCTGAGACCCTTCCGATATCATGAGATGTGATATCTCAAAGCTTCTAATATCAAACTTGAGACCCTCCCTATAGCATGAGATGTGATATCCAAGTCCTTCCCATTCCAATCCTGAGACCCTTCCTATAGCATGAGTTGTGATATCTCAATGCTTCTAATACCAAACCTGAGACCCTTCTTATAACATGAGATGGGAATATCCAACTCCTTCCCATTCCAATCCTGAGACCCTTCCGATAGCAGAGATGTGATATCTCAATGCTTATACCAAACCTGAGATCCTTCCTATAACATGAGATGTGATATCCAACTCCTTCCCATTCCAATCCTGAGACACTTCCTATAGCATGAGATGTGATATCTCACTGCTTATACCAAACCTGAGACCCTTCCCATAGCATGAGATGTGATATCCAACTCCTTCCCATTCCAATCCTCAGACCCTTCCTATAGCATGAGATGTGATATCTCAATGCTTCTAATATCAAACTTGAGACCCTACCTATAGCATGAGATGTGATATCCAAGTCCTTCCCATTCCAATCCTGAGACACTTCCTATAGCATGAGATGTGATATCTCAATGCTTCTAATACCAAACCTGAGACTCTTCCTATAACATGAGATGGGATATCCAACTCCTTCCCATTCCAATCCTGAGACCCTTTTGATAGCAGAGATGTGATATCTCAATGTTTATACCAAACCTGAGACCCTTCCTACGGCATGAGATGTCATATTCAACTCCTTCCCATTCCAATCCTGAGACCCTTCCTATAGCATGAGATGTGATATCCAACTCCTTCCCATTCCAATCCTGAGACCCTTCCTATAGCATGAGATGTGATGTCTCAATGCTTCTAATACCAAACCTGAGATCCTTCCTATAACATGAGATGTGATATCCAACTCCTTCCATTCCAATCCTGGACCCTTCCTATAGCATGAGATGTGATATCTCAATGCTTATACCAAACCTGAGACCCTTCCTATAGCATGAGATGTGATATCCAACTCCTTCCCATTCCAATCCTGAGACCCTTCCTATAGCCTGAGATGTGATATCTCAATGCCTCTAATACCAAACCTGAGATCCTTCCTCTAACATGAAATGTGATATCCAACTCCTTCCATTCCAATCCTGGACCCTTCCTATAGCATGAGATGTGATATCTCAATGCTTATACCAAACCTGAGACCCTTCCTATAGCATGAGATGTGATATCCAACTCCTTCCCATTCCAATCCTGAGACCCTTCCTATAGCCTGAGATGTGATATCTCAATGCCTCTAATACCAAACCTGAGATCCTTCCTCTAACATGAAATGTGATATCCAACTCCTTCACTTTCCAAACCTGAGAGCCTATCTATAGCATGAGATGTGATATCCAAGTCCTTCCCATTCCAATCCTTAGACCCTTCCTACAGCATGCAATATGATATCTCAATGATTCTAATAAAAAACCTGAGACCCGTCCTATAACATGAGATGGGATATCCAACTCCTTCCCATTCCAATTCTGAGACACTTCCGATAGCAGAGATGTGATATCTCAATGTTTATACCAAACCTGAGACCCTTCCTATAACATGAGATGTGATATCCAACTCCTTCCCGTTCCAAACCTGAGACCCTTCCTTTAGCATGAGATGTGATATCCAGCTCCTTCCCATTCCAATCCTGAGACACTTCCGATAGCATGAGATGTGATATCTCAATGCTTCTAATATCAAAACTGAGGCCCTCCCTATAGCATGATATGTGATATCTAAGTCCTTCCCATTCCAATCCTGAGACCCTTCCTATAGCATGAGATGTGATATCTCAATGCTTCTACCAAACCTGAGACCCTTCCTTTAGCATGAGATGTGATATCCAACTCCTTCCCATTCCAATCCTGAGACCCTTCCTATAGCATGAGAGGTGATATCTCAATACTTCTAATACCAAACCTGAGATCCTTCCGATAACATGAGATGTGATATCTCAATACTTCTAATACCAAACCTGGGATCCATCCTATAACATGAGATGTGATATCCAAATCCTTCCCCTTCCAAACCTGAGATCCTCCCTTTAGCATGAGATGTGATATCCAACTCCTTCCCATTCCAATCCTGAGACCCTTCTGATAGCATAAGATATGATATCTCAATGCTTCTATACCAAACCTGAGATCCTTCCGATAGCATGAGATGTGATATCTCAATACCTCTAATACCAAACCTGAGATCCTTCCTATAACATGAGATGTGATATCCAAATCCTTATCTTCCAAACCTGAGACCCTCCCTTTAGCATGAGATGTGATATCCAACTCCTTCCCATTCCAATCCTGAGACTCTTCTGATAGCATAAGATATGATATCTCAATGCTTCTATACCAAACCTGAGATCCTTCTGATAGCATGAGATGTGATCTCTCAATACTTCTAATACCAAACCTGAGATCCTACCTCTAACATGAAATGTGATATCCAACTCTTTCCCCTTGCAAACCTGAGAGCCTTCCTATAGCATGAGATGTGATATCCAAGTCCTTCCCATTCCAATCCTGAGACCCTTCCTATAACATGAGATGTGATATCCAACTCCTTCCCATTCCAACCTGAGACCCTTCCTATAGCATGAGATGGGATATCCAACTCCTTCCAAATCCAATCCCGATACCCTTCCGATAGCATGAGATCTGATATCCCAATGCTTCTACCAAACCTGAGACCCATACTATGGCATGAGATGTGATATCAAACTCCTTCCCATTCTAATCCTGAGACCCTTCCTATAGCTTGAGATGTGATATCCAACTCCTTCCCATTCCAATTCTGAGACCCTTCCTATACCATGAGACTTGATATCTCAATGCTTCTAATACCAAACCTGAGACCCGTCCTATAACATGAGATGTGATATCCAAATCCTTCCCCTTCCAAACCTTAGACCCTTCCTTTATCATGAGATGTGATAGCCAACTCCTTCCCATTCCAATCTTGAGACCCTTCCGATATCATGAAATGTGATATCTCAATGCTTCTAATATCAAACTTGAGACCCTCCCTATAACATGAGATGGGAATATCCAACTCCTTCCCATTCCAATCCTGAGACCCTTCCGATAGCACAGATGTGATATCTCAATGCTTATACCAAACCTGAGATCCTTCCTATAACATGAGATGTGATATCCAACTCCTTCCCATTCCAATCCTGAGACACTTCCTATAGCATGAGATGTGATATCTCACTGCTTATACCAAACCTGAGACCCTTCCTATAGCATGAGATGTGATATCCAACTCCTTCCCATTCCAATCCTGAGACCCTTCCTATAGCATGAGATGTGATATCTCAATGCTTCTAATATCAAACTTGAGACCCTCCCTATAGCATGAGATGTGATACCCAAGTCCTTCCCATTCCAATCCTGAGACACTTCCTATAGCATGAGATGTGATATCCAACTGCTTCCCATTCCAATCCTGAGACCCTTCCTATAGCATGAGATGTGATATCTCTATGCTTCTAATACCAAACCTGAGATCCTTCCTCTAACATGAAATGTGATATCCAACTCCTTCCCTTTCCAAACCTAAGAGCCTATCTATAGCATGAGATGTGATATCCAAGTCCTTCACATTCCAACCCTTAGACCCTTCCTACAGCATGCAATATGATATCTCAATGATTCTAATAACAAACCTGAGACCCGTCCTATAACATGAGATGGGATATTCAACTCCTTCCCATTCCAATCCTGAGACTCTTCCGATAGCAGAGATGTGATATCTCAATGCTTATACCAAACCTGAGACCCTTCCTATAACATGAGATGTGATATCCAAATCCTTCCCGTTCCAAACCTGAGACCCTTCCTTTAGCATGAGATGTGATATCCAGCTCCTTCCCATTCCAATCCTGAGACACTTCCGATAGCATGAGATGTGATATCTCAATGCTTCTAATATCAAAACTGAGACCCTCCCTATAGCATGATATGTGATATCTAAGTCCTTCCCATTCCAATCCTGAGACCCTCCCTATAGCATGAGATCTGATATCCAACTCCTTCCCATTCCAATCCTGAGACCCTTCCTATAGCATGAGATATGATATCTCAATACTTCTAATACCAAACGTGAGATCCTTCCAATAACATGAGATGTGATATCCAAATCCTTCCCCTTCCAAACCTGAGACCCTCCCTTTAGCATGAGATGTGATATCCAACTCCTTCCTATTCCAATCCTGAGACTCTTCTGATAGCATGAGATGTGATATCTCAATGCTTCTAATACCAAACCTGAGATCCTTCCGATAGCATGAGATGTGATATCTCAATGCTTCTAATACCAAACCTGAGATCCTTCCTATAACATGAGATGTGATATCCAAATCCTTCCCCTTCCAAACCTGAGACCCTCCCTTTAGCATGAGATGTGATATCCAACTCCTTCCCATTCCATTCCTGAGACCCTTCTGATAGCATGAGATGTGATATCTCAATGCCTCTAATACCAAACCTGAGATCCTACCTCTAACATGAAATGTGATATCCAACTCTTTCCCCTTCCAAACCTGAGAGCCTTCCTATAGCATGAGATGTGATATCCAAGTCCTTCCCATTCCAATCCTGAGACCCTTCCTATAGCTTGAGATGTGATATCCAACTCCTTCCCATTCCAATTCTGAGACCCTTCCTATACTATGAGACTTGATATCTCAATGCTTCTAATACCAAACCTGAGACCCGTAATATAACATGAGATGTGATATCCAAATCCTTCCCCTTCCAAACCTTAGACCCTTCCTTTATCATGAGATGTGATATCCAACTCCTTCCCATTCCAATCCTGAGACCCTTCCGATATCATGAGATGTGATATCTCAAAGCTTCTAATATCAAACTTGAGACCCTCCCTATAGCATGAGATGTGATATCCAAGTCCTTCCCATTCCAATCCTGAGACCCTTCCTATAGCATGAGTTGTGATATCTCAATGCTTCTAATACCAAACCTGAGACCCTTCTTATAACATGAGATGGGAATATCCAACTCCTTCCCATTCCAATCCTGAGACCCTTCCGATAGCAGAGATGTGATATCTCAATGCTTATACCAAACCTGAGATCCTTCCTATAACATGAGATGTGATATCCAACTCCTTCCCATTCCAATCCTGAGACACTTCCTATAGCATGAGATGTGATATCTCACTGCTTATACCAAACCTGAGACCCTTCCCATAGCATGAGATGTGATATCCAACTCCTTCCCATTCCAATCCTCAGACCCTTCCTATAGCATGAGATGTGATATCTCAATGCTTCTAATATCAAACTTGAGACCCTACCTATAGCATGAGATGTGATATCCAAGTCCTTCCCATTCCAATCCTGAGACACTTCCTATAGCATGAGATGTGATATCTCAATGCTTCTAATACCAAACCTGAGACTCTTCCTATAACATGAGATGGGATATCCAACTCCTTCCCATTCCAATCCTGAGACCCTTTTGATAGCAGAGATGTGATATCTCAATGTTTATACCAAACCTGAGACCCTTCCTACGGCATGAGATGTCATATTCAACTCCTTCCCATTCCAATCCTGAGACCCTTCCTATAGCATGAGATGTGATATCCAACTCCTTCCCATTCCAATCCTGAGACCCTTCCTATAGCATGAGATGTGATGTCTCAATGCTTCTAATACCAAACCTGAGATCCTTCCTATAACATGAGATGTGATATCCAACTCCTTCCATTCCAATCCTGGACCCTTCCTATAGCATGAGATGTGATCTCAATGCTTATACCAAACCTGAGACCCTTCCTATAGCATGAGATGTGATATCCAACTCCTTCCCATTCCAATCCTGAGACCCTTCCTATAGCCTGAGATGTGATATCTGAATGCCTCTAATACCAAACCTGAGATCCTTCCTCTAACATGAAATATGATATCCAACTCCTTCACTTTCCAAACCTGAGAGCCTATCTATAGCATGAGATGTGATATCCAAGTCCTTCCCATTCCAATCCTTAGACCCTTCCAACAGCATGCAATATGATATCTCAATGATTCTAATAAAAAACCTGAGACCCGTCCTATAACATGAGATGGGATATCCAACTCCTTCCCATTCCAATCCTGAGACACTTCCGATAGCAGAGATGTGATATCTCAATGTTTATACCAAACCTGAGACCCTTCCTATAACATGAGATGTGATATCCAACTCCTTCCCGTTCCAAACCTGAGACCCTTCCTTTAGCGTGAGATGTGATATCCAGCTCCTTCCCATTCCAATCCTGAGACACTTCCGATAGCATGAGATGTGATATCTCTATGCTTCTAATATCAAAACTGAGACCCTCCCTATAGCATGATATGTGATATCTAAGTCCTTCCCATTCCAATCCTGAGACCCTTCCTATAGCATGAGATGTGATATCTCAATGCTTCTACCAAACCTGAGACCCTTCCTTTAGCATGAGATGTGATATCCAACTCCTTCCCATTCCAATCCTGAGACCCTTCCTAAGGCATGACAGGTGATATCTCAATACTTCTAATACCAAACCTGAGATCCTTCCGATAACATGAGATGTGATATCTCATTACTTCTAATACCAAACCTGAGATCCATCCTATAACATGAGATGTGATATCCAAATCCTTCCCCTTCCAAACCTGGGACCCTCCCTTTAGCATGAGATGTGATATCCAAATCCTTCCCATTCCAATCCTGAGACCCTTCTGATAGCATAAGATATGATATCTCAATGCTTCTATACCAAACCTGAGATCCTTCCTATAAATGAGATGTGATATCTCAATACTTCTAATACCAAACCTGAGATCCTTCCTATAACATGAGATGTGATATCCAAATCCTTATCTTCCAAACCTGAGACCCTCCCTTTAGCATGAGATGTGATATCCAACTCCTTCCCATTCCAATCCTGAGACTCTTCTGATAGCATAAGATATGATATCTCAATGCTTCTATACCAAACCTGAGATCCTTCTGATAGCATGAGATGTGATATCTCAATACTTCTAATACCAAACCTGAGATCCTACCTCTAACATGAAATGTGATATCCAACTCTTTCCCCTTGCAAACCTGAGAGCCTTCCTATAGCATGAGATGTGATATCCAAGTCCTTCCCATTCCAATCCTGAGACCCTTCCTATAACATGAGATGTGATATCCAACTCCTTCCCATTCCAACCTGAGACCCTTCCTATAGCATGAGATGGGATATCCAACTCCTTCCAAATCCAATCCCGATACCCTTCCGATAGCATGAGATCTGATATCCCAATGCTTCTACCAAACCTGAGACCCATACTATGGCATGAGATGTGATATCAAACTCCTTCCCATTCTAATCCTGAGACCCTTCCTATAGCTTGAGATGTGATATCCAACTCCTTCCCATTCCAATCCTGAGACTCTTCTGATAGCATGAGATGTGATATCTCAATGCTTCTAATACCAAACCTGAGATCCTTCCGATAGCATGAGATGTGATATCTCAATGCTTCTAATACCAAACCTGAGATCCTTCCTATAACATGAGATGTGATATCCAAATCCTTCCCCTTCCAAACCTGAGACCCTCCCTTTAGCATGAGATGTGATATCCAACTCCTTCCCATTCCATTCCTGAGACCCTTCTGATAGCATGAGATGTGATATCTCAATGCCTCTAATACCAAACCTGAGATCCTACCTCTAACATGAAATGTGATATCCAACTCTTTCCCCTTCCAAACCTGAGAGCCTTCCTATAGCATGAGATGTGATATCCAAGTCCTTCCCATTCCAATCCTGAGACCCTTCCTATAGCTTGAGATGTGATATCCAACTCCTTCCCATTCCAATTCTGAGACCCTTCCTATACTATGAGACTTGATATCTCAATGCTTCTAATACCAAACCTGAGACCCGTAATATAACATGAGATGTGATATCCAAATCCTTCCCCTTCCAAACCTTAGACCCTTCCTTTATCATGAGATGTGATATCCAACTCCTTCCCATTCCAATCCTGAGACCCTTCCGATATCATGAGATGTGATATCTCAAAGCTTCTAATATCAAACTTGAGACCCTCCCTATAGCATGAGATGTGATATCCAAGTCCTTCCCATTCCAATCCTGAGACCCTTCCTATAGCATGAGATGTGATATCTCAATGCTTCTAATACCAAACCTGAGACCCTTCCTATAACATGAGATGGGAATATCCAACTCCTTCCCATTCCAATCCTGAGACCCTTCCGATAGCAGAGATGTGATATCTCAATGCTTATACCAAACCTGAGATCCTTCCTATAAAATGAGATGTGATATCCAACTCCTTCCCATTCCAATCCTGAGACACTTCCTATAGCATGAGATGTGATATCTCACTGCTTATACCAAACCTGAGACCCTTCCCATAGCATGAGTTGTGATATCCAACTCCTTCCCATTCCAATCCTGAGACACTTCCTATAGCATGAGATGTGATATTTCAATGCTTCTAATACCAAACCTGAGACTCTTCCTATAACATGAGATGGGATATCCAACTCCTTCCCATTCCAATCCTGAGACCCTTTTGATAGCGGAAATGTGATATCTCAATGTTTATACCAAACCTGAGACCCTTCCTACGGCATGAGATGTCATATTCAACTCCTTCCCATTCCAATCCTGAGACCCTTCCTATAGCATGAGATGTGATATCCAACTCCTTCCCATTCCAATCCTGAGACCCTTCCTATAGCATGAGATGTGATGTCTCAATGCTTCTAATACCAAACCTGAGATCCTTCCTATAACATGAGATGTGATATCCAACTCCTTCCATTCCAATCCTGGACCCTTCCTATAGCATGAGATGTGATATCTCAATGCTTATACCAAACCTGAGACCCTTCCTATAGCATGAGATGTGATATCCAACTCCTTCCCATTCCAATCCTGAGACCCTTCCTATAGCCTGAGATGTGATATCTCAATGCCTCTAATACCAAACCTGAGATCCTTCCTCTAACATGAAATGTGATATCCAACTCCTTCACTTTCCAAACCTGAGAGCCTATCTATAGCATGAGATGTGATATCCAAGTCCTTCCCATTCCAATCCTTAGACCCTTCCTACAGCATGCAATATGATATCTCAATGATTCTGATAAAAAACCTGAGACCCGTCCTATAACATGAGATGGGATATCCAACTCCTTCCCATTCCAATCCTGAGACACTTCCGATAGCAGAGATGTGATATCTCAATGTTTATACCAAACCTGAGACCCTTCCTATAACATGAGATGTGATATCCAACTCCTTCCCGTTCCAAACCTGAGACCCTTCCTTTAGCATGAGATGTGATATCAGCTCCTTCCCATTCCAATCCTGAGACACTTCCGATAGCATGAGATGTGATATCTCAATGCTTCTAATATCAAAACTGAGACCCTCCCTATAGCATGATACGTGATATCTAAGTCCTTCCCATTCCAATCCTGAGACCCTTCCTATAGCATGAGATGTGATATCTCAATGCTTCTACCAAACCTGAGACCCTTCCTTTAGCATGAGAGGTGATATCTCAATACTTCTAATACCAAACCTGAGATCCTTCCGATAACATGAGATGTGATATCTCAATACTTCTAATACCAAACCTGAGATCCTTCCGATAACATGAGATGTGATATCTCAATACTTCTAATACCAAACCTGAGATCCATCCTATAACATGAGATGTGATATCCAAATCCTTCGCCTTCCAAACCTGAGACCCTCCCTTTAGCATGAGATGTGATATCCAACTCCTTCCCATTCCAATCCTGAGACCCTTCTGATAGCATAAGATATGATATCTCAATGCTTCTATACCAAACCTGAGATCCTTTCGATAGCATGAGATGTGATATCTCAATACTTCTAATACCAAACCTGAGATCCTTCCTATAACATGAGATGTGATATCCAAATCCTTATCTTCCAAACCTGAGACCCTCCCTTTAGCATGATATGTGATATCCAACTCCTTCCCATTCCAATCCTGAGACTCTTCTGATAGCATAAGATATGATATCTCAATGCTTCTATACCAAACCTGAGATCCTTCTGATAGCATGAGATGTGATATCTCAATACTTCTAATACCAAACCTGAGATCCTACCTCTAACATGAAATGTGATATCCAACTCTTTCCCCTTGCAAACCTGAGAGCCTTCCTATAGCATGAGATGTGATATCCAAGTCCTTCCCATTCCAATCCTGAGACCCTTCCTATAACATGAGATGTGATATCCAACTCCTTCCCATTCCAACCTGAGACCCTTCCTATAGCATGAGATGGGATATCCAACTCCTTCCAAATCCAATCCCGATACCCTTCCGATAGCATGAGATCTGATATCCCAATGCTTCTACCAAACCTGAGACCCATACTATGGCATGAGATGTGATATCAAACTCCTTCCCATTCTAATCCTGAGACCCTTCCTATAGCTTGAGATGTGATATCCAACTCCTTCCCATTCCAATTCTGAGACCCTTCCTATACCATGAGACTTGATATCTCAATGCTTCTAATACCAAACCTGAGACCCGTCCTATAACATGAGATGTGATATCCAAATCCTTCCCCTTCCAAACCTTAGACCCTTCCTTTATCATGAGATGTGATAGCCAACTCCTTCCCATTCCAATCTTGAGACCCTTCCGATATCATGAAATGTGATATCTCAATGCTTCTAATATCAAACTTGAGACCCTCCCTATAACATGAGATGGGAATATCCAACTCCTTCCCATTCCAATCCTGAGACCTTTCTGATAGCAGAGATGTGATATCTCAATGCTTATACCAAACCTGAGATCCTTCCTATAACATGAGATGTGATATCCAACTCCTTCCCATTCCAATCCTGAGACACTTCCTATAGCATGAGATGTGATATCTCACTGCTTATACCAAACCTGAGACCCTTCCTATAGCATGAGATGTGATATCCAACTCCTTCCCATTCCAATCCTGAGACCCTTCCTATAGCATGAGATGTGATATCTCAATGCTTCTAATATCAAACTTGAGACCCTCCCTATAGCATGAGATGTGATACCCAAGTCCTTCCCATTCCAATCCTGAGACACTTCCTATAGCATGAGATGTGATATCCAACTGCTTCCCATTCCAATCCTGAGACCCTTCCTATAGCATGAGATGTGATATCTCTATGCTTCTAATACCAAACCTGAGATCCTTCCTCTAACATGAAATGTGATATCCAACTCCTTCCCTTTCCAAACCTAAGAGCCTATCTATAGCATGAGATGTGATATCCAAGTCCTTCACATTCCAACCCTTAGACCCTTCCTACAGCATGCAATATGATATCTCAATGATTCTAATAACAAACCTGAGACCCGTCCTATAACATGAGATGGGATATTCAACTCCTTCCCATTCCAATCCTGAGACTCTTCCGATAGCAGAGATGTGATATCTCAATGCTTATACCAAACCTGAGACCCTTCCTATAACATGAGATGTGATATCCAAATCCTTCCCGTTCCAAACCTGAGACCCTTCCTTTAGCATGAGATGTGATATCCAGCTCCTTCCCATTCCAATCCTGAGACACTTCCGATAGCATAAGATATGATATCTCAATGCTTCTATACCAAACCTGAGATCCTTCTGATAGCATGAGATGTGATATCTCAATACTTCTAATACCAAACCTGAGATCCTACCTCTAACATGAAATGTGATATCCAACTCTTTCCCCTTGCAAACCTGAGAGCCTTCCTATAGCATGAGATGTGATATCCAAGTCCTTCCCATTCCAATCCTGAGACCCTTCCTATAACATGAGATGTGATATCCAACTCCTTCCCATTCCAACCTGAGACCCTTCCTATAGCATGAGATGGGATATCCAACTCCTTCCAAATCCAATCCCGATACCCTTCCGATAGCATGAGATCTGATATCCCAATGCTTCTACCAAACCTGAGACCCATACTATGGCATGAGATGTGATATCAAACTCCTTCCCATTCTAATCCTGAGACCCTTCCTATAGCTTGAGATGTGATATCCAACTCCTTCCCATTCCAATCCTGAGACTCTTCTGATAGCATGAGATGTGATATCTCAATGCTTCTAATACCAAACCTGAGATCCTTCCGATAGCATGAGATGTGATATCTCAATGCTTCTAATACCAAACCTGAGATCCTTCCTATAACATGAGATGTGATATCCAAATCCTTCCCCTTCCAAACCTGAGACCCTCCCTTTAGCATGAGATGTGATATCCAACTCCTTCCCATTCCATTCCTGAGACCCTTCTGATAGCATGAGATGTGATATCTCAATGCCTCTAATACCAAACCTGAGATCCTACCTCTAACATGAAATGTGATATCCAACTCTTTCCCCTTCCAAACCTGAGAGCCTTCCTATAGCATGAGATGTGATATCCAAGTCCTTCCCATTCCAATCCTGAGACCCTTCCTATAGCTTGAGATGTGATATCCAACTCCTTCCCATTCCAATTCTGAGACCCTTCCTATACTATGAGACTTGATATCTCAATGCTTCTAATACCAAACCTGAGACCCGTAATATAACATGAGATGTGATATCCAAATCCTTCCCCTTCCAAACCTTAGACCCTTCCTTTATCATGAGATGTGATATCCAACTCCTTCCCATTCCAATCCTGAGACCCTTCCGATATCATGAGATGTGATATCTCAAAGCTTCTAATATCAAACTTGAGACCCTCCCTATAGCATGAGATGTGATATCCAAGTCCTTCCCATTCCAATCCTGAGACCCTTCCTATAGCATGAGATGTGATATCTCAATGCTTCTAATACCAAACCTGAGACCCTTCCTATAACATGAGATGGGAATATCCAACTCCTTCCCATTCCAATCCTGAGACCCTTCCGATAGCAGAGATGTGATATCTCAATGCTTATACCAAACCTGAGATCCTTCCTATAAAATGAGATGTGATATCCAACTCCTTCCCATTCCAATCCTGAGACACTTCCTATAGCATGAGATGTGATATCTCACTGCTTATACCAAACCTGAGACCCTTCCCATAGCATGAGTTGTGATATCCAACTCCTTCCCATTCCAATCCTGAGACACTTCCTATAGCATGAGATGTGATATTTCAATGCTTCTAATACCAAACCTGAGACTCTTCCTATAACATGAGATGGGATATCCAACTCCTTCCCATTCCAATCCTGAGACCCTTTTGATAGCGGAAATGTGATATCTCAATGTTTATACCAAACCTGAGACCCTTCCTACGGCATGAGATGTCATATTCAACTCCTTCCCATTCCAATCCTGAGACCCTTCCTATAGCATGAGATGTGATATCCAACTCCTTCCCATTCCAATCCTGAGACCCTTCCTATAGCATGAGATGTGATGTCTCAATGCTTCTAATACCAAACCTGAGATCCTTCCTATAACATGAGATGTGATATCCAACTCCTTCCATTCCAATCCTGGACCCTTCCTATAGCATGAGATGTGATATCTCAATGCTTATACCAAACCTGAGACCCTTCCTATAGCATGAGATGTGATATCCAACTCCTTCCCATTCCAATCCTGAGACCCTTCCTATAGCCTGAGATGTGATATCTCAATGCCTCTAATACCAAACCTGAGATCCTTCCTCTAACATGAAATGTGATATCCAACTCCTTCACTTTCCAAACCTGAGAGCCTATCTATAGCATGAGATGTGATATCCAAGTCCTTCCCATTCCAATCCTTAGACCCTTCCTACAGCATGCAATATGATATCTCAATGATTCTGATAAAAAACCTGAGACCCGTCCTATAACATGAGATGGGATATCCAACTCCTTCCCATTCCAATCCTGAGACACTTCCGATAGCAGAGATGTGATATCTCAATGTTTATACCAAACCTGAGACCCTTCCTATAACATGAGATGTGATATCCAACTCCTTCCCGTTCCAAACCTGAGACCCTTCCTTTAGCATGAGATGTGATATCAGCTCCTTCCCATTCCAATCCTGAGACACTTCCGATAGCATGAGATGTGATATCTCAATGCTTCTAATATCAAAACTGAGACCCTCCCTATAGCATGATACGTGATATCTAAGTCCTTCCCATTCCAATCCTGAGACCCTTCCTATAGCATGAGATGTGATATCTCAATGCTTCTACCAAACCTGAGACCCTTCCTTTAGCATGAGAGGTGATATCTCAATACTTCTAATACCAAACCTGAGATCCTTCCGATAACATGAGATGTGATATCTCAATACTTCTAATACCAAACCTGAGATCCTTCCGATAACATGAGATGTGATATCTCAATACTTCTAATACCAAACCTGAGATCCATCCTATAACATGAGATGTGATATCCAAATCCTTCGCCTTCCAAACCTGAGACCCTCCCTTTAGCATGAGATGTGATATCCAACTCCTTCCCATTCCAATCCTGAGACCCTTCTGATAGCATAAGATATGATATCTCAATGCTTCTATACCAAACCTGAGATCCTTTCGATAGCATGAGATGTGATATCTCAATACTTCTAATACCAAACCTGAGATCCTTCCTATAACATGAGATGTGATATCCAAATCCTTATCTTCCAAACCTGAGACCCTCCCTTTAGCATGATATGTGATATCCAACTCCTTCCCATTCCAATCCTGAGACTCTTCTGATAGCATAAGATATGATATCTCAATGCTTCTATACCAAACCTGAGATCCTTCTGATAGCATGAGATGTGATATCTCAATACTTCTAATACCAAACCTGAGATCCTACCTCTAACATGAAATGTGATATCCAACTCTTTCCCCTTGCAAACCTGAGAGCCTTCCTATAGCATGAGATGTGATATCCAAGTCCTTCCCATTCCAATCCTGAGACCCTTCCTATAACATGAGATGTGATATCCAACTCCTTCCCATTCCAACCTGAGACCCTTCCTATAGCATGAGATGGGATATCCAACTCCTTCCAAATCCAATCCCGATACCCTTCCGATAGCATGAGATCTGATATCCCAATGCTTCTACCAAACCTGAGACCCATACTATGGCATGAGATGTGATATCAAACTCCTTCCCATTCTAATCCTGAGACCCTTCCTATAGCTTGAGATGTGATATCCAACTCCTTCCCATTCCAATTCTGAGACCCTTCCTATACCATGAGACTTGATATCTCAATGCTTCTAATACCAAACCTGAGACCCGTCCTATAACATGAGATGTGATATCCAAATCCTTCCCCTTCCAAACCTTAGACCCTTCCTTTATCATGAGATGTGATAGCCAACTCCTTCCCATTCCAATCTTGAGACCCTTCCGATATCATGAAATGTGATATCTCAATGCTTCTAATATCAAACTTGAGACCCTCCCTATAACATGAGATGGGAATATCCAACTCCTTCCCATTCCAATCCTGAGACCTTTCTGATAGCAGAGATGTGATATCTCAATGCTTATACCAAACCTGAGATCCTTCCTATAACATGAGATGTGATATCCAACTCCTTCCCATTCCAATCCTGAGACACTTCCTATAGCATGAGATGTGATATCTCACTGCTTATACCAAACCTGAGACCCTTCCTATAGCATGAGATGTGATATCCAACTCCTTCCCATTCCAATCCTGAGACCCTTCCTATAGCATGAGATGTGATATCTCAATGCTTCTAATATCAAACTTGAGACCCTCCCTATAGCATGAGATGTGATACCCAAGTCCTTCCCATTCCAATCCTGAGACACTTCCTATAGCATGAGATGTGATATCCAACTGCTTCCCATTCCAATCCTGAGACCCTTCCTATAGCATGAGATGTGATATCTCTATGCTTCTAATACCAAACCTGAGATCCTTCCTCTAACATGAAATGTGATATCCAACTCCTTCCCTTTCCAAACCTAAGAGCCTATCTATAGCATGAGATGTGATATCCAAGTCCTTCACATTCCAACCCTTAGACCCTTCCTACAGCATGCAATATGATATCTCAATGATTCTAATAACAAACCTGAGACCCGTCCTATAACATGAGATGGGATATTCAACTCCTTCCCATTCCAATCCTGAGACTCTTCCGATAGCAGAGATGTGATATCTCAATGCTTATACCAAACCTGAGACCCTTCCTATAACATGAGATGTGATATCCAAATCCTTCCCGTTCCAAACCTGAGACCCTTCCTTTAGCATGAGATGTGATATCCAGCTCCTTCCCATTCCAATCCTGAGACACTTCCGATAGCATGAGATGTGATATCTCAATGCTTCTAATATCAAAACTGAGACCCTCCCTATAGCATGATATGTGATATCTAAGTCCTTCCCATTCCAATCCTGAGACCCTCCCTATAGCATGAGATGTGATATCCAACTCCTTCCCATTCCAATCCTGAGACCCTTCCTTTAGCATGAGATGTGATATCCAAATCCTTCCCCTTCCAAACCTGAGACCCTCCCTTTAGCATGAGATGTGATATCCAACTCCTTCCTATTCCAATCCTGAGACTCTTCTGATAGCATGAGATGTGATATCTCAATGCTTCTAATACCAAACCTGAGATCCTTCCGATAGCATGAGATGTGATATCTCAATGCTTCTAATACCAAACGTGAGATCCTTCCGATAACATGAGATGTGATATCCAAATCCTTCCCCTTCCAAACCTGAGACCCTCCCTTTAGCATGAGATGTGATATCCAACTCCTTCCTATTCCAATCCTGAGACTCTTCTGATAGCATGAGATGTGATATCTCAATGCTTCTAATACCAAACCTGAGATCCTTCCGATAGCATGAGATGTGATATCTCAATGCTTCTAATACCAAACCTGAGATCCTTCCTATAACATGAGATGTGATATCCAAATCCTTCCCCTTCCAAACCTGAGACCCTCCCTTTAGCATGAGATGTGATATCCAACTCCTTCCCATTCCATTCCTGAGACCCTTCTGATAGCATGAGATGTGATATCTCAATGCCTCTAATACCAAACCTGAGATCCTACCTCTAACATGAAATGTGATATCCAACTCTTTCCCCTTCCAAACCTGAGAGCCTTCCTATAGCATGAGATGTGATATCCAAGTCCTTCCCATTCCAATCCTGAGACCCTTCCTATAGCTTGAGATGTGATATCCAACTCCTTCCCATTCCAATTCTGAGACCCTTCCTATACTATGAGACTTGATATCTCAATGCTTCTAATACCAAACCTGAGACCCGTAATATAACATGAGATGTGATATCCAAATCCTTCCCCTTCCAAACCTTAGACCCTTCCTTTATCATGAGATGTGATATCCAACTCCTTCCCATTCCAATCCTGAGACCCTTCCGATATCATGAGATGTGATATCTCAAAGCTTCTAATATCAAACTTGAGACCCTCCCTATAGCATGAGATGTGATATCCAAGTCCTTCCCATTCCAATCCTGAGACCCTTCCTATAGCATGAGATGTGATATCTCAATGCTTCTAATACCAAACCTGAGATCCTTCTTATAACATGAGATGGGAATATCCAACTCCTTCCCATTCCAATCCTGAGACCCTTCCGATAGCAGAGATGTGATATCTCAATGCTTATACCAAACCTGAGATCCTTCCTATAACATGAGATGTGATATCCAACTCCTTCCCATTCCAATCCTGAGACACTTCCTATAGCATGAGATATGATATCTCACTGCTTATACCAAACCTGAGACCCTTCCCATAGCATGAAATGTGATATCCAACTCCTTCCCATTCCAATCCTCAGACCCTTCCTATAGCATGAGATGTGATATCTCAATGCTTCTAATATCAAACTTGAGACCCTACCTATAGCATGAGATGTGATATCCAAGTCCTTCCCATTCCAATCCTGAGACACTTCCTATAGCATGAGATGTGATATCTCAATGCTTCTAATACCAAACCTGAGACTCTTCCTATGACATGAGATGGGATATCCAACTCCTTCCCATTCCAATCCTGAGACCCTTTTGATAGCAGAGATGTGATATCTCAATGTTTATACCAAACCTGAGACCATTCCTACGGCATGAGATGTCATATTCAACTCCTTCCCATTCCAATCCTGAGACCCTTCCTATAGCATGAGATGTGATATCCAACTCCTTCCCATTCCAATCCTGAGACCCTTCCTATAGCATGAGATGTGATGTCTCAATGCTTCTAATACCAAACCTGAGATCCTTCCTATAACATGAGATGTGATATCCAACTCCTTCCATTGCAATCCTGGACCCTTCCTATAGCATGAGATGTGATATCTCAATGCTTATACCAAACCTGAGACCCTTCCTATAGCATGAGATGTGATATCCAACTCCTTCCCATTCCAATCCTGAGACCCTTCCTATAGCCTGAGATGTGATATCTGAATGCCTCTAATACCAAACCTGAGATCCTTCCTCTAACATGAAATGTGAATTCCAACTCCTTCACTTTCCAAACCTGAGAGCCTATCTATAGCATGAGATGTGATATCCAAGTCCTTCCCATTCCAATCCTTAGACCCTTCCTACAGCATGCAATATGATATCTCAATGATTCTAATAAAAAACCTGAGACCCGTCCTATAACATGAGATGGATATCCAACTCCTTCCCGTTCCAAACCTGAGACCCTTCCTTTAGCATGAGATGTGATATCCAGCTCCTTCCCATTCCAATCCTGAGACACTTCCGATAGCATGAGATGTGATATCTCAATGCTTCTAATATCAAAACTGAGACCCTCCCTATAGCATGATATGTGATATCTAAGTCCTTCCCATTCCAATCCTGAGACCCTTCCTATAGCATGAGATGTGATATCTCAATGCTTCTACCAAACCTGAGACCCTTCCTTTAGCATGAGATGTGATATCCAACTCCTTCCCATTCCAATCCTGAGACCCTTCCTATAGCATGAGAGGTGATATCTCAATACTTCTAATACCAAACCTGAGATCCTTCCGATAACATGAGATGTGATATCTCAATACTTCTAATACCAAACCTGAGATCCATCCTATAACATGAGATGTGATATCCAAATCCTTCCCCTTCCAAACCTGAGACCCTCCCTTTAGCATGAGATGTGATATCCAAATCCTTCCCATTCCAATCCTGAGACCCTTCTGATAGCATAAGATATGATATCTCAATGCTTCTATACCAAACCTGAGATCCTTCCGATAGCATGAGATGTGATATCTCAATACTTCTAATACCAAACCTGAGATCCTTCCTATAACATGAGATGTGATATCCAAATCCTTATCTTCCAAACCTGAGACCCTCCCTTTAGCATGAGATGTGATATCCAACTCCTTCCCATTCCAATCCTGAGACTCTTCTGATAGCATAAGATATGATATCTCAATGCTTCTATACCAAACCTGAGATCCTTCTGATAGCATGAGATGTGATATCTCAATACTTCTAATACCAAACCTGAGATCCTACCTCTAACATGAAATGTGATATCCAACTCTTTCCCCTTGCAAACCTGAGAGCCTTCCTATAGCATGAGATGTGATATCCAAGTCCTTCCCATTCCAATCCTGAGACCCTTCCTATAACATGAGATGTGATATCCAACTCCTTCCCATTCCAACCTGAGACCCTTCCTATAGCATGAGATGGGATATCCAACTCCTTCCAAATCCAATCCCGATACCCTTCCGATAGCATGAGATCTGATATCCCAATGCTTCTACCAAACCTGAGACCCATACTATGGCATGAGATGTGATATCAAACTCCTTCCCATTCTAATCCTGAGACCCTTCCTATAGCTTGAGATGTGATATCCAACTCCTTCCCATTCCAATTCTGAGACCCTTCCTATACCATGAGACTTGATATCTCAATGCTTCTAATACCAAACCTGAGACCCGTCCTATAACATGAGATGTGATATCCAAATCCTTCCCCTTCCAAACCTTAGACCCTTCCGATAGCAGAGATGTGATATCTCAATGCTTATACCAAACCTGAGATCCTTCCTATAACATGAGATGTGATATCCAACTCCTTCCCATTCCAATCCTGAGACACTTCCTATAGCATGAGATGTGATATCTCACTGCTTATACCAAACCTGAGACCCTTCCTATAGCATGAGATGTGATATCCAACTCCTTCCCATTCCAATCCTGAGACCCTTCCTATAGCATGAGATGTGATATCTCAATGCTTCTAATATCAAACTTGAGACCCTCCCTATAGCATGAGATGTGATACCCAAGTCCTTCCCATTCCAATCCTGAGACACTTCCTATAGCATGAGATGTGATATCTCAATGCTTCTAATACCAAACCTGAGACTCTTCCTATAACATGAGATGGGATATCCAACTCCTTTCCATTCCAATCCTGAGACCCTTTCGATAGCAGAGATGTGATATCTCAATGTTTATACCAAACCTGAGACCCTTCCTACGGCATGAGATGTCATATTCAACTCCTTCCCATTCCAATCCTGAGACCCTTCCTATAGCATGAGATGTGATATCCAACTCCTTCCCATTCCAATCATGAGACCCTTCCTATAGCATGAGATGTGATGTCTCAATGCTTCTAATACCAAACCTGAGATCCTTCCTATAACATGAGATGTGATATCCAACTCCTTCCATTCCAATCCTGGACCCTTCCTATAGCATGAGATGTGATATCTCAATGCTTATACCAAACCTGAGACCCTTCCTATAGCATGAGATGTGATATCCAACTCCTTCCCATTCCAATCCTGAGACCCTTCCTATAGCCTGAGATGTGATATCTCAATGCCTCTAATACCAAACCTGAGATCCTTCCTCTAACATGAAATGTGATATCCAACTCCTTCACTTTCCAAACCTGAGAGCCTATCTATAGCATGAGATGTGATATCCAAGTCCTTCCCATTCCAATCTTTAGACCCTTCCTACAGCATGCAATATGATATCTCAATGATTCTAATAAAAAACCTGAGACCCGTCCTATAACATGAGATGGGATATCCAACTCCTTCCCATTCCAATTCTGAGACACTTCCGATAGCAGAGATGTGATATCTCAATGTTTATACTAAACCTGAGACCCTTCCTATAACATGAGATGTGATATCCAACTCCTTCCCGTTCCAAACCTGAGACCCTTCCTTTAGCATGAGATGTGATATCCAGCTCCTTCCCATTCCAATCCTGAGACACTTCCGATAGCATGAGATGTGATATCTCAATGCTTCTAATATCAAAACTGAGACCCTCCCTATAGCATGATATGTGATATCTAAGTCCTTCCCATTCCAATCCTGAGACCCTTCCTATAGCATGAGATGTGATATCTCAATGCTTCTACCAAACCTGAGACCCTTCCTTTAGCATGAGATGTGATATCCAACTCCTTCCCATTCCAATCCTGAGACCCTTCCTATAGCATGAGAGGTGATATCTCAATACTTCTAATACCAAACCTGAGATCCTTCCGATAACATGAGATGTGATATCTCAATACTTCTAATACCAAACCTGGGATCCATCCTATAACATGAGATGTGATATCCAAATCCTTCCCCTTCCAAACCTGAGACCCTCCCTTTAGCATGAGATGTGATATCCAACTCCTTCCCATTCCAATCCTGAGACCCTTCTGATAGCATAAGATATGATATCTCAATGCTTCTATACCAAACCTGAGATCCTTCCGATAGCATGAGATGTGATATCTCAATACTTCTAATACCAAACCTGAGATCCTTCCTATAACATGAGATGTGATATCCAAATCCTTATCTTCCAAACCCGAGACCCTCCCTTTAGCATGAGATGTGATATCCAACTCCTTCCCATTCCAATCCTGAGACTCTTCTGATAGCATAAGATATGATATCTCAATGCTTCTATACCAAACCTGAGATCCTTCTGATAGCATGAGATGTGATATCTCAATACTTCTAATACCAAACCTGAGATCCTACCTCTAACATGAAATGTGATATCCAACTCTTTCCCCTTGCAAACCTGAGAGCCTTCCTATAGCATGAGATGTGATATCCAAGTCCTTCCCATTCCAATCCTGAGACCCTTCCTATAACATGAGATGTGATATCCAACTCCTTCCCATTCCAACCTGAGACCCTTCCTATAGCATGAGATGGGATATCCAACTCCTTCCAAATCCAATCCCGATACCCTTCCGATAGCATGAGATCTGATATCCCAATGCTTCTACCAAACCTGAGACCCATACTATGGCATGAGATGTGATATCAAACTCCTTCCCATTCTAATCCTGAGACCCTTCCTATAGCTTGAGATGTGATATCCAACTCCTTCCCATTCCAATTCTGAGACCCTTCCTTTATCATGAGATGTGATATCTCAATGCTTCTAATACCAAACCTGAGACCCGTCCTATAACATGAGATGTGATATCCAAATCCTTCCCCTTCCAAACCTTAGACCCTTCCTTTATCATGAGATGTGATAGCCAACTCCTTCCCATTCCAATCTTGAGACCCTTCCGATATCATGAAATGTGATATCTCAATGCTTCTAATATCAAACTTGAGACCCTCCCTATAACATGAGATGGGAATATCCAACTCCTTCCCATTCCAATCCTGAGACCCTTCCGATAGCACAGATGTGATATCTCAATGCTTATACCAAACCTGAGATCCTTCCTATAACATGAGATGTGATATCCAACTCCTTCCCATTCCAATCCTGAGACACTTCCTATAGCATGAGATGTGATATCTCACTGCTTATACCAAACCTGAGACCCTTCCTATAGCATGAGATGTGATATCCAACTCCTTCCCATTCCAATCCTGAGACCCTTCCTATAGCATGAGATGTGATATCTCAATGCTTCTAATATCAAACTTGAGACCCTCCCTATAGCATGAGATGTGATACCCAAGTCCTTCCCATTCCAATCCTGAGACACTTCCTATAGCATGAGATGTGATATCCAACTGCTTCCCATTCCAATCCTGAGACCCTTCCTATAGCATGAGATGTGATATCTCTATGCTTCTAATACCAAACCTGAGATCCTTCCTCTAACATGAAATGTGATATCCAACTCCTTCCCTTTCCAAACCTAAGAGCCTATCTATAGCATGAGATGTGATATCCAAGTCCTTCACATTCCAACCCTTAGACCCTTCCTACAGCATGCAATATGATATCTCAATGATTCTAATAACAAACCTGAGACCCGTCCTATAACATGAGATGGGATATTCAACTCCTTCCCATTCCAATCCTGAGACTCTTCCGATAGCAGAGATGTGATATCTCAATGCTTATACCAAACCTGAGACCCTTCCTATAACATGAGATGTGATATCCAAATCCTTCCCGTTCCAAACCTGAGACCCTTCCTTTAGCATGAGATGTGATATCCAGCTCCTTCCCATTCCAATCCTGAGACACTTCCGATAGCATGAGATGTGATATCTCAATGCTTCTAATATCAAAACTGAGACCCTCCCTATAGCATGATATGTGATATCTAAGTCCTTCCCATTCCAATCCTGAGACCCTCCCTATAGCATGAGATGTGATATCCAACTCCTTCCCATTCCAATCCTGAGACCCTTCCTATAGCATGAGATATGATATCTCAATACTTCTAATACCAAACGTGAGATCCTTCCGATAACATGAGATGTGATATCCAAATCCTTCCCCTTCCAAACCTGAGACCCTCCCTTTAGCATGAGATGTGATATCCAACTCCTTCCTATTCCAATCCTGAGACTCTTCTGATAGCATGAGATGTGATATCTCAATGCTTCTAATACCAAACCTGAGATCCTTCCGATAGCATGAGATGTGATATCTCAATGCTTCTAATACCAAACCTGAGATCCTTCCTATAACATGAGATGTGATATCCAAATCCTTCCCCTTCCAAACCTGAGACCCTCCCTTTAGCATGAGATGTGATATCCAACTCCTTCCCATTCCATTCCTGAGACCCTTCTGATAGCATGAGATGTGATATCTCAATGCCTCTAATACCAAACCTGAGATCCTACCTCTAACATGAAATGTGATATCCAACTCTTTCCCCTTCCAAACCTGAGAGCCTTCCTATAGCATGAGATGTGATATCCAAGTCCTTCCCATTCCAATCCTGAGACCCTTCCTATAGCTTGAGATGTGATATCCAACTCCTTCCCATTCCAATTCTGAGACCCTTCCTATACTATGAGACTTGATATCTCAATGCTTCTAATACCAAACCTGAGACCCGTAATATAACATGAGATGTGATATCCAAATCCTTCCCCTTCCAAACCTTAGACCCTTCCTTTATCATGAGATGTGATATCCAACTCCTTCCCATTCCAATCCTGAGACCCTTCCGATATCATGAGATGTGATATCTCAAAGCTTCTAATATCAAACTTGAGACCCTCCCTATAGCATGAGATGTGATATCCAAGTCCTTCCCATTCCAATCCTGAGACCCTTCCTATAGCATGAGTTGTAATATCTCAATGCTTCTAATACCAAACCTGAGACCCTTCTTATAACATGAGATGGGAATATCCAACTCCTTCCCATTCCAATCCTGAGACCCTTCCGATAGCAGAGATGTGATATCTCAATGCTTATACCAAACCTGAGATCCTTCCTATAACATGAGATGTGATATCCAACTCCTTCCCATTCCAATCCTGAGACACTTCCTATAGCATGAGATGTGATATCTCACTGCTTATACCAAACCTGAGACCCTTCCCATAGCATGAGATGTGATATCCAACTCCTTCCCATTCCAATCCTCAGACCCTTCCTATAGCATGAGATGTGATATCTCAATGCTTCTAATATCAAACTTGAGACCCTACCTATAGCATGAGATGTGATATCCAAGTCCTTCCCATTCCAATCCTGAGACACTTCCTATAGCATGAGATGTGATATCTCAATGCCTCTAATACCAAACCTGAGACTCTTCCTATAACATGAGATGGGATATCCAACTCCTTCCCATTCCAATCCTGAGACCCTTTTGATAGCAGAGATGTGATATCTCAATGTTTATACCAAACCTGAGACCCTTCCTACGGCATGAGATGTCATATTCAACTCCTTCCCATTCCAATCCTGAGACCCTTCTGATAGCATAAGATATGATATCTCAATGCTTCTATACCAAACCTGAGATCCTTCCGATAGCACAGATGTGATATCTCAATGCTTATACCAAACCTGAGATCCTTCCTATAACATGAGATGTGATATCCAAATCCTTATCTTCCAAACCTGAGACCCTCCCTTTAGCATGAGATGTGATATCCAACTCCTTCCCATTCCAATCCTGAGACTCTTCTGATAGCATAAGATATGATATCTCAATGCTTCTTTACCAAACCTGAGATCCTTCTGATAGCATGAGATGTGATATCTCAATACTTCTAATACCAAACCTGAGATCCTACCTCTAACATGAAATGTGATATCCAACTCTTTCCCCTTGCAAACCTGAGAGCCTTCCTATAGCATGAGATGTGATATCCAAGTCCTTCCCATTCCAATCCTGAGACCCTTCCTATAACATGAGATGGGATATCCAACTCCTTCCAAATCCAATCCCGATACCCTTCCGATAGCATGAGATCTGATATCCCAATGCTTCTACCAAACCTGAGACCCATACTATGGCATGAGATGTGATATCAAACTCCTTCCCATTCTAATCCTGAGACCCTTCCTATAGCTTGAGATGTGATATCCAACTCCTTCCCATTCCAATTCTGAGACCCTTCCTATACCATGAGACTTGATATCTCAATGCTTCTAATACCAAACCTGAGACCCGTCCTATAACATGAGATGTGATATCCAAATCCTTCCCCTTCCAAACCTTAGACCCTTCCTTTATCATGAGATGTGATAGCCAACTCCTTCCCATTCCAATCTTGAGACCCTTCCGATATCATGAAATGTGATATCTCAATGCTTCTAATATCAAACTTGAGACCCTCCCTATAGCATGAGATGTGATACCCAAGTCCTTCCCATTCCAATCCTGAGACACTTCCTATAGCATGAGATGTGATATCCAACTGCTTCCCATTCCAATCCTGAGACCCTTCCTATAGCATGAGATGTGATATCTCTATGCTTCTAATACCAAACCTGAGATCCTTCCTCTAACATGAAATGTGATATCCAACTCCTTCCCTTTCCAAACCTAAGAGCCTATCTATAGCATGAGATGTGATATCCAAGTCCTTCACATTCCAACCCTTAGACCCTTCCTACAGCATGCAATATGATATCTCAATGATTCTAATAACAAACCTGAGACCCGTCCTATAACATGAGATGGGATATTCAACTCCTTCCCATTCCAATCCTGAGACTCTTCCGATAGCAGAGATGTGATATCTCAATGCTTATACCAAACCTGAGACCCTTCCTATAACCTGAGATGTGATATCCAAATCCTTCCCGTTCCAAACCTGAGACCCTTCCTTTAGCATGAGATGTGATATCCAGCTCCTTCCCATTCCAATCCTGAGACACTTCCGATAGCATGAGATGTGATATCTCAATGCTTCTAATATCAAAACTGAGACCCTCCCTATAGCATGATATGTGATATCTAAGTCCTTCCCATTCCAATCCTGAGACCCTCCCTATAGCATGAGATGTGATATCCAACTCCTTCCCATTCCAATCCTGAGACCCTTCCTATAGCATGAGATATGATATCTCAATACTTCTAATACCAAACGTGAGACACTTCCGATAGCATGAGATGTGATATCTCAATGCTTCTAATATCAAAACGGAGACCCTCCCTATAGCATGATATGTGATATCTAAGTCCTTCCCATTCCAATCCTGAGACCCTTCCTATAGCATGAGATGTGATATCTCAATGCTTCTACCAAACCTGAGACCCTTCCTTTAGCATGAGATGTGATATCCAACTCCTTCCCATTCCAATCCTGAGACCCTTCCTATAGCATGAGAGGTGATATCTCAATACTTCTAATACCAAACCTGAGATCCTTCCGATAACATGAGATGTGATATCTCAATACTTCTAATACCAAACCTGGGATCCATCCTATAACATGAGATGTGATATCCAAATCCTTCCCCTTCCAAACCTGAGACCCTCCCTTTAGCATGAGATGTGATATCCAACTCCTTCCCATTCCAATCCTGAGACCCTTCTGATAGCATAAGATATGATATCTCAATGCTTCTATACCAAACCTGAGATCCTTCCGATAGCATGAGATGTGATATCTCAATACTTCTAATACCAAACCTGAGATCCTTCCTATAACATGAGATGTGATATCCAAATCCTTATCTTCCAAACCTGAGACCCTCCCTTTAGCATGAGATGTGATATCCAACTCCTTCCCATTCCAATCCTGAGACTCTTCTGATAGCATAAGATATGATATCTCAATGCTTCTTTACCAAACCTGAGATCCTTCTGATAGCATGAGATGTGATATCTCAATACTTCTAATACCAAACCTGAGATCCTACCTCTAACATGAAATGTGATATCCAACTCTTTCCCCTTGCAAACCTGAGAGCCTTCCTATAGCATGAGATGTGATATCCAAGTCCTTCCCATTCCAATCCTGAGACCCTTCCTATAACATGAGATGTGATATCCAACTCCTTCCCATTCCAACCTGAGACCCTTCCTATAGCATGAGATGGGATATCCAACTCCTTCCAAATCCAATCCCGATACCCTTCCGATAGCATGAGATCTGATATCCCAATGCTTCTACCAAACCTGAGACCCATACTATGGCATGAGATGTGATATCAATCTCCTTCCCATTCTAATCCTGAGACCCTTCCTATAGCTTGAGATGTGATATCCAACTCCTTCCCATTCCAATTCTGAGACCCTTCCTATACCATGAGACTTGATATCTCAATGCTTCTAATACCAAACCTTAGACCCTTCCTTTATCATGAGATGTGATAGCCAACTCCTTCCCATTCCAATCTTGAGACCCTTCCGATATCATGAAATGAGATATCTCAATGCTTCTAATATCAAACTTGAGACCCTCCCTATAACATGAGATGGGAATATCCAACTCCTTCCCATTCCAATCCTGAGACCTTTCTGATAGCAGAGATGTGATATCTCAATGCTTATACCAAACCTGAGATCCTTCCTATAACATGAGATGTGATATCAAACTCCTTCCCATTCCAATCCTGAGACACTTCCTATAGCATGAGATGTGATATCTCACTGCTTATACCAAACCTGAGACCCTTCCTATAGCATGAGATGTGATATCCAACTCCTTCCCATTCCAATCCTGAGACCCTTCCTATAGCATGAGATGTGATATCTCAATGCTTCTAATATCAAACTTGAGACCCTCCCTATAGCATGAGATGTGATACCCAAGTCCTTCCCATTCCAATCCTGAGACACTTCCTATAGCATGAGATGTGATATCCAACTGCTTCCCATTCCAATCCTGAGACCCTTCCTATAGCATGAGATGTGATATCTCTATGCTTCTAATACCAAACCTGAGATCCTTCCTCTAACATGAAATGTGATATCCAACTCCTTCCCTTTCCAAACCTAAGAGCCTATCTATAGCATGAGATGTGATATCCAAGTCCTTCACATTCCAACCCTTAGACCCTTCCTACAACATGCAATATGATATCTCAATGATTCTAATAACAAACCTGAGACCCGTCCTATAACATGAGATGGGATATTCAACTCCTTCCCATTCCAATCCTGAGACTCTTCCGATAGCAGAGATGTGATATCTCAATGCTTATACCAAACCTGAGACCCTTCCTATAACATGAGATGTGATATCCAAATCCTTCCCGTTCCAAACCTGAGACCCTTCCCTTAGCATGAGATGTGATATCCAGCTCCTTCCCATTCCAATCCTGAGACACTTCCGATAGCATGAGATGTGATATCTCAATGCTTCTAATATCAAAACTGAGACCCTCCCTATAGCATGATATGTGATATCTAAGTCCTTCCCATTCCAATCCTGAGACCCTCCCTATAGCATGAGATGTGATATCCAACTCCTTCCCATTCCAATCCTGAGACCCTTCCTTTAGCATGAGATGTGATATCCAAATCCTTCCCCTTCCAAACCTGAGACCCTCCCTTTAGCATGAGATGTGATATCCAACTCCTTCCTATTCCAATCCTGAGACTCTTCTGATAGCATGAGATGTGATATCTCAATGCTTCTAATACCAAACCTGAGATCCTTCCGATAGCATGAGATGTGATATCTCAATGCTTCTAATACCAAACGTGAGATCCTTCCGATAACATGAGATGTGATATCCAAATCCTTCCCCTTCCAAACCTGAGACCCTCCCTTTAGCATGAGATGTGATATCCAACTCCTTCCTATTCCAATCCTGAGACTCTTCTGATAGCATGAGATGTGATATCTCAATGCTTCTAATACCAAACCTGAGATCCTTCCGATAGCATGAGATGTGATATCTCAATGCTTCTAATACCAAACCTGAGATCCTTCCTATAACATGAGATGTGATATCCAAATCCTTCCCCTTCCAAACCTGAGACCCTCCCTTTAGCATGAGATGTGATATCCAACTCCTTCCCATTCCATTCCTGAGACCCTTCTGATAGCATGAGATGTGATATCTCAATGCCTCTAATACCAAACCTGAGATCCTACCTCTAACATGAAATGTGATATCCAACTCTTTCCCCTTCCAAACCTGAGAGCCTTCCTATAGCATGAGATGTGATATCCAAGTCCTTCCCATTCCAATCCTGAGACCCTTCCTATAGCTTGAGATGTGATATCCAACTCCTTCCCATTCCAATTCTGAGACCCTTCCTATACTATGAGACTTGATATCTCAATGCTTCTAATACCAAACCTGAGACCCGTAATATAACATGAGATGTGATATCCAAATCCTTCCCCTTCCAAACCTTAGACCCTTCCTTTATCATGAGATGTGATATCCAACTCCTTCCCATTCCAATCCTGAGACCCTTCCGATATCATGAGATGTGATATCTCAAAGCTTCTAATATCAAACTTGAGACCCTCCCTATAGCATGAGATATGATATCCAAGTCCTTCCCATTCCAATCCTGAGACCCTTCCTATAGCATGAGATGTGATATCTCAATGCTTCTAATACCAAACCTGAGACCCTTCTTATAACATGAGATGGGAATATCCAACTCCTTCCCATTCCAATCCTGAGACCCTTCCGATAGCAGAGATGTGATATCTCAATGCTTATACCAAACCTGAGATCCTTCCTATAACATGAGATGTGATATCCAACTCCTTCCCATTCCAATCCTGAGACACTTCCTATAGCATGAGATGTGATATCTCACTGCTTATACCAAACCTGAGACCCTTCCCATAGCATGAAATGTGATATCCAACTCCTTCCCATTCCAATCCTCAGACCCTTCCTATAGCATGAGATGTGATATCTCAATGCTTCTAATATCAAACTTGAGACCCTACCTATAGCATGAGATGTGATATCCAAGTCCTTCCCATTCCAATCCTGAGACACTTCCTATAGCATGAGATGTGATATCTCAATGCTTCTAATACCAAACCTGAGACTCTTCCTATGACATGAGATGGGATATCCAACTCCTTCCCATTCCAATCCTGAGACCCTTTTGATAGCAGAGATGTGATATCTCAATGTTTATACCAAACCTGAGACCCTTCCTACGGCATGAGATGTCATATTCAACTCCTTCCCATTCCAATCCTGAGACCCTTCCTATAGCATGAGATGTGATATCCAACTCCTTCCCATTCCAATCCTGAGACCCTTCCTATAGCATGAGATGTGATGTCTCAATGCTTCTAATACCAAACCTGAGATCCTTCCTATAACATGAGATGTGATATCCAACTCCTTCCATTCCAATCCTGGACCCTTCCTATAGCATGAGATGTGATATCTCAATGCTTATACCAAACCTGAGACCCTTCCTATAGCATGAGATGTGATATCCAACTCCTTCCCATTCCAATCCTGAGACCCTTCCTATAGCCTGAGATGTGATATCTGAATGCCTCTAATACCAAACCTGAGATCCTTCCTCTAACATGAAATGTGATTTCCAACTCCTTCACTTTCCAAACCTGAGAGCCTATCTATAGCATGAGATGTGATATCCAAGTCCTTCCCATTCCAATCCTTAGACCCTTCCTACAGCATGCAATATGATATCTCAATGATTCTAATAAAAAACCTGAGACCCGTCCTATAACATGAGATGGATATCCAACTCCTTCCCATTCCAATCCTGAGACACTTCCGAAAGCAGAGATGTGATATCTCAATGTTTATACCAAACCTGAGACCCTTCCTATAACATGAGATGTGATATCCAACTCCTTCCCGTTCCAAACCTGAGACCCTTCCTTTAGCATGAGATGTGATATCCAGCTCCTTCCCATTCCAATCCTGAGACACTTCCGATAGCATGAGATGTGATATCTCAATGCTTTTAATATCAAAACTGAGACCCTCCCTATAGCATGATATATGATATCTAAGTCCTTCCCATTCCAATCCTGAGACCCTTCCTATAGCATGAGATGTGATATCTCAATGCTTCTACCAAACCTGAGACCCTTCCTTTAGCATGAGATGTGATATCCAACTCCTTCCCATTCCAATCCTGAGACCCTTCCTATAGCATGAGAGGTGATATCTCAATACTTCTAATACCAAACCTGAGATCCTTCCGATAACATGAGATGTGATATCTCAATACTTCTAATACCAAACCTGAGATCCATCCTATAACATGAGATGTGATATCCAAATCCTTCCCCTTCCAAACCTGAGACCCTCCCTTTAGCATGAGATGTGATATCCAAATCCTTCCCATTCCAATCCTGAGACCCTTCTGATAGCATAAGATATGATATCTCAATGCTTCTATACCAAACCTGAGATCCTTCCGATAGCATGAGATGTGATATCTCAATACTTCTAATACCAAACCTGAGATCCTTCCTATAACATGAGATGTGATATCCAAATCCTTATCTTCCAAACCTGAGACCCTCCCTTTAGCATGAGATGTGATATCCAACTCCTTCCCATTCCAATCCTGAGACTCTTCTGATAGCATAAGATATGATATCTCAATGCTTCTATACCAAACCTGAGATCCTTCTGATAGCATGAGATGTGATATCTCAATACTTCTAATACCAAACCTGAGATCCTACCTCTAACATGAAATGTGATATCCAACTCTTTCCCCTTGCAAACCTGAGAGCCTTCCTATAGCATGAGATGTGATATCCAAGTCCTTCCCATTCCAATCCTGAGACCCTTCCTATAACATGAGATGTGATATCCAACTCCTTCCCATTCCAACCTGAGACCCTTCCTATAGCATGAGATGGGATATCCAACTCCTTCCAAATCCAATCCCGATACCCTTCCGATAGCATGAGATCTGATATCCCAATGCTTCTACCAAACCTGAGACCCATACTATGGCATGAGATGTGATATCAAACTCCTTCCCATTCTAATCCTGAGACCCTTCCTATAGCTTGAGATGTGATATCCAACTCCTTCCCATTCCAATTCTGAGACCCTTCCTATACCATGAGACTTGATATCTCAATGCTTCTAATACCAAACCTGAGACCCGTCCTATAACATGAGATGTGATATCCAACTCCTTCCCATTCCAATCCTGAGACCCTTCCTATAGCATGAGATGTGATATCTCAATGCTTCTAATATCAAACTTGAGACCCTCCCTATAGCATGAGATGTGATACCCAAGTCCTTCCCATTCCAATCCTGAGACACTTCCTATAGCATGAGATGTGATATCTCAATGCTTCTAATACCAAACCTGAGACTCTTCCTATAACATGAGATGGGATATCCAACTCCTTTCCATTCCAATCCTGAGACCCTTTCGATAGCAGAGATGTGATATCTCAATGTTTATACCAAACCTGAGACCCTTCCTACGGCATGAGATGTCATATTCAACTCCTTCCCATTCCAATCCTGAGACCCTTCCTATAGCATGAGATGTGATATCCAACTCCTTCCCATTCCAATCATGAGACCCTTCCTATAGCATGAGATGTGATGTCTCAATGCTTCTAATACCAAACCTGAGATCCTTCCTATAACATGAGATGTGATATCCAACTCCTTCCATTCCAATCCTGGACCCTTCCTATAGCATGAGATGTGATATCTCAATGCTTATACCAAACCTGAGACCCTTCCTATAGCATGAGATGTGATATCCAACTCCTTCCCATTCCAATCCCGAGACCCTTCCTATAGCCTGAGATGTGATATCTCAATGCCTCTAATACCAAACCTGAGATCCTTCCTCTAACATGAAATGTGATATCCAACTCCTTCACTTTCCAAACCTGAGAGCCTATCTATAGCATGAGATGTGATATCCAAGTCCTTCCCATTCCAATCCTTAGACCCTTCCTACAGCATGCAATATGATATCTCAATGATTCTAATAAAAAACCTGAGACCCGTCCTATAACATGAGATGGGATATCCAACTCCTTCCCATTCCAATTCTGAGACACTTCCGATAGCAGAGATGTGATATCTCAATGTTTATACCAAACCTGAGACCCTTCCTATAACATGAGATGTGATATCCAGCTCCTTCCCATTCCAATCCTGAGACACTTCCGATAGCATGAGATGTGATATCTCAATGCTTCTAATATCAAAACTGAGACCCTCCCTATAGCATGATATGTGATATCTAAGTCCTTCCCATTCCAATCCTGAGACCCTTCCTATAGCATGAGATGTGATATCTCAATGCTTCTACCAAACCTGAGACCCTTCCTTTAGCATGAGATGTGATATCCAACTCCTTCCCATTCCAATCCTGAGACCCTTCCTATAGCATGAGAGGTGATATCTCAATACTTCTAATACCAAACCTGAGATCCTTCCGATAACATGAGATGTGATATCTCAATACTTCTAATACCAAACCTGGGATCCATCCTATAACATGAGATGTGATATCCAAATCCTTCCCCTTCCAAACCTGAGACCCTCCCTTTAGCATGAGATGTGATATCCAACTCCTTCCCATTCCAATCCTGAGACCCTTCTGATAGCATAAGATATGATATCTCAATGCTTCTATACCAAACCTGAGATCCTTCCGATAGCATGAGATGTGATATCTCAATACTTCTAATACCAAACCTGAGATCCTTCCTATAACATGAGATGTGATATCCAAATCCTTATCTTCCAAACCCGAGACCCTCCCTTTAGCATGAGATGTGATATCCAACTCCTTCCCATTCCAATCCTGAGACTCTTCTGATAGCATAAGATATGATATCTCAATGCTTCTATACCAAACCTGAGATCCTTCTGATAGCATGAGATGTGATATCTCAATACTTCTAATACCAAACCTGAGATCCTACCTCTAACATGAAATGTGATATCCAACTCTTTCCCCTTGCAAACCTGAGAGCCTTCCTATAGCATGAGATGTGATATCCAAGTCCTTCCCATTCCAATCCTGAGACCCTTCCTATAACATGAGATGTGATATCCAACTCCTTCCCATTCCAACCTGAGACCCTTCCTATAGCATGAGATGGGATATCCAACTCCTTCCAAATCCAATCCCGATACCCTTCCGATAGCATGAGAACTGATATCCCAATGCTTCTACCAAACCTGAGACCCATACTATGGCATGAGATGTGATATCAAACTCCTTCCCATTCTAATCCTGAGACCCTTCCTATAGCTTGAGATGTGATATCCAACTCCTTCCCATTCCAATTCTGAGACCCTTCCTTTATCATGAGATGTGATATCTCAATGCTTCTAATACCAAACCTGAGACCCGTCCTATAACATGAGATGTGATATCCAAATCCTTCCCCTTCCAAACCTTAGACCCTTCCTTTATCATGAGATGTGATAGCCAACTCCTTCCCATTCCAATCTTGAGACCCTTCCGATATCATGAAATGTGATATCTCAATGCTTCTAATATCAAACTTGAGACCCTCCCTATAACATGAGATGGGAATATCCAACTCCTTCCCATTCCAATCCTGAGACCCTTCCGATAGCACAGATGTGATATCTCAATGCTTATACCAAACCTGAGATCCTTCCTATAACATGAGATGTGATATCCAACTCCTTCCCATTCCAATCCTGAGACACTTCCTATAGCATGAGATGTGATATCTCACTGCTTATACCAAACCTGAGACCCTTCCTATAGCATGAGATGTGATATCCAACTCCTTCCCATTCCAATCCTGAGACCCTTCCTATAGCATGAGATGTGATATCTCAATGCTTCTAATATCAAACTTGAGACCCTCCCTATAGCATGAGATGTGATACCCAAGTCCTTCCCATTCCAATCCTGAGACACTTCCTATAGCATGAGATGTGATATCCAACTGCTTCCCATTCCAATCCTGAGACCCTTCCTATAGCATGAGATGTGATATCTCTATGCTTCTAATACCAAACCTGAGATCCTTCCTCTAACATGAAATGTGATATCCAACTCCTTCCCTTTCCAAACCTAAGAGCCTATCTATAGCATGAGATGTGATATCCAAGTCCTTCACATTCCAACCCTTAGACCCTTCCTACAGCATGCAATATGATATCTCAATGATTCTAATAACAAACCTGAGACCCGTCCTATAACATGAGATGGGATATTCAACTCCTTCCCATTCCAATCCTGAGACTCTTCCGATAGCAGAGATGTGATATCTCAATGCTTATACCAAACCTGAGACCCTTCCTATAACATGAGATGTGATATCCAAATCCTTCCCGTTCCAAACCTGAGACCCTTCCTTTAGCATGAGATGTGATATCCAGCTCCTTCCCATTCCAATCCTGAGACACTTCCGATAGCATGAGATGTGATATCTCAATGCTTCTAATATCAAAACTGAGACCCTCCCTATAGCATGATATGTGATATCTAAGTCCTTCCCATTCCAATCCTGAGACCCTCCCTATAGCATGAGATGTGATATCCAACTCCTTCCCATTCCAATCCTGAGACCCTTCCTATAGCATGAGATATGATATCTCAATACTTCTAATACCAAACGTGAGATCCTTCCGATAACATGAGATGTGATATCCAAATCCTTCCCCTTCCAAACCTGAGACCCTCCCTTTAGCATGAGATGTGATATCCAACTCCTTCCTATTCAAATCCTGAGACTCTTCTGATAGCATGAGATGTGATATCTCAATGCTTCTAATACCAAACCTGAGATCCTTCCGATAGCATGAGATGTGATATCTCAATGCTTCTAATACCAAACCTGAGATCCTTCCTATAACATGAGATGTGATATCCAAATCCTTCCCCTTCCAAACCTGAGACCCTCCCTTTAGCATGAGATGTGATATCCAACTCCTTCCCATTCCATTCCTGAGACCCTTCTGATAGCATGAGATGTGATATCTCAATGCCTCTAATACCAAACCTGAGATCCTACCTCTAACATGAAATGTGATATCCAACTCTTTCCCCTTCCAAACCTGAGAGCCTTCCTATAGCATGAGATGTGATATCCAACTCCTTCCCATTCCAATTCTGAGACCCTTCCTATACTATGAGACTTGATATCTCAATGCTTCTAATACCAAACCTGAGACCCGTAATATAACATGAGATGTGATATCCAAATCCTTCCCCTTCCAAACCTTAGACCCTTCCTTTATCATGAGATGTGATATCCAACTCCTTCCCATTCCAATCCTGAGACCCTTCCGATATCATGAGATGTGATATCTCAAAGCTTCTAATATCAAACTTGAGACCCTCCCTATAGCATGAGATGTGATATCCAAGTCCTTCCCATTCCAATCCTGAGACCCTTCCTATAGCATGAGATGTGATATCTCAATGCTTCTAATACCAAACCTGAGACCCTTCTTATAACATGAGATGGGAATATCCAACTCCTTCCCATTCCAATCCTGAGACCCTTCCGATAGCAGAGATGTGATATCTCAATGCTTATACCAAACCTGAGATCCTTCCTATAACATGAGATGTGATATCCAACTCCTTCCCATTCCAATCCTGAGACACTTCCTATAGCATGAGATGTGATATCTCACTGCTTATACCAAACCTGAGACCCTTCCCATAGCATGAAATGTGATATCCAACTCCTTCCCATTCCAATCCTCAGACCCTTCCTATAGCATGAGATGTGATATCTCAATGCTTCTAATATCAAACTTGAGACCCTACCTATAGCATGAGATGTGATATCCAAGTCCTTCCCATTCCAATCCTGAGACACTTCCTATAGCATGAGATGTGATATCTCAATGCTTCTAATACCAAACCTGAGACTCTTCCTATGACATGAGATGGGATATCCAACTCCTTCCCATTCCAATCCTGAGACCCTTTTGATAGCAGAGATGTGATATCTCAATGTTTATACCAAACCTGAGACCCTTCCTACGGCATGAGATGTCATATTCAACTCCTTCCCATTCCAATCCTGAGACCCTTCCTATAGCATGAGATGTGATATCCAACTCCTTCCCATTCCAATCCTGAGACCCTTCCTATAGCATGAGATGTGATGTCTCAATGCTTCTAATACCAAACCTGAGATCCTTCCTATAACATGAGATGTGATATCCAACTCCTTCCATTCCAATCCTGGACCCTTCCTATAGCATGAGATGTGATATCTCAATGCTTATACCAAACCTGAGACCCTTCCTATAGCATGAGATGTGATATCCAACTCCTTCCCATTCCAATCCTGAGACCCTTCCTATAGCCTGAGATGTGATATCTGAATGCCTCTAATACCAAACCTGAGATCCTTCCTCTAACATGAAATGTGATTTCCAACTCCTTCACTTTCCAAACCTGAGAGCCTATCTATAGCATGAGATGTGATATCCAAGTCCTTCCCATTCCAATCCTTAGACCCTTCCTACAGCATGCAATATGATATCTCAATGATTCTAATAAAAAACCTGAGACCCGTCCTATAACATGAGATGGATATCCAACTCCTTCCCATTCCAATCCTGAGACACTTCCGAAAGCAGAGATGTGATATCTCAATGTTTATACCAAACCTGAGACCCTTCCTATAACATGAGATGTGATATCCAACTCCTTCCCTTTCCAAACCTGAGACCCTTCCTTTAGCATGAGATGTGATATCCAGCTCCTTCCCATTCCAATCCTGAGACACTTCCGATAGCATGAGATGTGATATCTCAATGCTTCTAATATCAAAACTGAGACCCTCCCTATAGCATGATATGTGATATCTAAGTCCTTCCCATTCCAATCCTGAGACCCTTCCTATAGCATGAGATGTGATATCTCAATGCTTCTACCAAACCTGAGACCCTTCCTTTAGCATGAGATGTGATATCCAACTCCTTCCCATTCCAATCCTTAGACCCTTCCTATAGCATGAGAGGTGATATCTCAATACTTCTAATACCAAACCTGAGATCCTTCCGATAACATGAGATGTGATATCTCAATACTTCTAATACCAAACCTGAGATCCATCCTATAACATGAGATGTGATATCCAAATCCTTCCCCTTCCAAACCTGAGACCCTCCCTTTAGCATGAGATGTGATATCCAAATCCTTCCCATTCCAATCCTGAGACCCTTCTGATAGCATAAGATATGATATCTCAATGCTTCTATACCAAACCTGAGATCCTTCCGATAGCATGAGATGTGATATCTCAATACTTCTAATACCAAACCTGAGATCCTTCCTATAATATGAGATGTGATATCCAAATCCTTATCTTCCAAACCTGAGACCCTCCCTTTAGCATGAGATGTGATATCCAACTCCTTCCCATTCCAATCCTGAGACTCTTCTGATAGCATAAGATATGATATCTCAATGCTTCTATACCAAACCTGAGATCCTTCTGATAGCATGAGATGTGATATCTCAATACTTCTAATACCAAACCTGAGATCCTACCTCTAACATGAAATGTGATATCCAACTCTTTCCCCTTGCAAACCTGAGAGCCTTCCTATAGCATGAGATGTGATATCCAAGTCCTTCCCATTCCAATCCTGAGACCCTTCCTATAACATGAGATGTGATATCCAACTCCTTCCCATTCCAACCTGAGACCCTTCCTATAGCATGAGATGGGATATCCAACTCCTTCCAAATCCAATCCCGATACCCTTCCGATAGCATGAGATCTGATATCCCAATGCTTCTACCAAACCTGAGACCCATACTATGGCATGAGATGTGATATCAAACTCCTTCCCATTCTAATCCTGAGACCCTTCCTATAGCTTGAGATGTGATATCCAACTCCTTCCCATTCCAATTCTGAGACCCTTCCTATACCATGAGACTTGATATCTCAATGCTTCTAATACCAAACCTGAGACCCGTCCTATAACATGAGATGTGATATCCAAATCCTTCCCCTTCCAAACCTTAGACCCTTCCGATAGCAGAGATGTGATATCTCAATGCTTATACCAAACCTGAGATCCTTCCTATAACATGAGATGTGATATCCAACTCCTTCCCATTCCAATCCTGAGACACTTCCTATAGCATGAGATGTGATATCTCACTGCTTATACCAAACCTGAGACCCTTCCTATAGCATGAGATGTGATATCCAACTCCTTCCCATTCCAATCCTGAGACCCTTCCTATAGCATGAGATGTGATATCTCAATGCTTCTAATATCAAACTTGAGACCCTCCCTATAGCATGAGATGTGATATCCAACTCCTTCCCATTCCAACCTGAGACCCTTCCTATAGCATGAGATGGGATATCCAACTCCTTCCAAATCCAATCCCGATACCCTTCCGATAGCATGAGATCTGATATCCCAATGCTTCTACCAAACCTGAGACCCATACTATGGCATGAGATGTGATATCAAACTCCTTCCCATTCTAATCCTGAGACCCTTCCTATAGCTTGAGATGTGATATCCAACTCCTTCCCATTCCAATTCTGAGACCCTTCCTATACCATGAGACTTGATATCTCAATGCTTCTAATACCAAACCTGAGACCCGTCCTATAACATGAGATGTGATATCCAAATCCTTCCCCTTCCAAACCTTAGACCCTTCCGATAGCAGAGATGTGATATCTCAATGCTTATACCAAACCTGAGATCCTTCCTATAACATGAGATGTGATATCCAACTCCTTCCCATTCCAATCCTGAGACACTTCCTATAGCATGAGATGTGATATCTCACTGCTTATACCAAACCTGAGACCCTTCCTATAACATGAGATGTGATATCCAACTCCTTCCCGTTCCAAACCTGAGACCCTTCCTTTAGCATGAGATGTGATATCCAGCTCCTTCCCATTCCAATCCTGAGACACTTCCGATAGCATGAGATGTGATATCTCAATGCTTCTAATATCAAAACTGAGACCCTCCCTATAGCATGATATGTGATATCTAAGTCCTTCCCATTCCAATCCTGAGACCCTTCCTATAGCATGAGATGTGATATCTCAATGCTTCTACCAAACCTGAGACCCTTCCTTTAGCATGAGATGTGATATCCAACTCCTTCCCATTCCAATCCTGAGACCCTTCCTATAGCATGAGAGGTGATATCTCAATACTTCTAATACCAAACCTGAGATCCTTCCGATAACATGAGATGTGATATCTCAATACTTCTAATACCAAACCTGAGATCCATCCTATAACATGAGATGTGATATCCAAATCCTTCCCCTTCCAAACCTGAGACCCTCCCTTTAGCATGAGATGTGATATCCAACTCCTTCCCATTCCAATCCTGAGACCCTTCTGATAGCATAAGATATGATATCTCAATGCTTCTATACCAAACCTGAGATCCTTTCGATAGCATGAGATGTGATATCTCAATACTTCTAATACCAAACCTGAGATCCTTCTTATAACATGAGATGTGATATCCAAATCCTTATCTTCCAAACCTGAGACCCTCCCTTTAGCATGATATGTGATATCCAACTCCTTCCCATTCCAATCCTGAGACTCTTCTGATAGCATAAGATATGATATCTCAATGCTTCTATACCAAACCTGAGATCCTTCTGATAGCATGAGATGTGATATCTCAATACTTCTAATACCAAACCTGAGATCCTACCTCTAACATGAAATGTGATATCCAACTCTTTCCCCTTGCAAACCTGAGAGCCTTCCTATAGCATGAGATGTGATATCCAAGTCCTTCCCATTCCAATCCTGAGACCCTTCCTATAACATGAGATGTGATATCCAACTCCTTCCCATTCCAATCCTGAGACACTTCCTATAGCATGAGATGTGATATCTCACTGCTTATACCAAACCTGAGACCCTTCCTATAGCATGAGATGTGATATCCAACTCCTTCCCATTCCAATCCTGAGACCCTTCCTATAGCATGAGATGTGATATCTCAATGCTTCTAATATCAAACTTGAGACCCTCCCTATAGCATGAGATGTGATACCCAAGTCCTTCCCATTCCAATCCTGAGACACTTCCTATAGCATGAGATGTGATATCCAACTGCTTCCCATTCCAATCCTGAGACCCTTCCTATAGCATGAGATGTGATATCTCTATGCTTCTAATACCAAACCTGAGATCCTTCCTCTAACATGAAATGTGATATCCAACTCCTTCCCTTTCCAAACCTAAGAGCCTATCTATAGCATGAGATGTGATATCCAAGTCCTTCACATTCCAACCCTTAGACCCTTCCTACAGCATGCAATATGATATCTCAATGATTCTAATAACAAACCTGAGACCCGTCCTATAACATGAGATGGGATATTCAACTCCTTCCCATTCCAATCCTGAGACTCTTCCGATAGCAGAGATGTGATATCTCAATGCTTATACCAAACCTGAGACCCTTCCTATAACATGAGATGTGATATCCAAATCCTTCCCGTTCCAAACCTGAGACCCTTCCTTTAGCATGAGATGTGATATCCAGCTCCTTCCCATTCCAATCCTGAGACACTTCCGATAGCATGAGATGTGATATCTCAATGCTTCTAATATCAAAACTGAGACCCTCCCTATAGCATGATATGTGATATCTAAGTCCTTCCCATTCCAATCCTGAGACCCTCCCTATAGCATGAGATGTGATATCCAACTCCTTCCCATTCCAATCCTGAGACCCTTCCTATAGCATGAGATATGATATCTCAATACTTCTAATACCAAACGTGAGATCCTTCCGATAACATGAGATGTGATATCCAAATCCTTCCCCTTCCAAACCTGAGACCCTCCCTTTAGCATGAGATGTGATATCCAACTCCTTCCTATTCAAATCCTGAGACTCTTCTGATAGCATGAGATGTGATATCTCAATGCTTCTAATACCAAACCTGAGATCCTTCCGATAGCATGAGATGTGATATCTCAATGCTTCTAATACCAAACCTGAGATCCTTCCTATAACATGAGATGTGATATCCAAATCCTTCCCCTTCCAAACCTGAGACCCTCCCTTTAGCATGAGATGTGATATCCAACTCCTTCCCATTCCATTCCTGAGACCCTTCTGATAGCATGAGATGTGATATCTCAATGCCTCTAATACCAAACCTGAGATCCTACCTCTAACATGAAATGTGATATCCAACTCTTTCCCCTTCCAAACCTGAGAGCCTTCCTATAGCATGAGATGTGATATCCAACTCCTTCCCATTCCAATTCTGAGACCCTTCCTATACTATGAGACTTGATATCTCAATGCTTCTAATACCAAACCTGAGACCCGTAATATAACATGAGATGTGATATCCAAATCCTTCCCCTTCCAAACCTTAGACCCTTCCTTTATCATGAGATGTGATATCCAACTCCTTCCCATTCCAATCCTGAGACCCTTCCGATATCATGAGATGTGATATCTCAAAGCTTCTAATATCAAACTTGAGACCCTCCCTATAGCATGAGATGTGATATCCAAGTCCTTCCCATTCCAATCCTGAGACCCTTCCTATAGCATGAGATGTGATATCTCAATGCTTCTAATACCAAACCTGAGACCCTTCTTATAACATGAGATGGGAATATCCAACTCCTTCCCATTCCAATCCTGAGACCCTTCCGATAGCAGAGATGTGATATCTCAATGCTTATACCAAACCTGAGATCCTTCCTATAACATGAGATGTGATATCCAACTCCTTCCCATTCCAATCCTGAGACACTTCCTATAGCATGAGATGTGATATCTCACTGCTTATACCAAACCTGAGACCCTTCCCATAGCATGAAATGTGATATCCAACTCCTTCCCATTCCAATCCTCAGACCCTTCCTATAGCATGAGATGTGATATCTCAATGCTTCTAATATCAAACTTGAGACCCTACCTATAGCATGAGATGTGATATCCAAGTCCTTCCCATTCCAATCCTGAGACACTTCCTATAGCATGAGATGTGATATCTCAATGCTTCTAATACCAAACCTGAGACTCTTCCTATGACATGAGATGGGATATCCAACTCCTTCCCATTCCAATCCTGAGACCCTTTTGATAGCAGAGATGTGATATCTCAATGTTTATACCAAACCTGAGACCCTTCCTACGGCATGAGATGTCATATTCAACTCCTTCCCATTCCAATCCTGAGACCCTTCCTATAGCATGAGATGTGATATCCAACTCCTTCCCATTCCAATCCTGAGACCCTTCCTATAGCATGAGATGTGATGTCTCAATGCTTCTAATACCAAACCTGAGATCCTTCCTATAACATGAGATGTGATATCCAACTCCTTCCATTCCAATCCTGGACCCTTCCTATAGCATGAGATGTGATATCTCAATGCTTATACCAAACCTGAGACCCTTCCTATAGCATGAGATGTGATATCCAACTCCTTCCCATTCCAATCCTGAGACCCTTCCTATAGCCTGAGATGTGATATCTGAATGCCTCTAATACCAAACCTGAGATCCTTCCTCTAACATGAAATGTGATTTCCAACTCCTTCACTTTCCAAACCTGAGAGCCTATCTATAGCATGAGATGTGATATCCAAGTCCTTCCCATTCCAATCCTTAGACCCTTCCTACAGCATGCAATATGATATCTCAATGATTCTAATAAAAAACCTGAGACCCGTCCTATAACATGAGATGGATATCCAACTCCTTCCCATTCCAATCCTGAGACACTTCCGAAAGCAGAGATGTGATATCTCAATGTTTATACCAAACCTGAGACCCTTCCTATAACATGAGATGTGATATCCAACTCCTTCCCTTTCCAAACCTGAGACCCTTCCTTTAGCATGAGATGTGATATCCAGCTCCTTCCCATTCCAATCCTGAGACACTTCCGATAGCATGAGATGTGATATCTCAATGCTTCTAATATCAAAACTGAGACCCTCCCTATAGCATGATATGTGATATCTAAGTCCTTCCCATTCCAATCCTGAGACCCTTCCTATAGCATGAGATGTGATATCTCAATGCTTCTACCAAACCTGAGACCCTTCCTTTAGCATGAGATGTGATATCCAACTCCTTCCCATTCCAATCCTTAGACCCTTCCTATAGCATGAGAGGTGATATCTCAATACTTCTAATACCAAACCTGAGATCCTTCCGATAACATGAGATGTGATATCTCAATACTTCTAATACCAAACCTGAGATCCATCCTATAACATGAGATGTGATATCCAAATCCTTCCCCTTCCAAACCTGAGACCCTCCCTTTAGCATGAGATGTGATATCCAAATCCTTCCCATTCCAATCCTGAGACCCTTCTGATAGCATAAGATATGATATCTCAATGCTTCTATACCAAACCTGAGATCCTTCCGATAGCATGAGATGTGATATCTCAATACTTCTAATACCAAACCTGAGATCCTTCCTATAATATGAGATGTGATATCCAAATCCTTATCTTCCAAACCTGAGACCCTCCCTTTAGCATGAGATGTGATATCCAACTCCTTCCCATTCCAATCCTGAGACTCTTCTGATAGCATAAGATATGATATCTCAATGCTTCTATACCAAACCTGAGATCCTTCTGATAGCATGAGATGTGATATCTCAATACTTCTAATACCAAACCTGAGATCCTACCTCTAACATGAAATGTGATATCCAACTCTTTCCCCTTGCAAACCTGAGAGCCTTCCTATAGCATGAGATGTGATATCCAAGTCCTTCCCATTCCAATCCTGAGACCCTTCCTATAACATGAGATGTGATATCCAACTCCTTCCCATTCCAACCTGAGACCCTTCCTATAGCATGAGATGGGATATCCAACTCCTTCCAAATCCAATCCCGATACCCTTCCGATAGCATGAGATCTGATATCCCAATGCTTCTACCAAACCTGAGACCCATACTATGGCATGAGATGTGATATCAAACTCCTTCCCATTCTAATCCTGAGACCCTTCCTATAGCTTGAGATGTGATATCCAACTCCTTCCCATTCCAATTCTGAGACCCTTCCTATACCATGAGACTTGATATCTCAATGCTTCTAATACCAAACCTGAGACCCGTCCTATAACATGAGATGTGATATCCAAATCCTTCCCCTTCCAAACCTTAGACCCTTCCGATAGCAGAGATGTGATATCTCAATGCTTATACCAAACCTGAGATCCTTCCTATAACATGAGATGTGATATCCAACTCCTTCCCATTCCAATCCTGAGACACTTCCTATAGCATGAGATGTGATATCTCACTGCTTATACCAAACCTGAGACCCTTCCTATAGCATGAGATTTGATATCCAACTCCTTCCCATTCCAATCCTGAGACCCTTCCTATAGCATGAGATGTGATATCTCAATGCTTCTAATATCAAACTTGAGACCCTCCCTATAGCATGAGATGTGATATCCAACTCCTTCCCATTCCAACCTGAGACCCTTCCTATAGCATGAGATGGGATATCCAACTCCTTCCAAATCCAATCCCGATACCCTTCCGATAGCATGAGATCTGATATCCCAATGCTTCTACCAAACCTGAGACCCATACTATGGCATGAGATGTGATATCAAACTCCTTCCCATTCTAATCCTGAGACCCTTCCTATAGCTTGAGATGTGATATCCAACTCCTTCCCATTCCAATTCTGAGACCCTTCCTATACCATGAGACTTGATATCTCAATGCTTCTAATACCAAACCTGAGACCCGTCCTATAACATGAGATGTGATATCCAAATCCTTCCCCTTCCAAACCTTAGACCCTTCCGATAGCAGAGATGTGATATCTCAATGCTTATACCAAACCTGAGATCCTTCCTATAACATGAGATGTGATATCCAACTCCTTCCCATTCCAATCCTGAGACACTTCCTATAGCATGAGATGTGATATCTCACTGCTTATACCAAACCTGAGACCCTTCCTATAACATGAGATGTGATATCCAACTCCTTCCCGTTCCAAACCTGAGACCCTTCCTTTAGCATGAGATGTGATATCCAGCTCCTTCCCATTCCAATCCTGAGACACTTCCGATAGCATGAGATGTGATATCTCAATGCTTCTAATATCAAAACTGAGACCCTCCCTATAGCATGATATGTGATATCTAAGTCCTTCCCATTCCAATCCTGAGACCCTTCCTATAGCATGAGATGTGATATCTCAATGCTTCTACCAAACCTGAGACCCTTCCTTTAGCATGAGATGTGATATCCAACTCCTTCCCATTCCAATCCTGAGACCCTTCCTATAGCATGAGAGGTGATATCTCAATACTTCTAATACCAAACCTGAGATCCTTCCGATAACATGAGATGTGATATCTCAATACTTCTAATACCAAACCTGAGATCCATCCTATAACATGAGATGTGATATCCAAATCCTTCCCCTTCCAAACCTGAGACCCTCCCTTTAGCATGAGATGTGATATCCAACTCCTTCCCATTCCAATCCTGAGACCCTTCTGATAGCATAAGATATGATATCTCAATGCTTCTATACCAAACCTGAGATCCTTTCGATAGCATGAGATGTGATATCTCAATACTTCTAATACCAAACCTGAGATCCTTCTTATAACATGAGATGTGATATCCAAATCCTTATCTTCCAAACCTGAGACCCTCCCTTTAGCATGATATGTGATATCCAACTCCTTCCCATTCCAATCCTGAGACTCTTCTGATAGCATAAGATATGATATCTCAATGCTTCTATACCAAACCTGAGATCCTTCTGATAGCATGAGATGTGATATCTCAATACTTCTAATACCAAACCTGAGATCCTACCTCTAACATGAAATGTGATATCCAACTCTTTCCCCTTGCAAACCTGAGAGCCTTCCTATAGCATGAGATGTGATATCCAAGTCCTTCCCATTCCAATCCTGAGACCCTTCCTATAACATGAGATGTGATATCCAACTCCTTCCCATTCCAACCTGAGACCCTTCCTATAGCATGAGATGGGATATCCAACTCCTTCCAAATCCAATCCCGATACCCTTCCGATAGCATGAGATCTGATATCCCAATGCTTCTACCAAACCTGAGACCCATACTATGGCATGAGATGTGATATCAAACTCCTTCCCATTCTAATCCTGAGACCCTTCCTATAGCTTGAGATGTGATATCCAACTCCTTCCCATTCCAATTCTGAGACCTTTCCTATACCATGAGACTTGATATCTCAATGCTTCTAATACCAAACCTGAGACCCGTCCTATAACATGAGATGTGATATCCAAATCCTTCCCCTTCCAAACCTTAGACCCTTCCTTTATCATGAGATGTGATAGCCAACTCCTTCCCATTCCAATCTTGAGACCCTTCCGATATCATGAAATGTGATATCTCAATGCTTCTAATATCAAACTTGAGACCCTCCCTATAACATGAGATGGGAATATCCAACTCCTTCCCATTCCAATCCTGAGACCCTTCCGATAGCACAGATGTGATATCTCAATGCTTATACCAAACCTGAGATCCTTCCTATAACATGAGATGTGATATCCAACTCCTTCCCATTCCAATCCTGAGACACTTCCTATAGCATGAGATGTGATATCTCACTGCTTATACCAAACCTGAGACCCTTCCTATAGCATGAGATGTGATATCCAACTCCTTCCCATTCCAATCCTGAGACCCTTCCTATAGCATGAGATGTGATATCTCAATGCTTCTAATATCAAACTTGAGACCCTCCCTATAGCATGAGATGTGATACCCAAGTCCTTCCCATTCCAATCCTGAGACACTTCCTATAGCATGAGATGTGATATCCAACTGCTTCCCATTCCAATCCTGAGACCCTTCCTATAGCATGAGATGTGATATCTCTATGCTTCTAATACCAAACCTGAGATCCTTCCTCTAACATGAAATGTGATATCCAACTCCTTCCCTTTCCAAACCTAAGAGCCTATCTATAGCATGAGATGTGATATCCAAGTCCTTCACATTCCAACCCTTAGACCCTTCCTACAGCATGCAATATGATATCTCAATGATTCTAATAACAAACCTGAGACCCGTCCTATAACATGAGATGGGATATTCAACTCCTTCCCATTCCAATCCTGAGACTCTTCCGATAGCAGAGATGTGATATCTCAATGCTTATACCAAACCTGAGACCCTTCCTATAACATGAGATGTGATATCCAAATCCTTCCCGTTCCAAACCTGAGACCCTTCCTTTAGCATGAGATGTGATATCCAGCTCCTTCCCATTCCAATCCTGAGACACTTCCGATAGCATGAGATGTGATATCTCAATGCTTCTAATATCAAAACTGAGACCCTCCCTATAGCATGATATGTGATATCTAAGTCCTTCCCATTCCAATCCTGAGACCCTCCCTATAGCATGAGATGTGATATCCAACTCCTTCCCATTCCAATCCTGAGACCCTTCCTATAGCATGAGATATGATATCTCAATACTTCTAATACCAAACGTGAGATCCTTCCGATAACATGAGATGTGATATCCAAATCCTTCCCCTTCCAAACCTGAGACCCTCCCTTTAGCATGAGATGTGATATCCAACTCCTTCCTATTCCAATCCTGAGACTCTTCTGATAGCATGAGATGTGATATCTCAATGCTTCTAATACCAAACCTGAGATCCTTCCGATAGCATGAGATGTGATATCTCAATGCTTCTAATACCAAACCTGAGATCCTTCCTATAACATGAGATGTGATATCCAAATCCTTCCCCTTCCAAACCTGAGACCCTCCCTTTAGCATGAGATGTGATATCCAACTCCTTCCCATTCCATTCCTGAGACCCTTCTGATAGCATGAGATGTGATATCTCAATGCCTCTAATACCAAACCTGAGATCCTACCTCTAACATGAAATGTGATATCCAACTCTTTCCCCTTCCAAACCTGAGAGCCTTCCTATAGCATGAGATGTGATATCCAACTCCTTCCCATTCCAATTCTGAGACCCTTCCTATACTATGAGACTTGATATCTCAATGCTTCTAATACCAAACCTGAGACCCGTAATATAACATGAGATGTGATATCCAAATCCTTCCCCTTCCAAACCTTAGACCCTTCCTTTATCATGAGATGTGATATCCAACTCCTTCCCATTCCAATCCTGAGACCCTTCCGATATCATGAGATGTGATATCTCAAAGCTTCTAATATCAAACTTGAGACCCTCCCTATAGCATGAGATGTGATATCCAAGTCCTTCCCATTCCAATCCTGAGACCCTTCCTATAGCATGAGATGTGATATCTCAATGCTTCTAATACCAAACCTGAGACCCTTCTTATAACATGAGATGGGAATATCCAACTCCTTCCCATTCCAATCCTGAGACCCTTCCGATAGCAGAGATGTGATATCTCAATGCTTATACCAAACCTGAGATCCTTCCTATAACATGAGATGTGATATCCAACTCCTTCCCATTCCAATCCTGAGACACTTCCTATAGCATGAGATGTGATATCTCACTGCTTATACCAAACCTGAGACCCTTCCCATAGCATGAAATGTGATATCCAACTCCTTCCCATTCCAATCCTCAGACCCTTCCTATAGCATGAGATGTGATATCTCAATGCTTCTAATATCAAACTTGAGACCCTACCTATAGCATGAGATGTGATATCCAAGTCCTTCCCATTCCAATCCTGAGACACTTCCTATAGCATGAGATGTGATATCTCAATGCTTCTAATACCAAACCTGAGACTCTTCCTATGACATGAGATGGGATATCCAACTCCTTCCCATTCCAATCCTGAGACCCTTTTGATAGCAGAGATGTGATATCTCAATGTTTATACCAAACCTGAGACCCTTCCTACGGCATGAGATGTCATATTCAACTCCTTCCCATTCCAATCCTGAGACCCTTCCTATAGCATGAGATGTGATATCCAACTCCTTCCCATTCCAATCCTGAGACCCTTCCTATAGCATGAGATGTGATGTCTCAATGCTTCTAATACCAAACCTGAGATCCTTCCTATAACATGAGATGTGATATCCAACTCCTTCCATTCCAATCCTGGACCCTTCCTATAGCATGAGATGTGATATCTCAATGCTTATACCAAACCTGAGACCCTTCCTATAGCATGAGATGTGATATCCAACTCCTTCCCATTCCAATCCTGAGACCCTTCCTATAGCCTGAGATGTGATATCTGAATGCCTCTAATACCAAACCTGAGATCCTTCCTCTAACATGAAATGTGATTTCCAACTCCTTCACTTTCCAAACCTGAGAGCCTATCTATAGCATGAGATGTGATATCCAAGTCCTTCCCATTCCAATCCTTAGACCCTTCCTACAGCATGCAATATGATATCTCAATGATTCTAATAAAAAACCTGAGACCCGTCCTATAACATGAGATGGATATCCAACTCCTTCCCATTCCAATCCTGAGACACTTCCGAAAGCAGAGATGTGATATCTCAATGTTTATACCAAACCTGAGACCCTTCCTATAACATGAGATGTGATATCCAACTCCTTCCCGTTCCAAACCTGAGACCCTTCCTTTAGCATGAGATGTGATATCCAGCTCCTTCCCATTCCAATCCTGAGACACTTCCGATAGCATGAGATGTGATATCTCAATGCTTCTAATATCAAAACTGAGACCCTCCCTATAGCATGATATGTGATATCTAAGTCCTTCCCATTCCAATCCTGAGACCCTTCCTATAGCATGAGATGTGATATCTCAATGCTTCTACCAAACCTGAGACCCTTCCTTTAGCATGAGATGTGATATCCAACTCCTTCCCATTCCAATCCTTAGACCCTTCCTATAGCATGAGAGGTGATATCTCAATACTTCTAATACCAAACCTGAGATCCTTCCGATAACATGAGATGTGATATCTCAATACTTCTAATACCAAACCTGAGATCCATCCTATAACATGAGATGTGATATCCAAATCCTTCCCCTTCCAAACCTGAGACCCTCCCTTTAGCATGAGATGTGATATCCAAATCCTTCCCATTCCAATCCTGAGACCCTTCTGATAGCATAAGATATGATATCTCAATGCTTCTATACCAAACCTGAGATCCTTCCGATAGCATGAGATGTGATATCTCAATACTTCTAATACCAAACCTGAGATCCTTCCTATAATATGAGATGTGATATCCAAATCCTTATCTTCCAAACCTGAGACCCTCCCTTTAGCATGAGATGTGATATCCAACTCCTTCCCATTCCAATCCTGAGACTCTTCTGATAGCATAAGATATGATATCTCAATGCTTCTATACCAAACCTGAGATCCTTCTGATAGCATGAGATGTGATATCTCAATACTTCTAATACCAAACCTGAGATCCTACCTCTAACATGAAATGTGATATCCAACTCTTTCCCCTTGCAAACCTGAGAGCCTTCCTATAACATGAGATGTGATATCCAAGTCCTTCCCATTCCAATCCTGAGACCCTTCCTATAACATGAGATGTGATATCCAACTCCTTCCCATTCCAACCTGAGACCCTTCCTATAGCATGAGATGGGATATCCAACTCCTTCCAAATCCAATCCCGATACCCTTCCGATAGCATGAGATCTGATATCCCAATGCTTCTACCAAACCTGAGACCCATACTATGGCATGAGATGTGATATCAAACTCCTTCCCATTCTAATCCTGAGACCCTTCCTATAGCTTGAGATGTGATATCCAACTCCTTCCCATTCCAATTCTGAGACCCTTCCTATACCATGAGACTTGATATCTCAATGCTTCTAATACCAAACCTGAGACCCGTCCTATAACATGAGATGTGATATCCAAATCCTTCCCCTTCCAAACCTTAGACCCTTCCGATAGCAGAGATGTGATATCTCAATGCTTATACCAAACCTGAGATCCTTCCTATAACATGAGATGTGATATCCAACTCCTTCCCATTCCAATCCTGAGACACTTCCTATAGCATGAGATGTGATATCTCACTGCTTATACCAAACCTGAGACCCTTCCTATAGCATGAGATGTGATATCCAACTCCTTCCCATTCCAATCCTGAGACCCTTCCTATAGCATGAGATGTGATATCTCAATGCTTCTAATATCAAACTTGAGACCCTCCCTATAGCATGAGATGTGATATCCAACTCCTTCCCATTCCAACCTGAGACCCTTCCTATAGCATGAGATGGGATATCCAACTCCTTCCAAATCCAATCCCGATACCCTTCCGATAGCATGAGATCTGATATCCCAATGCTTCTACCAAACCTGAGACCCATACTATGGCATGAGATGTGATATCAAACTCCTTCCCATTCTAATCCTGAGACCCTTCCTATAGCTTGAGATGTGATATCCAACTCCTTCCCATTCCAATTCTGAGACCCTTCCTATACCATGAGACTTGATATCTCAATGCTTCTAATACCAAACCTGAGACCCGTCCTATAACATGAGATGTGATATCCAAATCCTTCCCCTTCCAAACCTTAGACCCTTCCGATAGCAGAGATGTGATATCTCAATGCTTATACCAAACCTGAGATCCTTCCTATAACATGAGATGTGATATCCAACTCCTTCCCATTCCAATCCTGAGACACTTCCTATAGCATGAGATGTGATATCTCACTGCTTATACCAAACCTGAGACCCTTCCTATAACATGAGATGTGATATCCAACTCCTTCCCGTTCCAAACCTGAGACCCTTCCTTTAGCATGAGATGTGATATCCAGCTCCTTCCCATTCCAATCCTGAGACACTTCCGATAGCATGAGATGTGATATCTCAATGCTTCTAATATCAAAACTGAGACCCTCCCTATAGCATGATATGTGATATCTAAGTCCTTCCCATTCCAATCCTGAGACCCTTCCTATAGCATGAGATGTGATATCTCAATGCTTCTACCAAACCTGAGACCCTTCCTTTAGCATGAGATGTGATATCCAACTCCTTCCCATTCCAATCCTGAGACCCTTCCTATAGCATGAGAGGTGATATCTCAATACTTCTAATACCAAACCTGAGATCCTTCCGATAACATGAGATGTGATATCTCAATACTTCTAATACCAAACCTGAGATCCATCCTATAACATGAGATGTGATATCCAAATCCTTCCCCTTCCAAACCTGAGACCCTCCCTTTAGCATGAGATGTGATATCCAACTCCTTCCCATTCCAATCCTGAGACCCTTCTGATAGCATAAGATATGATATCTCAATGCTTCTATACCAAACCTGAGATCCTTTCGATAGCATGAGATGTGATATCTCAATACTTCTAATACCAAACCTGAGATCCTTCTTATAACATGAGATGTGATATCCAAATCCTTATCTTCCAAACCTGAGACCCTCCCTTTAGCATGATATGTGATATCCAACTCCTTCCCATTCCAATCCTGAGACTCTTCTGATAGCATAAGATATGATATCTCAATGCTTCTATACCAAACCTGAGATCCTTCTGATAGCATGAGATGTGATATCTCAATACTTCTAATACCAAACCTGAGATCCTACCTCTAACATGAAATGTGATATCCAACTCTTTCCCCTTGCAAACCTGAGAGCCTTCCTATAGCATGAGATGTGATATCCAAGTCCTTCCCATTCCAATCCTGAGACCCTTCCTATAACATGAGATGTGATATCCAACTCCTTCCCATTCCAACCTGAGACCCTTCCTATAGCATGAGATGGGATATCCAACTCCTTCCAAATCCAATCCCGATACCCTTCCGATAGCATGAGATCTGATATCCCAATGCTTCTACCAAACCTGAGACCCATACTATGGCATGAGATGTGATATCAAACTCCTTCCCATTCTAATCCTGAGACCCTTCCTATAGCTTGAGATGTGATATCCAACTCCTTCCCATTCCAATTCTGAGACCCTTCCTATACCATGAGACTTGATATCTCAATGCTTCTAATACCAAACCTGAGACCCGTCCTATAACATGAGATGTGATATCCAAATCCTTCCCCTTCCAAACCTTAGACCCTTCCTTTATCATGAGATGTGATAGCCAACTCCTTCCCATTCCAATCTTGAGACCCTTCCGATATCATGAAATGTGATATCTCAATGCTTCTAATATCAAACTTGAGACCCTCCCTATAACATGAGATGGGAATATCCAACTCCTTCCCATTCCAATCCTGAGACCTTTCTGATAGCAGAGATGTGATATCTCAATGCTTATACCAAACCTGAGATCCTTCCTATAACATGAGATGTGATATCCAACTCCTTCCCATTCCAATCCTGAGACACTTCCTATAGCATGAGATGTGATATCTCACTGCTTATACCAAACCTGAGACCCTTCCTATAGCATGAGATGTGATATCCAACTCCTTCCCATTCCAATCCTGAGACCCTTCCTATAGCATGAGATGTGATATCTCAATGCTTCTAATATCAAACTTGAGACCCTCCCTATAGCATGAGATGTGATACCCAAGTCCTTCCCATTCCAATCCTGAGACACTTCCTATAGCATGAGATGTGATATCCAACTGCTTCCCATTCCAATCCTGAGACCCTTCCTATAGCATGAGATGTGATATCTCTATGCTTCTAATACCAAACCTGAGATCCTTCCTCTAACATGAAATGTGATATCCAACTCCTTCCCTTTCCAAACCTAAGAGCCTATCTATAGCATGAGATGTGATATCCAAGTCCTTCACATTCCAACCCTTAGACCCTTCCTACAGCATGCAATATGATATCTCAATGATTCTAATAACAAACCTGAGACCCGTCCTATAACATGAGATGGGATATTCAACTCCTTCGCATTCCAATCCTGAGACTCTTCCGATAGCAGAGATGTGATATCTCAATGCTTATACCAAACCTGAGACCCTTCCTATAACATGAGATGTGATATCCAAATCCTTCCCGTTCCAAACCTGAGACCCTTCCTTTAGCATGAGATGTGATATCCAGCTCCTTCCCATTCCAATCCTGAGACACTTCCGATAGCATGAGATGTGATATCTCAATGCTTCTAATATCAAAACTGAGACCCTCCCTATAGCATGATATGTGATATCTAAGTCCTTCCCATTCCAATCCTGAGACCCTCCCTATAGCATGAGATGTGATATCCAACTCCTTCCCATTCCAATCCTGAGACCCTTCCTTTAGCATGAGATGTGATATCCAAATCCTTCCCCTTCCAAACCTGAGACCCTCTCTTTAGCATGAGATGTGATATCCAACTCCTTCCTATTCCAATCCTGAGACTCTTCTGATAGCATGAGATGTGATATCTCAATGCTTCTAATACCAAACCTGAGATCCTTCCGATAGCATGAGATGTGATATCTCAATGCTTCTAATACCAAACGTGAGATCCTTCCGATAACATGAGATGTGATATCCAAATCCTTCCCCTTCCAAACCTGAGACCCTCCCTTTAGCATGAGATGTGATATCCAACTCCTTCCTATTCCAATCCTGAGACTCTTCTGATAGCATGAGATGTGATATCTCAATGCTTCTAATACCAAACCTGAGATCCTTCCGATAGCATGAGATGTGATATCTCAATGCTTCTAATACCAAACCTGAGATCCTTCCTATAACATGAGATGTGATATCCAAATCCTTCCCCTTCCAAACCAGAGACCCTCCCTTTAGCATGAGATGTGATATCCAACTCCTTCCCATTCCATTCCTGAGACCCTTCTGATAGCATGAGATGTGATATCTCAATGCCTCTAATACCAAACCTGAGATCCTACCTCTAACATGAAATGTGATATCCAACTCTTTCCCCTTCCAAACCTGAGAGCCTTCCTATAGCATGAGATGTGATATCCAAGTCCTTCCCATTCCAATCCTGAGACCCTTCCTATAGCTTGAGATGTGATATCCAACTCCTTCCCATTCCAATTCTGAGACCCTTCCTATACTATGAGACTTGATATCTCAATGCTTCTAATACCAAACCTGAGACCCGTAATATAACATGAGATGTGATATCCAAATCCTTCCCCTTCCAAACCTTAGACCCTTCCTTTATCATGAGATGTGATATCCAACTCCTTCCCATTCCAATCCTGAGACCCTTCCGATATCATGAGATGTGATATCTCAAAGCTTCTAATATCAAACTTGAGACCCTCCCTATAGCATGAGATGTGATATCCAAGTCCTTCCCATTCCAATCCTGAGACCCTTCCTATAGCATGAGATGTGATATCTCAATGCTTCTAATACCAAACCTGAGACCCTTCTTATAACATGAGATGGGAATATCCAACTCCTTCCCATTCCAATCCTGAGACCCTTCCGATAGCAGAGATGTGATATCTCAATGCTTATACCAAACCTGAGATCCTTCCTATAACATGAGATGTGATATCCAACTCCTTCCCATTCCAATCCTGAGACACTTCCTATAGCATGAGATGTGATATCTCACTGCTTATACCAAACCTGAGACCCTTCCCATAGCATGAAATGTGATATCCAACTCCTTCCCATTCCAATCCTCAGACCCTTCCTATAGCATGAGATGTGATATCTCAATGCTTCTAATATCAAACTTGAGACCCTACCTATAGCATGAAATGTGATATCCAAGTCCTTCCCATTCCAATCCTGAGACACTTCCTATAGCATGAGATGTGATATCTCAATGCTTCTAATACCAAACCTGAGACTCTTCCTATGACATGAGATGGGATATCCAACTCCTTCCCATTCCAATCCTGAGACCCTTTTGATAGCAGAGATGTGATATCTCAATGTTTATACCAAACCTGAGACCCTTCCTACGGCATGAGATGTCATATTCAACTCCTTCCCATTCCAATCCTGAGACCCTTCCTATAGCATGAGATGTGATATCCAACTCCTTCCCATTCCAATCCTGAGACCCTTCCTATAGCATGAGATGTGATGTCTCAATGCTTCTAATACCAAACCTGAGATCCTTCCTATAACATGAGATGTGATATCCAACTCCTTCCATTCCAATCCTGGACCCTTCCTATAGCATGAGATGTGATATCTCAATGCTTATACCAAACCTGAGACCCTTCCTATAGCATGAGATGTGATATCCAACTCCTTCCCATTCCAATCCTGAGACCCTTCCTATAGCCTGAGATGTGATATCTGAATGCCTCTAATACCAAACCTGAGATCCTTCCTCTAACATGAAATGTGATTTCCAACTCCTTCACTTTCCAAACCTGAGAGCCTATCTATAGCATGAGATGTGATATCCAAGTCCTTCCCATTCCAATCCTTAGACCCTTCCTACAGCATGCAATATGATATCTCAATGATTCTAATAAAAAACCTGAGACCTGTCCTATAACATGAGATGGATATCCAACTCCTTCCCATTCCAATCCTGAGACACTTCCGAAAGCAGAGATGTGATATCTCAATGTTTATACCAAACCTGAGACCCTTCCTATAACATGAGATGTGATATCCAACTCCTTCCCGTTCCAAACCTGAGACCCTTCCTTTAGCATGAGATGTGATATCCAGCTCCTTCCCATTCCAATCCTGAGACACTTCCGATAGCATGAGATGTGATATCTCAATGCTTCTAATATCAAAAGTGAGACCCTCCCTATAGCATGATATGTGATATCTAAGTCCTTCCCATTCCAATCCTGAGACCCTTCCTATAGCATGAGATGTGATATCTCAATGCTTCTACCAAACCTGAGACCCTTCCTTTAGCATGAGATGTGATATCCAACTCCTTCCCATTCCAATCCTGAGACCCTTCCTATAGCATGAGAGGTGATATCTCAATACTTCTAATACCAAACCTGAGATCCTTCCGATAACATGAGATGTGATATCTCAATACTTCTAATACCAAACCTGGGATCCATCCTATAACATGAGATGTGATATCCAAATCCTTCCCCTTCCAAACCTGAGACCCTCCCTTTAGCATGAGATGTGATATCCAACTCCTTCCCATTCCAATCCTGAGACCCTTCTGATAGCATAAGATATGATATCTCAATGCTTCTATACCAAACCTGAGATCCTTCCGATAGCATGAGATGTGATATCTCAATACTTCTAATACCAAACCTGAGATCCTTCCTATAACATGAGATGTGATATCCAAATCCTTATCTTCCAAACCTGAGACCCTCCCTTTAGCATGAGATGTGATATCCAACTCCTTCCCATTCCAATCCTGAGACTCTTCTGATAGCATAAGATATGATATCTCAATGCTTCTATACCAAACCTGAGATCCTTCTGATAGCATGAGATGTGATATCTCAATACTTCTAATACCAAACCTGAGATCCTACCTCTAACATGAAATGTGATATCCAACTCTTTCCCCTTGCAAACCTGAGAGCCTTCCTATAGCATGAGATGTGATATCCAAGTCCTTCCCATTCCAATCCTGAGACCCTTCCTATAACATGAGATGTGATATCCAACTCCTTCCCATTCCAACCTGAGACCCTTCCTATAGCATGAGATGGGATATCCAACTCCTTCCAAATCCAATCCCGATACCCTTCCGATAGCATGAGATCTGATATCCCAATGCTTCTACCAAACCTGAGACCCATACTATGGCATGAGATGTGATATCAAACTCCTTCCCATTCTAATCCTGAGACCCTTCCTATAGCTTGAGATGTGATATCCAACTCCTTCCCATTCCAATTCTGAGACCCTTCCTTTATCATGAGATGTGATATCTCAATGCTTCTAATACCAAACCTGAGACCCGTCCTATAACATGAGATGTGATATCCAAATCCTTCCCCTTCCAAACCTTAGACCCTTCCTTTATCATGAGATGTGATAGCCAACTCCTTCCCATTCCAATCTTGAGACCCTTCCGATATCATGAAATGTGATATCTCAATGCTTCTAATATCAAACTTGAGACCCTCCCTATAACATGAGATGGGAATATCCAACTCCTTCCCATTCCAATCCTGAGACCCTTCCGATAGCACAGATGTGATATCTCAATGCTTATACCAAACCTGAGATCCTTCCTATAACATGAGATGTGATATCCAACTCCTTCCCATTCCAATCCTGAGACACTTCCTATAGCATGAGATGTGATATCTCACTGCTTATACCAAACCTGAGACCCTTCCTATAGCATGAGATGTGATATCCAACTCCTTCCCATTCCAATCCTGAGACCCTTCCTATAGCATGAGATGTGATATCTCAATGCTTCTAATATCAAACTTGAGACCCTCCCTATAGCATGAGATGTGATACCCAAGTCCTTCCCATTCCAATCCTGAGACACTTCCTATAGCATGAGATGTGATATCCAACTGCTTCCCATTCCAATCCTGAGACCCTTCCTATAGCATGAGATGTGATATCTCTATGCTTCTAATACCAAACCTGAGATCCTTCCTCTAACATGAAATGTGATATCCAACTCCTTCCCTTTCCAAACCTAAGAGCCTATCTATAGCATGAGATGTGATATCCAAGTCCTTCACATTCCAACCCTTAGACCCTTCCTACAGCATGCAATATGATATCTCAATGATTCTAATAACAAACCTGAGACCCGTCCTATAACATGAGATGGGATATTCAACTCCTTCCCATTCCAATCCTGAGACTCTTCCGATAGCAGAGATGTGATATCTCAATGCTTATACCAAACCTGAGACCCTTCCTATAACATGAGATGTGATATCCAAATCCTTCCCGTTCCAAACCTGAGACCCTTCCTTTAGCATGAGATGTGATATCCAGCTCCTTCCCATTCCAATCCTGAGACACTTCCGATAGCATGAGATGTGATATCTCAATGCTTCTAATATCAAAACTGAGACCCTCCCTATAGCATGATATGTGATATCTAAGTCCTTCCCATTCCAATCCTGAGACCCTCCCTATAGCATGAGATGTGATATCCAACTCCTTCCCATTCCAATCCTGAGACCCTTCCTATAGCATGAGATATGATATCTCAATACTTCTAATACCAAACGTGAGATCCTTCCGATAACATGAGATGTGATATCCAAATCCTTCCCCTTCCAAACCTGAGACCCTCCCTTTAGCATGAGATGTGATATCCAACTCCTTCCTATTCCAATCCTGAGACTCTTCTGATAGCATGAGATGTGATATCTCAATGCTTCTAATACCAAACCTGAGATCCTTCCGATAGCATGAGATGTGATATCTCAATGCTTCTAATACCAAACCTGAGATCCTTCCTATAACATGAGATGTGATATCCAAATCCTTCCCCTTCCAAACCTGAGACCCTCCCTTTAGCATGAGATGTGATATCCAACTCCTTCCCATTCCATTCCTGAGACCCTTCTGATAGCATGAGATGTGATATCTCAATGCCTCTAATACCAAACCTGAGATCCTACCTCTAACATGAAATGTGATATCCAACTCTTTCCCCTTCCAAACCTGAGAGCCTTCCTATAGCATGAGATGTGATATCCAAGTCCTTCCCATTCCAATCCTGAGACCCTTCCTATAGCTTGAGATGTGATATCCAACTCCTTCCCATTCCAATTCTGAGACCCTTCCTATACTATGAGACTTGATATCTCAATGCTTCTAATACCAAACCTGAGACCCGTAATATAACATGAGATGTGATATCCAAATCCTTCCCCTTCCAAACCTTAGACCCTTCCTTTATCATGAGATGTGATATCCAACTCCTTCCCATTCCAATCCTGAGACCCTTCCGATATCATGAGATGTGATATCTCAAAGCTTCTAATATCAAACTTGAGACCCTCCCTATAGCATGAGATGTGATATCCAAGTCCTTCCCATTCCAATCCTGAGACCCTTCCTATAGCATGAGTTGTGATATCTCAATGCTTCTAATACCAAACCTGAGACCCTTCTTATAACATGAGATGGGAATATCCAACTCCTTCCCATTCCAATCCTGAGACCCTTCCGATAGCATGAGATGTGATATCTCACTGCTTATACCAAACCTGAGACCCTTCCCATAGCATGAGATGTGATATCCAACTCCTTCCCATTCCAATCCTCAGACCCTTCCTATAGCATGAGATGTGATATCTCAATGCTTCTAATATCAAACTTGAGACCCTACCTATAGCATGAGATGTGATATCCAAGTCCTTCCCATTCCAATCCTGAGACACTTCCTATAGCATGAGATGTGATATCTCAATGCTTCTAATACCAAACCTGAGACTCTTCCTATAACATGAGATGGGATATCCAACTCCTTCCCATTCCAATCCTGAGACCCTTTTGATAGCAGAGATGTGATATCTCAATGTTTATACCAAACCTGAGACCCTTCCTACGGCATGAGATGTCATATTCAACTCCTTCCCATTCCAATCCTGAGACCCTTCTGATAGCATAAGATATGATATCTCAATGCTTCTATACCAAACCTGAGATCCTTCCGATAGCATGAGATGTGATATCTCAATACTTCTAATACCAAACCTGAGATCCTTCCTATAACATGAGATGTGATATCCAAATCCTTATCTTCCAAACCTGAGACCCTCCCTTTAGCATGAGATGTCATATCCAACTCCTTCCCATTCCAATCCTGAGACTCTTCTGATAGCATAAGATATGATATCTCAATGCTTCTATACCAAACCTGAGATCCTTCTGATAGCATGAGATGTGATATCTCAATACTTCTAATACCAAACCTGAGATCCTACCTCTAACATGAAATGTGATATCCAACTCTTTCCCCTTGCAAACCTGAGAGCCTTCCTATAGCATGAGATGTGATATCCAAGTCCTTCCCATTCCAATCCTGAGACCCTTCCTATAACATGAGATGTGATATCCAACTCCTTCCCATTCGAACCTGAGACCCTTCCTATAGCATGAGATGGGATATCCAACTCCTTCCAAATCCAATCCCGATACCCTTCCGATAGCATGAGATCTGATATCCCAATGCTTCTACCAAACCTGAGACCCATACTATGGCATGAGATGTGATATCAAACTCCTTCCCATTCTAATCCTGAGACCCTTCCTATAGCTTGAGATGTGATATCCAACTCCTTCCCATTCCAATTCTGAGACCCTTCCTATACCATGAGACTTGATATCTCAATGCTTCTAATACCAAACCTGAGACCCGTCCTATAACATGAGATGTGATATCCAAATCCTTCCCCTTCCAAACCTTAGACCCTTCCGATAGCAGAGATGTGATATCTCAATGCTTATACCAAACCTGAGATCCTTCCTATAACATGAGATGTGATATCCAACTCCTTCCCATTCCAATCCTGAGACACTTCCTATAGCATGAGATGTGATATCTCACTGCTTATACCAAACCTGAGACCCTTCCTATAGCATGAGATGTGATATCCAACTCCTTCCCATTCCAATCCTGAGACCCTTCCTATAGCATGAGATGTGATATCTCAATGCTTCTAATATCAAACTTGAGACCCTCCCTATAGCATGAGATGTGATACCCAAGTCCTTCCCATTCCAATCCTGAGACACTTCCTATAGCATGAGATGTGATATCTCAATGCTTCTAATACCAAACCTGAGACTCTTCCTATAACATGAGATGGGATATCCAACTCCTTTCCATTCCAATCCTGAGACCCTTTCAATAGCAGAGATGTGATATCTCAATGTTTATACCAAACCTGAGACCCTTCCTACGGCATGAGATGTCATATTCAACTCCTTCCCATTCCAATCCTGAGACCCTTCCTATAGCATGAGATGTGATATCCAACTCCTTCCCATTCCAATCATGAGACCCTTCCTATAGCATGAGATGTGATGTCTCAATGCTTCTAATACCAAACCTGAGATCCTTCCTATAACATGAGATGTGATATCCAACTCCTTCCATTCCAATCCTGGACCCTTCCTATAGCATGAGATGTGATATCTCAATGCTTATACCAAACCTGAGACCCTTCCTATAGCATGAGATGTGATATCCAACTCCTTCCCATTCCAATCCTGAGACCCTTCCTATAGCCTGAGATGTGATATCTCAATGCCTCTAATACCAAACCTGAGATCCTTCCTCTAACATGAAATGTGATATCCAACTCCTTCACTTTCCAAACCTGAGAGCCTATCTATAGCATGAGATGTGATATCCAAGTCCTTCCCATTCCAATCCTTAGACCCTTCCTACAGCATGCAATATGATATCTCAATGATTCTAATAAAAAACCTGAGACCCGTCCTATAACATGAGATGGGATATCCAACTCCTTCCCATTCCAATTCTGAGACACTTCCGATAGCAGAGATGTGATATCTCAATGTTTATACCAAACCTGAGACCCTTCCTATAACATGAGATGTGATATCCAACTCCTTCCCGTTCCAAACCTGAGACCCTTCCATTAGCATGAGATGTGATATCCAGCTCCTTCCCATTCCAATCCTGAGACACTTCCGATAGCATGATGTGATATCTCAATGCTTCTAATATCAAAACTGAGACCCTCCCTATAGCATGATATGTGATATCTAAGTCCTTCCCATTCCAATCCTGAGACCCTTCCTATAGCATGAGATGTGATATCTCAATGCTTCTACCAAACCTGAGACCCTTCCTTTAGCATGAGATGTGATATCCAACTCCTTCCCATTCCAATCCTGAGACCCTTCCTATAGCATGAGAGGTGATATCTCAATACTTCTAATACCAAACCTGAGATCCTTCCGATAACATGAGATGTGATATCTCAATACTTCTAATACCAAACCTGGGATCCATCCTATAACATGAGATGTGATATCCAAATCCTTCCCCTTCCAAACCTGAGACCCTCCCTTTAGCATGAGATGTGATATCCAACTCCTTCCCATTCCAATCCTGAGACCCTTCTGATAGCATAAGATATGATATCTCAATGCTTCTATACCAAACCTGAGATCCTTCCGATAGCATGAGATGTGATATCTCAATACTTCTAATACCAAACCTGAGATCCTTCCTATAACATGAGATGTGATATCCAAATCCTTATCTTCCAAACCTGAGACCCTCCCTTTAGCATGAGATGTGATATCCAACTCCTTCCCATTCCAATCCTGAGACTCTTCTGATAGCATAAGATATGATATCTCAATGCTTCTTTACCAAACCTGAGATCCTTCTGATAGCATGAGATGTGATATCTCAATACTTCTAATACCAAACCTGAGATCCTACCTCTAACATGAAATGTGATATCCAACTCTTTCCCCTTGCAAACCTGAGAGCCTTCCTATAGCATGAGATGTGATATCCAAGTCCTTCCCATTCCAATCCTGAGACCCTTCCTATAACATGAGATGTGATATCCAACTCCTTCCAATTCCAACCTGAGACCCTTCCTATAGCATGAGATGGGATATCCAACTCCTTCCAAATCCAATCCCGATACCCTTCCGATAGCATGAGATCTGATATCCCAATGCTTCTACCAAACCTGAGACCCATACTATGGCATGAGATGTGATATCAAACTCCTTCCCATTCTAATCCTGAGACCCTTCCTATAGCTTGAGATGTGATATCCAACTCCTTCCCATTCCAATTCTGAGACCCTTCCTATACCATGAGACTTGATATCTCAATGCTTCTAATACCAAACCTGAGACCCGTCCTATAACATGAGATGTGATATCCAAATCCTTCCCCTTCCAAACCTTAGACCCTTCCTTTATCATGAGATGTGATAGCCAACTCCTTCCCATTCCAATCTTGAGACCCTTCCGATATCATGAAATGTGATATCTCAATGCTTCTAATATCAAACTTGAGACCCTCCCTATAACATGAGATGGGAATATCCAACTCCTTCCCATTCCAATCCTGAGGCCCTTCCGATAGCACAGATGTGATATCTCAATGCTTATACCAAACCTGAGATCCTTCCTATAACATGAGATGTGATATCTCAATACTTCTAATACCAAACCTGAGATCCATCCTATAACATGAGATGTGATATCCAAATCCTTCCCCTTCCAAACCTGAGACCCTCCCTTTAGCATGAGATGTGATATCCAACTCCTTCCCATTCCAATCCTGAGACCCTTCTGATAGCATAAGATATGATATCTCAATGCTTCTATACCAAACCTGAGATCCTTTCGATAGCATGAGATGTGATATCTCAATACTTCTAATACCAAACCTGAGATCCTTCTTATAACATGAGATGTGATATCCAAATCCTTATCTTCCAAACCTGAGACCCTCCCTTTAGCATGATATGTGATATCCAACTCCTTCCCATTCCAATCCTGAGACTCTTCTGATAGCATAAGATATGATATCTCAATGCTTCTATACCAAACCTGAGATCCTTCTGATAGCATGAGATGTGATATCTCAATACTTCTAATACCAAACCTGAGATCCTACCTCTAACATGAAATGTGATATCCAACTCTTTCCCCTTGCAAACCTGAGAGCCTTCCTATAGCATGAGATGTGATATCCAAGTCCTTCCCATTCCAATCCTGAGACCCTTCCTATAACATGAGATGTGATATCCAACTCCTTCCCATTCCAACCTGAGACCCTTCCTATAGCATGAGATGGGATATCCAACTCCTTCCAAATCCAATCCCGATACCCTTCCGATAGCATGAGATCTGATATCCCAATGCTTCTACCAAACCTGAGACCCATACTATGGCATGAGATGTGATATCAAACTCCTTCCCATTCTAATCCTGAGACCCTTCCTATAGCTTGAGATGTGATATCCAACTCCTTCCCATTCCAATTCTCAGACCCTTCCTATACCATGAGACTTGATATCTCAATGCTTCTAATACCAAACCTGAGACCCGTCCTATAACATGAGATGTGATATCCAAATCCTTCCCCTTCCAAACCTTAGACCCTTCCTTTATCATGAGATGTGATAGCCAACTCCTTCCCATTCCAATCTTGAGACCCTTCCGATATCATGAAATGTGATATCTCAATGCTTCTAATATCAAACTTGAGACCCTCCCTATAACATGAGATGGGAATATCCAACTCCTTCCCATTCCAATCCTGAGACCTTTCTGATAGCAGAGATGTGATATCTCAATGCTTATACCAAACCTGAGATCCTTCCTATAACATGAGATGTGATATCCAACTCCTTCCCATTCCAATCCTGAGACACTTCCTATAGCATGAGATGTGATATCTCACTGCTTATACCAAACCTGAGACCCTTCCTATAGCATGAGATGTGATATCCAACTCCTTCCCATTCCAATCCTGAGACCCTTCCTATAGCATGAGATGTGATATCTCAATGCTTCTAATATCAAACTTGAGACCCTCCCTATAGCATGAGATGTGATACCCAAGTCCTTCCCATTCCAATCCTGAGACACTTCCTATAGCATGAGATGTGATATCCAACTGCTTCCCATTCCAATCCTGAGACCCTTCCTATAGCATGAGATGTGATATCTCTATGCTTCTAATACCAAACCTGAGATCCTTCCTCTAACATGAAATGTGATATCCAACTCCTTCCCTTTCCAAACCTAAGAGCCTATCTATAGCATGAGATGTGATATCCAAGTCCTTCACATTCCAACCCTTAGACCCTTCCTACAGCATGCAATATGATATCTCAATGATTCTAATAACAAACCTGAGACCCGTCCTATAACATGAGATGGGATATTCAACTCCTTCCCATTCCAATCCTGAGACTCTTCCGATAGCAGAGATGTGATATCTCAATGCTTATACCAAACCTGAGACCCTTCCTATAACATGAGATGTGATATCCAAATCCTTCCCGTTCCAAACCTGAGACCCTTCCTTTAGCATGAGATGTGATATCCAGCTCCTTCCCATTCCAATCCTGAGACACTTCCGATAGCATGAGATGTGATATCTCAATGCTTCTAATATCAAAACTGAGACCCTCCCTATAGCATGATATGTGATATCTAAGTCCTTCCCATTCCAATCCTGAGACCCTCCCTATAGCATGAGATGTGATATCCAACTCCTTCCCATTCCAATCCTGAGACCCTTCCTTTAGCATGAGATGTGATATCCAAATCCTTCCCCTTCCAAACCTGAGACCCTCCCTTTAGCATGAGATGTGATATCCAACTCCTTCCTATTCCAATCCTGAGACTCTTCTGATAGCATGAGATGTGATATCTCAATGCTTCTAATACCAAACCTGAGATCCTTCCGATAGCATGAGATGTGATATCTCAATGCTTCTAATACCAAACGTGAGATCCTTCCGATAACATGAGATGTGATATCCAAATCCTTCCCCTTCCAAACCTGAGACCCTCCCTTTAGCATGAGATGTGATATCCAACTCCTTCTTATTCCAATCCTGAGACTCTTCTGATAGCATGAGATGTGATATCTCAATGCTTCTAATACCAAACCTGAGATCCTTCCGATAGCATGAGATGTGATATCTCAATGCTTCTAATACCAAACCTGAGATCCTTCCTATAACATGAGATGTGATATCCAAATCCTTCCCCTTCCAAACCTGAGACCCTCCCTTTAGCATGAGATGTGATATCCAACTCCTTCCCATTCCATTCCTGAGACCCTTCTGATAGCATGAGATGTGATATCTCAATGCCTCTAATACCAAACCTGAGATCCTACCTCTAACATGAAATGTGATATCCAACTCTTTCCCATTCCAAACCTGAGAGCCTTCCTATAGCATGAGATGTGATATCCAAGTCCTTCCCATTCCAATCCTGAGACCCTTCCTATAGCTTGAGATGTGATATCCAACTCCTTCCCATTCCAATTCTGAGACCCTTCCTATACTATGAGACTTGATATCTCAATGCTTCTAATACCAAACCTGAGACCCGTAATATAACATGAGATGTGATATCCAAATCCTTCCCCTTCCAAACCTTAGACCCTTCCTTTATCATGAGATGTGATATCCAACTCCTTCCCATTCCAATCCTGAGACCCTTCCGATATCATGAGATGTGATATCTCAAAGCTTCTAATATCAAACTTGAGACCCTCCCTATAGCATGAGATGTGATATCCAAGTCCTTCCCATTCCAATCCTGAGACCCTTCCTATAGCATGAGATGTGATATCTCAATGCTTCTAATACCAAACCTGAGACCCTTCTTATAACATGAGATGGGAATATCCAACTCCTTCCCATTCCAATCCTGAGACCCTTCCGATAGCAGAGATGTGATATCTCAATGCTTATACCAAACCTGAGATCCTTCCTATAACATGAGATGTGATATCCAACTCCTTCCCATTCCAATCCTGAGACACTTCCTATAGCATGAGATGTGATATCTCACTGCTTATACCAAACCTGAGACCCTTCCCATAGCATGAAATGTGATATCCAACTCCTTCCCATTCCAATCCTCAGACCCTTCCTATAGCATGAGATGTGATATTTCAATGCTTCTAATATAAAACTTGAGACCCTACCTATAGCATGAAATGTGATATCCAAGTCCTTCCCATTCCAATCCTGAGACACTTCCTATAGCATGAGATGTGATATCTCAATGCTTCTAATACCAAACCTGAGACTCTTCCTATGACATGAGATGGGATATCCAACTCCTTCCCATTCCAATCCTGAGACCCTTTTGATAGCAGAGATGTGATATCTCAATGTTTATACCAAACCTGAGACCCTTCCTACGGCATGAGATGTCATATTCAACTCCTTCCCATTCCAATCCTGAGACCCTTCCTATAGCATGAGATGTGATATCCAACTCCTTCCCATTCCAATCCTGAGACCCTTCCTATAGCATGAGATGTGATGTCTCAATGCTTCTAATACCAAACCTGAGATCCTTCCTATAACATGAGATGTGATATCCAACTCCTTCCATTCCAATCCTGGACCCTTCCTATAGCATGAGATGTGATATCTCAATGCTTATACCAAACCTGAGACCCTTCCTATAGCATGAGATGTGATATCCAACTCCTTCCCATTCCAATCCTGAGACCCTTCCTATAGCCTGAGATGTGATATCTGAATGCCTCTAATACCAAACCTGAGATCCTTCCTCTAACATGAAATGTGATTTCCAACTCCTTCACTTTCCAAACCTGAGAGCCTATCTATAGCATGAGATGTGATATCCAAGTCCTTCCCATTCCAATCCTTAGACCCTTCCTACAGCATGCAATATGATATCTCAATGATTCTAATAAAAAACCTGAGACCCGTCCTATAACATGAGATGGATATCCAACTCCTTCCCATTCCAATCCTGAGACACTTCCGAAAGCAGAGATGTGATATCTCAATGTTTATACCAAACCTGAGACCCTTCCTATAACATGAGATGTGATATCCAACTCCTTCCCGTTCCAAACCTGAGACCCTTCCTTTAGCATGAGATGTGATATCCAGCTCCTTCCCATTCCAATCCTGAGACACTTCCGATAGCATGAGATGTGATATCTCAATGCTTCTAATATCAAAACTGAGACCCTCCCTATAGCATGATATGTGATATCTAAGTCCTTCCCATTCCAATCCTGAGACCCTTCCTATAGCATGAGATGTGATATCTCAATGCTTCTACCAAACCTGAGACCCTTCCTTTAGCATGAGATGTGATATCCAACTCCTTCCCATTCCAATCCTGAGACCCTTCCTATAGCATGAGAGGTGATATCTCAATACTTCTAATACCAAACCTGAGATCCTTCCGATAACATGAGATGTGATATCTCAATACTTCTAATACCAAACCTGAGATCCATCCTATAACATGAGATGTGATATCCAAATCCTTCCCCTTCCAAACCTGAGACCCTCCCTTTAGCATGAGATGTGATATCCAAATCCTTCCCATTCCAATCCTGAGACCCTTCTGATAGCATAAGATATGATATCTCAATGCTTCTATACCAAACCTGAGATCCTTCCGATAGCATGAGATGTGATATCTCAATACTTCTAATACCAAACCTGAGATCCTTCCTATAACATGAGATGTGATATCCAAATCCTTATCTTCCAAACCTGAGACCCTCCCTTTAGCATGAGATGTGATATCCAACTCCTTCCCATTCCAATCCTGAGACTCTTCTGATAGCATAAGATATGATATCTCAATGCTTCTATACCAAACCTGAGATCCTTCTGATAGCATGAGATGTGATATCTCAATACTTCTAATACCAAACCTGAGATCCTACCTCTAACATGAAATGTGATATCCAACTCTTTCCCCTTGCAAACCTGAGAGCCTTCCTATAGCATGAGATGTGATATCCAAGTCCTTCCCATTCCAATCCTGAGACCCTTCCTATAACATGAGATGTGATATCCAACTCCTTCCCATTCCAACCTGAGACCCTTCCTATAGCATGAGATGGGATATCCAACTCCTTCCAAATCCAATCCCGATACCCTTCCGATAGCATGAGATCTGATATCCCAATGCTTCTACCAAACCTGAGACCCATACTATGGCATGAGATGTGATATCAAACTCCTTCCCATTCTAATCCTGAGACCCTTCCTATAGCTTGAGATGTGATATCCAACTCCTTCCCATTCCAATTCTGAGACCCTTCCTATACCATGAGACTTGATATCTCAATGCTTCTAATACCAAACCTGAGACCCGTCCTATAACATGAGATGTGATATCCAAATCCTTCCCCTTCCAAACCTTAGACCCTTCCGATAGCAGAGATGTGATATCTCAATGCTTATACCAAACCTGAGATCCTTCCTATAACATGAGATGTGATATCCAACTCCTTCCCATTCCAATCCTGAGACACTTCCTATAGCATGAGATGTGATATCTCACTGCTTATACCAAACCTGAGACCCTTCCTATAGCATGAGATGTGATATCCAACTCCTTCCCATTCCAATCCTGAGACCCTTCCTATAGCATGAGATGTGATATCTCAATGCTTCTAATATCAAACTTGAGACCCTCCCTATAGCATGAGATGTGATACCCAAGTCCTTCCCATTCCAATCCTGAGACACTTCCTATAGCATGAGATGTGATATCTCAATGCTTCTAATACCAAACCTGAGACTCTTCCTATAACATGAGATGGGATATCCAACTCCTTTCCATTCCAATCCTGAGACCCTTTCGATAGCAGAGATGTGATATCTCAATGTTTATACCAAACCTGAGACCCTTCCTACGGCATGAGATGTCATATTCAACTCCTTCCCATTCCAATCCTGAGACCCTTCCTATAGCATGAGATGTGATATCCAACTCCTTCCCATTCCAATCATGAGACCCTTCCTATAGCATGAGATGTGATGTCTCAATGCTTCTAATACCAAACCTGAGATCCTTCCTATAACATGAGATGTGATATCCAACTCCTTCCATTCCAATCCTGGACCCTTCCTATAGCATGAGATGTGATATCTCAATGCTTATACCAAACCTGAGACCCTTCCTATAGCATGAGATGTGATATCCAACTCCTTCCCATTCCAATCCTGAGACCCTTCCTATAGCCTGAGATGTGATATCTCAATGCCTCTAATACCAAACCTGAGATCCTTCCTCTAACATGAAATGTGATATCCAACTCCTTCACTTTCCAAACCTGAGAGCCTATCTATAGCATGAGATGTGATATCCAAGTCCTTCCCATTCCAATCCTTAGACCCTTCCTACAGCATGCAATATGATATCTCAATGATTCTAATAAAAAACCTGAGACCCGTCCTATAACATGAGATGGGATATCCAAATCCTTCCCATTCCAATTCTGAGACACTTCCGATAGCAGAGATGTGATATCTCAATGTTTGTACCAAACCTGAGACCCTTCCTATAACATGAGATGTGATATCCAACTCCTTCCCGTTCCAAACCTGAGACCCTTCCTTTAGCATGAGATGTGATATCCAGCTCCTTCCCATTCCAATCCTGAGACACTTCCGATAGCATGAGATGTGATATCTCAATGCTTCTAATATCAAAACTGAGACCCTCCCTATAGCATGATATGTGATATCTAAGTCCTTCCCATTCCAATCCTGAGACCCTTCCTATAGCATGAGATGTGATATCTCAATGCTTCTACCAAACCTGAGACCCTTCCTTTAGCATGAGATGTGATATCCAACTCCTTCCCATTCCAATCCTGAGACCCTTCCTATAGCATGAGAGGTGATATCTCAATACTTCTAATACCAAACCTGAGATCCTTCCGATAACATGAGATGTGATATCTCAATACTTCTAATACCAAACCTGGGATCCATCCTATAACATGAGATGTGATATCCAAATCCTTCCCCTTCCAAACCTGAGACCCTCCCTTTAGCATGAGATGTGATATCCAACTCCTTCCCATTCCAATCCTGAGACCCTTCTGATAGCATAAGATATGATATCTCAATGCTTCTATACCAAACCTGAGATCCTTCCGATAGCATGAGATGTGATATCTCAATACTTCTAATACCAAACCTGAGATCCTTCCTATAACATGAGATGTGATATCCAAATCCTTATCTTCCAAACCTGAGACCCTCCCTTTAGCATGAGATGTGATATCCAACTCCTTCCCATTCCAATCCTGAGACTCTTCTGATAGCATAAGATATGATATCTCAATGCTTCTATACCAAACCTGAGATCCTTCTGATAGCATGAGATGTGATATCTCAATACTTCTAATACCAAACCTGAGATCCTACCTCTAACATGAAATGTGATATCCAACTCTTTCCCCTTGCAAACCTGAGAGCCTTCCTATAGCATGAGATGTGATATCCAAGTCCTTCCCATTCCAATCCTGAGACCCTTCCTATAACATGAGATGTGATATCCAACTCCTTCCCATTCCAACCTGAGACCCTTCCTATAGCATGAGATGGGATATCCAACTCCTTCCAAATCCAATCCCGATACCCTTCCGATAGCATGAGATCTGATATCCCAATGCTTCTACCAAACCTGAGACCCATACTATGGCATGAGATGTGATATCAAACTCCTTCCCATTCTAATCCTGAGACCCTTCCTATAGCTTGAGATGTGATATCCAACTCCTTCCCATTCCAATTCTGAGACCCTTCCTTTATCATGAGATGTGATATCTCAATGCTTCTAATACCAAACCTGAGACCCGTCCTATAACATGAGATGTGATATCCAAATCCTTCCCCTTCCAAACCTTAGACCCTTCCTTTATCATGAGATGTGATAGCGAACTCCTTCCCATTCCAATCTTGAGACCCTTCCGATATCATGAAATGTGATATCTCAATGCTTCTAATATCAAACTTGAGACCCTCCCTATAACATGAGATGGGAATATCCAACTCCTTCCCATTCCAATCCTGAGACCCTTCCGATAGCACAGATGTGATATCTCAATGCTTATACCAAACCTGAGATCCTTCCTATAACATGAGATGTGATATCCAACTCCTTCCCATTCCAATCCTGAGACACTTCCTATAGCATGAGATGTGATATCTCACTGCTTATACCAAACCTGAGACCCTTCCTATAGCATGAGATGTGATATCCAACCCCTTCCCATTCCAATCCTGAGACCCTTCCTATAGCATGAGATGTGATATCTCAATGCTTCTAATATCAAACTTGAGACCCTCCCTATAGCATGAGATGTGATACCCAAGTCCTTCCCATTCCAATCCTGAGACACTTCCTATAGCATGAGATGTGATATCCAACTGCTTCCCATTCCAATCCTGAGACCCTTCCTATAGCATGAGATGTGATATCTCTATGCTTCTAATACCAAACCTGAGATCCTTCCTCTAACATGAAATGTGATATCCAACTCCTTCCCTTTCCAAACCTAAGAGCCTATCTATAGCATGAGATGTGATATCCAAGTCCTTCACATTCCAACCCTTAGACCCTTCCTACAGCATGCAATATGATATCTCAATGATTCTAATAACAAACCTGAGACCCGTCCTATAACATGAGATGGGATATTCAACTCCTTCCCATTCCAATCCTGAGACTCTTCCGATAGCAGAGATGTGATATCTCAATGCTTATACCAAACCTGAGACCCTTCCTATAACATGAGATGTGATATCCAAATCCTTCCCGTTCCAAACCTGAGACCCTTCCTTTAGCATGAGATGTGATATCCAGCTCCTTCCCATTCCAATCCTGAGACACTTCCGATAGCATGAGATGTGATATCTCAATGCTTCTAATATCAAAACTGAGACCCTCCCTATAGCATGATATGTGATATCTAAGTCCTTCCCATTCCAATCCTGAGACCCTCCCTATAGCATGAGATGTGATATCCAACTCCTTCCCATTCCAATCCTGAGACCCTTCCTATAGCATGAGATATGATATCTCAATACTTCTAATACCAAACGTGAGATCCTTCCGATAACATGAGATGTGATATCCAAATCCTTCCCCTCCCAAACCTGAGACCCTCCCTTTAGCATGAGATGTGATATCCAACTCCTTCCTATTCCAATCCTGAGACTCTTCTGATAGCATGAGATGTGATATCTCAATGCTTCTAATACCAAACCTGAGATCCTTCCGATAGCATGAGATGTGATATCTCAATGCTTCTAATACCAAACCTGAGATCCTTCCTATAACATGAGATGTGATATCCAAATCCTTCCCCTTCCAAACCTGAGACCCTCCCTTTAGCATGAGATGTGATATCCAACTCCTTCCCATTCCATTCCTGAGACCCTTCTGATAGCATGAGATGTGATATCTCAATGCCTCTAATACCAAACCTGAGATCCTACCTCTAACATGAAATGTGATATCCAACTCTTTCCCCTTCCAAACCTGAGAGCCTTCCTATAGCATGAGATGTGATATCCAAGTCCTTCCCATTCCAATCCTGAGACCCTTCCTATAGCTTGAGATGTGATATCCAACTCCTTCCCATTCCAATTCTGAGACCCTTCCTATACTATGAGACTTGATATCTCAATGCTTCTAATACCAAACCTGAGACCCGTAATATAACATGAGATGTGATATCCAAATCCTTCCCCTTCCAAACCTTAGACCCTTCCTTTATCATGAGATGTGATATCCAACTCCTTCCCATTCCAATCCTGAGACCCTTCCGATATCATGAGATGTGATATCTCAATGCTTCTAATACCAAACCTGAGACTCTTCCTATAACATGAGATGGGATATCCAACTCCTTTCCATTCCAATCCTGAGACCCTTCCTATAGCATGAGATGTGATATCTCAATACTTCTAATACCAAACCTGAGATCCTTCCTATAACATGAGATGTGATATCCAACTCCTTCCCATTCCAATCCTGAGACACTTCCTATAGCATGAGATGTGATATCTCACTGCTTATACCAAACCTGAGACCCTTCCCATAGCATGAGATGTGATATCCAACTCCTTCCCATTCCAATCCTCAGACCCTTCCTATAGCATGAGATGTGATATCTCAATGCTTCTAATATCAAACTTGAGATCCTTCCTATAACATGAGATGTGATATCCAAATCCTTATCTTCCAAACCTGAGACCCTCCCTTTAGCATGAGATGTGATATCCAACTCCTTCCCATTCCAATCCTCAGACCCTTCCGATAGCATGAGATGTGATATCTCAATACTTCTAATACCAAACCTGAGATCCTTCCTATAACATGAGATGTGATATCCAAATCCTTATCTTCTAAACCTGAGACCCTCCCTTTAGCATGAGATGTGATATCCAACTCCTTCCCATTCCAATCCTGAGACTCTTCTGATAGCATAAGATATGATATCTCAATGCTTCTATACCAAACCTGAGATCCTTCTGATAGCATGAGATGTGATATCTCAATACTTCTAATACCAAACCTGAGATCCTACCTCTAACATGAAATGTGATATCCAACTCTTTCCCCTTGCAAACCTGAGAGCCTTCCTATAGCATGAGATGTGATATCCAAGTCCTTCCCATTCCAATCCTGAGACCCTTCCTATAACATGAGATGTGATATCCAACTCCTTCCCATTCCAACCTGAGACCCTTCCTATAGCATGAGATGGGATATCCAACTCCTTCCAAATCCAATCCCGATACCCTTCCGATAGCATGAGATCTGATATCCCAATGCTTCTACCAAACCTGAGACCCATACTATGGCATGAGATGTGATATCAAACTCCTTCCCATTCTAATCCTGAGACCCTTCCTATAGCTTGAGATGTGATATCCAACTCCTTCCCATTCCAATTCTGAGACCCTTCCTTTATCATGAGATGTGATATCTCAATGCTTCTAATACCAAACCTGAGACCCGTCCTATAACATGAGATGTGATATCCAAATCCTTCCCCTTCCAAACCTTAGACCCTTCCTTTATCATGAGATGTGATAGCCAACTCCTTCCCATTCCAATCTTGAGACCCTTCCGATATCATGAAATGTGATATCTCAATGCTTCTAATATCAAACTTGAGACCCTCCCTATAACATGAGATGGGAATATCCAACTCCTTCCCATTCCAATCCTGAGACCCTTCCGATAGCACAGATGTGATATCTCAATGCTTATACCAAACCTGAGATCCTTCCTATAACATGAGATGTGATATCCAACTCCTTCCCATTCCAATCCTGAGACACTTCCTATAGCATGAGATGTGATATCTCACTGCTTATACCAAACCTGAGACCCTTCCTATAGCATGAGATGTGATATCCAACTCCTTCCCATTCCAATCCTGAGACCCTTCCTATAGCATGAGATGTGATATCTCAATGCTTCTAATATCAAACTTGAGACCCTCCCTATAGCATGAGATGTGATACCCAAGTCCTTCCCATTCCAATCCTGAGACACTTCCTATAGCATGAGATGTGATATCCAACTGCTTCCCATTCCAATCCTGAGACCCTTCCTATAGCATGAGATGTGATATCTCTATGCTTCTAATACCAAACCTGAGATCCTTCCTCTAACATGAAATGTGATATCCAACTCCTTCCCTTTCCAAACCTAAGAGCCTATCTATAGCATGAGATGTGATATCCAAGTCCTTCACATTCCAACCCTTAGACCCTTCCTACAGCATGCAATATGATATCTCAATGATTCTAATAACAAACCTGAGACCCGTCCTATAACATGAGATGGGATATTCAACTCCTTCCCATTCCAATCCTGAGACTCTTCCGATAGCAGAGATGTGATATCTCAATGCTTATACCAAACCTGAGACCCTTCCTATAACATGAGATGTGATATCCAAATCCTTCCCGTTCCAAACCTGAGACCCTTCCTTTAGCATGAGATGTGATATCCAGCTCCTTCCCATTCCAATCCTGAGACACTTCCGATAGCATGAGATGTGATATCTCAATGCTTCTAATATCAAAACTGAGACCCTCCCTATAGCATGATATGTGATATCTAAGTCCTTCCCATTCCAATCCTGAGACCCTCCCTATAGCATGAGATGTGATATCCAACTCCTTCCCATTCCAATCCTGAGACCCTTCCTATAGCATGAGATATGATATCTCAATACTTCTAATACCAAACGTGAGATCCTTCCGATAACATGAGATGTGATATCCAAATCCTTCCCCTCCCAAACCTGAGACCCTCCCTTTAGCATGAGATGTGATATCCAACTCCTTCCTATTCCAATCCTGAGACTCTTCTGATAGCATGAGATGTGATATCTCAATGCTTCTAATACCAAACCTGAGATCCTTCCGATAGCATGAGATGTGATATCTCAATGCTTCTAATACCAAACCTGAGATCCTTCCTATAACATGAGATGTGATATCCAAATCCTTCCCCTTCCAAACCTGAGACCCTCCCTTTAGCATGAGATGTGATATCCAACTCCTTCCCATTCCATTCCTGAGACCCTTCTGATAGCATGAGATGTGATATCTCAATGCCTCTAATACCAAACCTGAGATCCTACCTCTAACATGAAATGTGATATCCAACTCTTTCCCCTTCCAAACCTGAGAGCCTTCCTATAGCATGAGATGTGATATCCAAGTCCTTCCCATTCCAATCCTGAGACCCTTCCTATAGCTTGAGATGTGATATCCAACTCCTTCCCATTCCAATTCTGAGACCCTTCCTATACTATGAGACTTGATATCTCAATGCTTCTAATACCAAACCTGAGACCCGTAATATAACATGAGATGTGATATCCAAATCCTTCCCCTTCCAAACCTTAGACCCTTCCTTTATCATGAGATGTGATATCCAACTCCTTCCCATTCCAATCCTGAGACCCTTCCGATATCATGAGATGTGATATCTCAATGCTTCTAATACCAAACCTGAGACTCTTCCTATAACATGAGATGGGATATCCAACTCCTTTCCATTCCAATCCTGAGACCCTTCCTATAGCATGAGATGTGATATCTCAATACTTCTAATACCAAACCTGAGATCCTTCCTATAACATGAGATGGGAATATCCAACTCCTTCCCATTCCAATCCTGAGACCCTTCCGATAGCAGAGATGTGATATCTCAATGCTTATACCAAACCTGAGATCCTTCCTATAACATGAGATGTGATATCCAACTCCTTCCCATTCCAATCCTGAGACACTTCCTATAGCATGAGATGTGATATCTCACTGCTTATACCAAACCTGAGACCCTTCCCATAGCATGAGATGTGATATCCAACTCCTTCCCATTCCAATCCTCAGACCCTTCCTATAGCATGAGATGTGATATCTCAATGCTTCTAATATCAAACTTGAGACCCTACCTATAGCATGAGATGTGATATCCAAGTCCTTCCCATTCCAATCCTGAGACACTTCCTATAGCATGAGATGTGATATCTCAATGCTTCTAATACCAAACCTGAGACTCTTCCTATAACATGAGATGGGATATCCAACTCCTTCCCATTCCAATCCTGAGACCCTTTTGATAGCAGAGATGTGATATCTCAATGTTTATACCAAACCTGAGACCCTTCCTACGGCATGAGATGTCATATTCAACTCCTTCCCATTCCAATCCTGAGACCCTTCTGATAGCATAAGATATGATATCTCAATGCTTCTATACCAAACCTGAGATCCTTCCGATAGCATGAGATGTGATATCTCAATACTTCTAATACCAAACCTGAGATCCTTCCTATAACATGAGATGTGATATCCAAATCCTTATCTTCCAAACCTGAGACCCTCCCTTTAGCATGAGATGTCATATCCAACTCCTTCCCATTCCAATCCTGAGACTCTTCTGATAGCATAAGATATGATATCTCAATGCTTCTATACCAAACCTGAGATCCTTCTGATAGCATGAGATGTGATATCTCAATACTTCTAATACCAAACCTGAGATCCTACCTCTAACATGAAATGTGATATCCAACTCTTTCCCCTTGCAAACCTGAGAGCCTTCCTATAGCATGAGATGTGATATCCAAGTCCTTCCCATTCCAATCCTGAGACCCTTCCTATAACATGAGATGTGATATCCAACTCCTTCCCATTCCAACCTGAGACCCTTCCTATAGCATGAGATGGGATATCCAACTCCTTCCAAATCCAATCCCGATACCCTTCCGATAGCATGAGATCTGATATCCCAATGCTTCTACCAAACCTGAGACCCATACTATGGCATGAGATGTGATATCAAACTCCTTCCCATTCTAATCCTGAGACCCTTCCTATAGCTTGAGATGTGATATCCAACTCCTTCCCATTCCAATTCTGAGACCCTTCCTATACCATGAGACTTGATATCTCAATGCTTCTAATACCAAACCTGAGACCCGTCCTATAACATGAGATGTGATATCCAAATCCTTCCCCTTCCAAACCTTAGACCCTTCCGATAGCAGAGATGTGATATCTCAATGCTTATACCAAACCTGAGATCCTTCCTATAACATGAGATGTGATATCCAACTCCTTCCCATTCCAATCCTGAGACACTTCCTATAGCATGAGATGTGATATCTCACTGCTTATACCAAACCTGAGACCCTTCCTATAGCATGAGATGTGATATCCAACTCCTTCCCATTCCAATCCTGAGACCCTTCCTATAGCATGAGATGTGATATCTCAATGCTTCTAATATCAAACTTGAGACCCTCCCTATAGCATGAGATGTGATACCCAAGTCCTTCCCATTCCAATCCTGAGACACTTCCTATAGCATGAGATGTGATATCTCAATGCTTCTAATACCAAACCTGAGACTCTTCCTATAACATGAGATGGGATATCCAACTCCTTTCCATTCCAATCCTGAGACCCTTTCAATAGCAGAGATGTGATATCTCAATGTTTATACCAAACCTGAGACCCTTCCTACGGCATGAGATGTCATATTCAACTCCTTCCCATTCCAATCCTGAGACCCTTCCTATAGCATGAGATGTGATATCCAACTCCTTCCCATTCCAATCATGAGACCCTTCCTATAGCATGAGATGTGATGTCTCAATGCTTCTAATACCAAACCTGAGATCCTTCCTATAACATGAGATGTGATATCCAACTCCTTCCATTCCAATCCTGGACCCTTCCTATAGCATGAGATGTGATATCTCAATGCTTATACCAAACCTGAGACCCTTCCTATAGCATGAGATGTGATATCCAACTCCTTCCCATTCCAATCCTGAGACCCTTCCTATAGCCTGAGATGTGATATCTCAATGCCTCTAATACCAAACCTGAGATCCTTCCTCTAACATGAAATGTGATATCCAACTCCTTCACTTTCCAAACCTGAGAGCCTATCTATAGCATGAGATGTGATATCCAAGTCCTTCCCATTCCAATCCTTAGACCCTTCCTACAGCATGCAATATGATATCTCAATGATTCTAATAAAAAACCTGAGACCCGTCCTATAACATGAGATGGGATATCCAACTCCTTCCCATTCCAATTCTGAGACACTTCCGATAGCAGAGATGTGATATCTCAATGTTTATACCAAACCTGAGACCCTTCCTATAACATGAGATGTGATATCCAACTCCTTCCCGTTCCAAACCTGAGACCCTTCCATTAGCATGAGATGTGATATCCAGCTCCTTCCCATTCCAATCCTGAGACACTTCCGATAGCATGATGTGATATCTCAATGCTTCTAATATCAAAACTGAGACCCTCCCTATAGCATGATATGTGATATCTAAGTCCTTCCCATTCCAATCCTGAGACCCTTCCTATAGCATGAGATGTGATATCTCAATGCTTCTACCAAACCTGAGACCCTTCCTTTAGCATGAGATGTGATATCCAACTCCTTCCCATTCCAATCCTGAGACCCTTCCTATAGCATGAGAGGTGATATCTCAATACTTCTAATACCAAACCTGAGATCCTTCCGATAACATGAGATGTGATATCTCAATACTTCTAATACCAAACCTGGGATCCATCCTATAACATGAGATGTGATATCCAAATCCTTCCCCTTCCAAACCTGAGACCCTCTCTTTAGCATGAGATGTGATATCCAACTCCTTCCCATTCCAATCCTGAGACCCTTCTGATAGCATAAGATATGATATCTCAATGCTTCTATACCAAACCTGAGATCCTTCCGATAGCATGAGATGTGATATCTCAATACTTCTAATACCAAACCTGAGATCCTTCCTATAACATGAGATGTGATATCCAAATCCTTATCTTCCAAACCTGAGACCCTCCCTTTAGCATGAGATGTGATATCCAACTCCTTCCCATTCCAATCCTGAGACTCTTCTGATAGCATAAGATATGATATCTCAATGCTTCTTTACCAAACCTGAGATCCTTCTGATAGCATGAGATGTGATATCTCAATACTTCTAATACCAAACCTGAGATCCTACCTCTAACATGAAATGTGATATCCAACTCTTTCCCCTTGCAAACCTGAGAGCCTTCCCATAGCATGAGATGTGATATCCAAGTCCTTCCCATTCCAATCCTGAGACCCTTCCTATAACATGAGATGTGATATCCAACTCCTTCCCATTCCAACCTGAGACCCTTCCTATAGCATGAGATGGGATATCCAACTCCTTCCAAATCCAATCCCGATACCCTTCCGATAGCATGAGATCTGATATCCCAATGCTTCTACCAAACCTGAGACCCATACTATGGCATGAGATGTGATATCAAACTCCTTCCCATTCTAATCCTGAGACCCTTCCTATAGCTTGAGATGTGATATCCAACTCCTTCCCATTCCAATTCTGAGACCCTTCCTATACCATGAGACTTGATATCTCAATGCTTCTAATACCAAACCTGAGACCCGTCCTATAACATGAGATGTGATATCCAAATCCTTCCCCTTCCAAACCTTAGACCCTTCCTTTATCATGAGATGTGATAGCCAACTCCTTCCCATTCCAATCTTGAGACCCTTCCGATATCATGAAATGTGATATCTCAATGCTTCTAATATCAAACTTGAGACCCTCCCTATAACATGAGATGGGAATATCCAACTCCTTCCCATTCCAATCCTGAGGCCCTTCCGATAGCACAGATGTGATATCTCAATGCTTATACCAAACCTGAGATCCTTCCTATAACATGAGATGTGATATCCAAATCCTTATCTTCCAAACCTGAGACCCTCCCTTTAGCATGAGATGTGATATCCAACTCCTTCCCATTCCAATCCTGAGACTCTTCTGATAGCATAAGATATGATATCTCAATGCTTCTTTACCAAACCTGAGATCCTTCTGATAGCATGAGATGTGATATCTCAATACTTCTAATACCAAACCTGAGATCCTACCTCTAACATGAAATGTGATATCCAACTCTTTCCCCTTGCAAACCTGAGAGCCTTCCTATAGCATGAGATGTGATATCCAAGTCCTTCCCATTCCAATCCTGAGACCCTTCCTATAACATGAGATGTGATATCCAACTCCTTCCCATTCCAACCTGAGACCCTTCCTATAGCATGAGATGGGATATCCAACTCCTTCCAAATCCAATCCCGATACCCTTCCGATAGCATGAGATCTGATATCCCAATGCTTCTACCAAACCTGAGACCCATACTATGGCATGAGATGTGATATCAAACTCCTTCCCATTCTAATCCTGAGACCCTTCCTATAGCTTGAGATGTGATATCCAACTCCTTCCCATTCCAATTCTGAGACCCTTCCTATACCATGAGACTTGATATCTCAATGCTTCTAATACCAAACCTGAGACCCGTCCTATAACATGAGATGTGATATCCAAATCCTTCCCCTTCCAAACCTTAGACCCTTCCTTTATCATGAGATGTGATAGCCAACTCCTTCCCATTCCAATCTTGAGACCCTTCCGATATCATGAAATGTGATATCTCAATGCTTCTAATATCAAACTTGAGACCCTCCCTATAGCATGAGATGTGATACCCAAGTCCTTCCCATTCCAATCCTGAGACACTTCCTATAGCATGAGATGTGATATCCAACTGCTTCCCATTCCAATCCTGAGACCCTTCCTATAGCATGAGATGTGATATCTCTATGCTTCTAATACCAAACCTGAGATCCTTCCTCTAACATGAAATGTGATATCCAACTCCTTCCCTTTCCAAACCTAAGAGCCTATCTATAGCATGAGATGTGATATCCAAGTCCTTCACATTCCAACCCTTAGACCCTTCCTATAGCATGCAATATGATATCTCAATGATTCTAATAACAAACCTGAGACCCGTCCTATAACATGAGATGGGATATTCAACTCCTTCCCATTCCAATCCTGAGACTCTTCCGATAGCACAGATGTGATATCTCAATGCTTATACCAAACCTGAGACCCTTCCTATAACATGAGATGTGATATCCAAATCCTTCCCGTTCCAAACCTGAGACCCTTCCTTTAGCATGAGATGTGATATCCAGCTCCTTCCCATTCCAATCCTGAGACACTTCCGATAGCATGAGATGTGATATCTCAATGCTTCTAATATCAAAACTGAGACCCTCCCTATAGCATGATATGTGATATCTAAGTCCTTCCCATTCCAATCCTGAGACCCTCCCTATAGCATGAGATGTGATATCCAACTCCTTCCCATTCCAATCCTGAGACCCTTCCTATAGCATGAGATATGATATCTCAATACTTCTAATACCAAACGTGAGATCCTTCCGATAACATGAGATGTGATATCCAAATCCTTCCCCTTCCAAACCTGAGACCCTCCCTTTAGCATGAGATGTGATATCCAACTCCTTCCTATTCCAATCCTGAGACTCTTCTGATAGCATGAGATGTGATATCTCAATGCTTCTAATACCAAACCTGAGATCCTTCCGATAGCATGAGATGTGATATCTCAATGCTTCTAATACCAAACCTGAGATCCTTCCTATAACATGAGATGTGATATCCAAATCCTTCCCCTTCCAAACCTGAGACCCTCCCTTTATCATGAGATGTGATATCCAACTCCTTCCCATTCCATTCCTGAGACCCTTCTGATAGCATGAGATGTGATATCTCAATGCCTCTAATACCAAACCTGAGATCCTACCTCTAACATGAAATGTGATATCCAACTCTTTCCCCTTCCAAACCTGAGAGCCTTCCTATAGCATGAGATGTGATATCCAAGTCCTTCCCATTCCAATACTGAGACCCTTCCTATAGCTTGAGATGTGATATCCAACTCCTTCCCATTCCAATTCTGAGACCCTTCCTATACTATGAGACTTGATATCTCAATGCTTCTAATACCAAACCTGAGACCCGTAATATAACATGAGATGTGATATCCAAATCCTTCCCCTTCCAAACCTTAGACCCTTCCTTTATCATGAGATGTGATATCCAACTCCTTCCCATTCCAATCCTGAGACCCTTCCGATATCATGAGATGTGATATCTCAAAGCTTCTAATATCAAACTTGAGACCCTCCCTATAGCATGAGATGTGATATCCAAGTCCTTCCCATTCCAATCCTGAGACCCTTCCTATAGCATGAGTTGTGATATCTCAATGCTTCTAATACCAAACCTGAGACCCTTCTTATAACATGAGATGGGAATATCCAACTCCTTCCCATTCCAATCCTGAGACCCTTCCGATAGCAGAGATGTGATATCTCAATGCTTATACCAAACCTGAGATCCTTCCTATAACATGAGATGTGATATCCAACTCCTTCCCATTCCAATCCTGAGACACTTCCTATAGCATGAGATGTGATATCTCACTGCTTATACCAAACCTGAGACCCTTCCCATAGCATGAGATGTGATATCCAACTCCTTCCCATTCCAATCCTCAGACCCTTCCTATAGCATGAGATGTGATATCTCAATGCTTCTAATATCAAACTTGAGACCCTACCTATAGCATGAGATGTGATATCCAAGTCCTTCCCATTCCAATCCTGAGACACTTCCTATAGCATGAGATGTGATATCTCAATGCTTCTAATACCAAACCTGAGACTCTTCCTATAACATGAGATGGGATATCCAACTCCTTCCCATTCCAATCCTGAGACCCTTTTGATAGCAGAGATGTGATATCTCAATGTTTATACCAAACCTGAGACCCTTCCTACGGCATGAGATGTCATATTCAACTCCTTCCCATTCCAATCCTGAGACCCTTCCTATAGCATGAGATGTGATGTCTCAATGCTTCTAATACCAAACCTGAGATCCTTCCTATAACATGAGATGTGATATCCAACTCCTTCCATTCCAATCCTGGACCCTTCCTATAGCATGAGATATGATCTCAATGCTTCTAATACCAAACCTGAGATCCTTCCTATAACATGAGATGTGATATCCAAATCCTTATCTTCCAAACCTGAGACCCTCCCTTTAGCATGAGATGTGATATCCAACTCCTTCCCATTCCAATCCTGAGACTCTTCTGATAGCATAAGATATGATATCTCAATGCTTCTATACCAAACCTGAGATCCTTCTGATCGCATGAGATGTGATATCTCAATACTTCTAATACCAAACCTGAGATCCTACCTCTAACATGAAATGTGATATCCAACTCTTTCCCCTTGCAAACCTGAGAGCCTTCCTATAGCATGAGATGTGATATCCAAGTCCTTCCCATTCCAATCCTGAGACCCTTCCTATAACATGACATGTGATATCCAACTCCTTCCCATTCCAACCTGAGACCCTTCCTATAGCATGAGATGGGATATCCAACTCCTTCCAAATCCAATCCCGATACCCTTCCGATAGCATGAGATCTGATATCCCAATGCTTCTACCAAACCTGAGACCCATACTATGGCATGAGATGTGATATCAAACTCCTTCCCATTCTAATCCTGGGACCCTTCCTATAGCTTGAGATGTGATATCCAACTCCTTCCCATTCCAATTCTGAGACCCTTCCTATACCATGAGACTTGATATCTCAATGCTTCTAATACCAAACCTGAGACCCGTCCTATAACATGAGATGTGATATCCAAATCCTTCCCCTTCCAAACCTTAGACCCTTCCGATAGCAGACATGTGATACCTCAATGCTTATACCAAACCTGAGATCCTTCCTATAACATGAGATGTGATATCCAACTCCTTCCCATTCCAATCCTGAGACACTTCCTATAGCATGAGATGTGATATCCAACTGCTTCCCATTCCAATCCTGAGACCCTTCCTATAGCATGAGATGTGATATCTCTATGCTTCTAATACCAAACCTGAGATCCTTCCTCTAACATGAAATGTGATATCCAACTCCTTCCCTTTCCAAACCTAAGAGCCTATCTATAGCATGAGATGTGATATCCAAGTCCTTCACATTCCAACCCTTAGACCCTTCCTACAGCATGCAATATGATATCTCAATGATTCTAATAACAAACCTGAGACCCGTCCTATAACATGAGATGGGATATTCAACTCCTTCCCATTCCAATCCTGAGACTCTTCCGATAGCAGAGATGTGATATCTCAATGCTTATACCAAACCTGAGACCCTTCCTATAACATGAGATGTGATATCCAAATCCTTCCCGTTCCAAACCTGAGACCCTTCCTTTAGCATGAGATGTGATATCCAGCTCCTTCCCATTCCAATCCTGAGACACTTCCGATAGCATGAGATGTGATATCTCAATGCTTCTAATATCAAAACTGAGACCCTCCCTATAGCATGATATGTGATATCTAAGTCCTTCCCATTCCAATCCTGAGACCCTCCCTATAGCATGAGATGTGATATCCAACTCCTTCCCATTCCAATCCTGAGACCCTTCCTTTAGCATGAGATGTGATATCCAAATCCTTCCCCTTCCAAACCTGAGACCCTCCCTTTAGCATGAGATGTGATATCCAACTCCTTCCTATTCCAATCCTGAGACTCTTCTGATAGCATGAGATGTGATATCTCAATGCTTCTAATACCAAACCTGAGATCCTTCCGATAGCATGAGATGTGATATCTCAATGCTTCTAATACCAAACGTGAGATCCTTCCGATAACATGAGATGTGATATCCAAATCCTTCCCCTTCCAAACCTGAGACCCTCCCTTTAGCATGAGATGTGATATCCAACTCCTTCTTATTCCAATCCTGAGACTCTTCTGATAGCATGAGATGTGATATCTCAATGCTTCTAATACCAAACCTGAGATCCTTCCGATAGCATGAGATGTGATATCTCAATGCTTCTAATACCAAACCTGAGATCCTTCCTATAACATGAGATGTGATATCCAAATCCTTCCCCTTCCAAACCTGAGACCCTCCCTTTAGCATGAGATGTGATATCCAACTCCTTCCCATTCCATTCCTGAGACCCTTCTGATAGCATGAGATGTGATATCTCAATGCCTCTAATACCAAACCTGAGATCCTACCTCTAACATGAAATGTGATATCCAACTCTTTCCCATTCCAAACCTGAGAGCCTTCCTATAGCATGAGATGTGATATCCAAGTCCTTCCCATTCCAATCCTGAGACCCTTCCTATAGCTTGAGATGTGATATCCAACTCCTTCCCATTCCAATTCTGAGACCCTTCCTATACTATGAGACTTGATATCTCAATGCTTCTAATACCAAACCTGAGACCCGTAATATAACATGAGATGTGATATCCAAATCCTTCCCCTTCCAAACCTTAGACCCTTCCTTTATCATGAGATGTGATATCCAACTCCTTCCCATTCCAATCCTGAGACCCTTCCGATATCATGAGATGTGATATCTCAAAGCTTCTAATATCAAACTTGAGACCCTCCCTATAGCATGAGATGTGATATCCAAGTCCTTCCCATTCCAATCCTGAGACCCTTCCTATAGCATGAGATGTGATATCTCAATGCTTCTAATACCAAACCTGAGACCCTTCTTATAACATGAGATGGGAATATCCAACTCCTTCCCATTCCAATCCTGAGACCCTTCCGATAGCAGAGATGTGATATCTCAATGCTTATACCAAACCTGAGATCCTTCCTATAACATGAGATGTGATATCCAACTCCTTCCCATTCCAATCCTGAGACACTTCCTATAGCATGAGATGTGATATCTCACTGCTTATACCAAACCTGAGACCCTTCCCATAGCATGAAATGTGATATCCAACTCCTTCCCATTCCAATCCTCAGACCCTTCCTATAGCATGAGATGTGATATCTCAATGCTTCTAATATAAAACTTGAGACCCTACCTATAGCATGAAATGTGATATCCAAGTCCTTCCCATTCCAATCCTGAGACACTTCCTATAGCATGAGATGTGATATCTCAATGCTTCTAATACCAAACCTGAGACTCTTCCTATGACATGAGATGGGATATCCAACTCCTTCCCATTCCAATCCTGAGACCCTTTTGATAGCAGAGATGTGATATCTCAATGTTTATACCAAACCTGAGACCCTTCCTACGGCATGAGATGTCATATTCAACTCCTTCCCATTCCAATCCTGAGACCCTTCCTATAGCCTGAGATGTGATATCTGAATGCCTCTAATACCAAACCTGAGATCCTTCCTCTAACATGAAATGTGATTTCCAACTCCTTCACTTTCCAAACCTGAGAGCCTATCTATAGCATGAGATGTGATATCCAAGTCCTTCCCATTCCAATCCTTAGACCCTTCCTACAGCATGCAATATGATATCTCAATGATTCTAATAAAAAACCTGAGACCCGTCCTATAACATGAGATGGATATCCAACTCCTTCCCATTCCAATCCTGAGACACTTCCGAAAGCAGAGATGTGATATCTCAATGTTTATACCAAACCTGAGACCCTTCCTATAACATGAGATGTGATATCCAACTCCTTCCCGTTCCAAACCTGAGACCCTTCCTTTAGCATGAGATGTGATATCCAGCTCCTTCCCATTCCAATCCTGAGACACTTCCGATAGCATGAGATGTGATATCTCAATGCTTCTAATATCAAAACTGAGACCCTCCCTATAGCATGATATGTGATATCTAAGTCCTTCCCATTCCAATCCTGAGACCCTTCCTATAGCATGAGATGTGATATCTCAATGCTTCTACCAAACCTGAGACCCTTCCTTTAGCATGAGATGTGATATCCAACTCCTTCCCATTCCAATCCTGAGACCCTTCCTATAGCATGAGAGGTGATATCTCAATACTTCTAATACCAAACCTGAGATCCTTCCGATAACATGAGATGTGATATCTCAATACTTCTAATACCAAACCTGAGATCCATCCTATAACATGAGATGTGATATCCAAATCCTTCCCCTTCCAAACCTGAGACCCTCCCTTTAGCATGAGATGTGATATCCAAATCCTTCCCATTCCAATCCTGAGACCCTTCTGATAGCATAAGATATGATATCTCAATGCTTCTATACCAAACCTGAGATCCTTCCGATAGCATGAGATGTGATATCTCAATACTTCTAATACCAAACCTGAGATCCTTCCTATAACATGAGATGTGATATCCAAATCCTTATCTTCCAAACCTGAGACCCTCCCTTTAGCATGAGATGTGATATCCAACTCCTTCCCATTCCAATCCTGAGACTCTTCTGATAGCATAAGATATGATATCTCAATGCTTCTATACCAAACCTGAGATCCTTCTGATAGCATGAGATGTGATATCTCAATACTTCTAATACCAAACCTGAGATCCTACCTCTAACATGAAATGTGATATCCAACTCTTTCCCCTTGCAAACCTGAGAGCCTTCCTATAGCATGAGATGTGATATCCAAGTCCTTCCCATTCCAATCCTGAGACCCTTCCTATAACATGAGATGTGATATCCAACTCCTTCCCATTCCAACCTGAGACCCTTCCTATAGCATGAGATGGGATATCCAACTCCTTCCAAATCCAATCCCGATACCCTTCCGATAGCATGAGATCTGATATCCCAATGCTTCTACCAAACCTGAGACCCATACTATGGCATGAGATGTGATATCAAACTCCTTCCCATTCTAATCCTGAGACCCTTCCTATAGCTTGAGATGTGATATCCAACTCCTTCCCATTCCAATTCTGAGACCCTTCCTATACCATGAGACTTGATATCTCAATGCTTCTAATACCAAACCTGAGACCCGTCCTATAACATGAGATGTGATATCCAAATCCTTCCCCTTCCAAACCTTAGACCCTTCCGATAGCAGAGATGTGATATCTCAATGCTTATACCAAACCTGAGATCCTTCCTATAACATGAGATGTGATATCCAACTCCTTCCCATTCCAATCCTGAGACACTTCCTATAGCATGAGATGTGATATCTCACTGCTTATACCAAACCTGAGACCCTTCCTATAGCATGAGATGTGATATCCAACTCCTTCCCATTCCAATCCTGAGACCCTTCCTATAGCATGAGATGTGATATCTCAATGCTTCTAATATCAAACTTGAGACCCTCCCTATAGCATGAGATGTGATACCCAAGTCCTTCCCATTCCAATCCTGAGACACTTCCTATAGCATGAGATGTGATATCTCAATGCTTATACCAAACCTGAGACCCTTCCTATAGCATGAGATGTGATATCCAACTCCTTCCCATTCCAATCCTGAGACCCTTCCTTTATCATGAGATGTGATATCTCAATGCTTCTAATACCAAACCTGAGACCCGTCCTATAACATGAGATGTGATATCCAAATCCTTCCCCTTCCAAACCTTAGACCCTTCCTTTATCATGAGATGTGATAGCGAACTCCTTCCCATTCCAATCTTGAGACCCTTCCGATATCATGAAATGTGATATCTCAATGCTTCTAATATCAAACTTGAGACCCTCCCTATAACATGAGATGGGAATATCCAACTCCTTCCCATTCCAATCCTGAGACCCTTCCGATAGCACAGATGTGATATCTCAATGCTTATACCAAACCTGAGATCCTTCCTATAACATGAGATGTGATATCCAACTCCTTCCCATTCCAATCCTGAGACATTTCCTATAGCATGAGATGTGATATCTCACTGCTTATACCAAACCTGAGACCCTTCCTATAGCATGAGATGTGATATCCAACTCCTTCCCATTCCAATCCTGAGACCCTTCCTATAGCATGAGATGTGATATCTCAATGCTTCTAATATCAAACTTGAGACCCTCCCTATAGCATGAGATGTGATACCCAAGTCCTTCCCATTCCAATCCTGAGACACTTCCTATAGCATGAGATGTGATACCCAAGTCCTTCCCATTCCAATCCTGAGACCCTTCCTATAGCATGAGATGTGATATCTCTATGCTTCTAATACCAAACCTGAGATCCTTCCTCTAACATGAAATGTGATATCCAACTCCTTCCCTTTCCAAACCTAAGAGCCTATCTATAGCATGAGATGTGATATCCAAGTCCTTCACATTCCAACCCTTAGACCCTTCCTACAGCATGCAATATGATATCTCAATGATTCTAATAACAAACCTGAGACCCGTCCTATAACATGAGATGGGATATTCAACTCCTTCCCATTCCAATCCTGAGACTCTTCCGATAGCAGAGATGTGATATCTCAATGCTTATACCAAACCTGAGACCCTTCCTATAACATGAGATGTGATATCCAAATCCTTCCCGTTCCAAACCTGAGACCCTTCCTTTAGCATGAGATGTGATATCCAGCTCCTTCCCATTCCAATCCTGAGACACTTCCGATAGCATGAGATGTGATATCTCAATGCTTCTAATATCAAAACTGAGACCCTCCCTATAGCATGATATGTGATATCTAAGTCCTTCCCATTCCAATCCTGAGACCCTCCCTATAGCATGAGATGTGATATCCAACTCCTTCCCATTCCAATCCTGAGACCCTTCCTATAGCATGAGATATGATATCTCAATACTTCTAATACCAAACGTGAGATCCTTCCGATAACATGAGATGTGATATCCAAATCCTTCCCCTCCCAAACCTGAGACCCTCCCTTTAGCATGAGATGTGATATCCAACTCCTTCCTATTCCAATCCTGAGACTCTTCTGATAGCATGAGATGTGATATCTCAATGCTTCTAATACCAAACCTGAGATCCTTCCGATAGCATGAGATGTGATATCTCAATGCTTCTAATACCAAACCTGAGATCCTTCCTATAACATGAGATGTGATATCCAAATCCTTCCCCTTCCAAACCTGAGACCCTCCCTTTAGCATGAGATGTGATATCCAACTCCTTCCCATTCCATTCCTGAGACCCTTCTGATAGCATGAGATGTGATATCTCAATGCCTCTAATACCAAACCTGAGATCCTACCTCTAACATGAAATGTGATATCCAACTCTTTCCCCTTCCAAACCTGAGAGCCTTCCTATAGCATGAGATGTGATATCCAAGTCCTTCCCATTCCAATCCTGAGACCCTTCCTATAGCTTGAGATGTGATATCCAACTCCTTCCCATTCCAATTCTGAGACCCTTCCTATACTATGAGACTTGATATCTCAATGCTTCTAATACCAAACCTGAGACCCGTAATATAACATGAGATGTGATATCCAAATCCTTCCCCTTCCAAACCTTAGACCCTTCCTTTATCATGAGATGTGATATCCAACTCCTTCCCATTCCAATCCTGAGACCCTTCCGATATCATGAGATGTGATATCTCAATGCTTCTAATACCAAACCTGAGACTCTTCCTATAACATGAGATGGGATATCCAACTCCTTTCCATTCCAATCCTGAGACCCTTCCTATAGCATGAGATGTGATATCTCAATACTTCTAATACCAAACCTGAGATCCTTCCTATAACATGAGATGTGATATCCAACTCCTTCCCATTCCAATCCTGAGACACTTCCTATAGCATGAGATGTGATATCTCACTGCTTATACCAAACCTGAGACCCTTCCCATAGCATGAGATGTGATATCCAACTCCTTCCCATTCCAATCCTCAGACCCTTCCTATAGCATGAGATGTGATATCTCAATGCTTCTAATATCAAACTTGAGATCCTTCCTATAACATGAGATGTGATATCCAAATCCTTATCTTCCAAACCTGAGACCCTCCCTTTAGCATGAGATGTGATATCCAACTCCTTCCCATTCCAATCCTCAGACCCTTCCGATAGCATGAGATGTGATATCTCAATACTTCTAATACCAAACCTGAGATCCTTCCTATAACATGAGATGTGATATCCAAATCCTTATCTTCCAAATCTGAGACCCTCCCTTTAGCATGAGATGTGATATCCAACTCCTTCCCATTCCAATCCTGAGACTCTTCTGATAGCATAAGATATGATATCTCAATGCTTCTATACCAAACCTGAGATCCTTCTGATAGCATGAGATGTGATATCTCAATACTTCTAATACCAAACCTGAGATCCTACCTCTAACATGAAATGTGATATCCAACTCTTTCCCCTTGCAAACCTGAGAGCCTTCCTATAGCATGAGATGTGATATCCAAGTCCTTCCCATTCCAATCCTGAGACCCTTCCTATAACATGAGATGTGATATCCAACTCCTTCCCATTCCAACCTGAGACCCTTCCTATAGCATGAGATGGGATATCCAACTCCTTCCAAATCCAATCCCGATACCCTTCCGATAGCATGAGATCTGATATCCCAATGCTTCTACCAAACCTGAGACCCATACTATGGCATGAGATGTGATATCAAACTCCTTCCCATTCTAATCCTGCGACCCTTCCTATAGCTTGAGATGTGATATCCAACTCCTTCCCATTCCAATTCTGAGACCCTTCCTTTATCATGAGATGTGATATCTCAATGCTTCTAATACCAAACCTGAGACCCGTCCTATAACATGAGATGTGATATCCAAATCCTTCCCCTTCCAAACCTTAGACCCTTCCTTTATCATGAGATGTGATAGCCAACTCCTTCCCATTCCAATCTTGAGACCCTTCCGATATCATGAAATGTGATATCTCAATGCTTCTAATATCAAACTTGAGACCCTCCCTATAACATGAGATGGGAATATCCAACTCCTTCCCATTCCAATCCTGAGACCCTTCCGATAGCACAGATGTGATATCTCAATGCTTATACCAAACCTGAGATCCTTCCTATAACATGAGATGTGATATCCAACTCCTTCCCATTCCAATCCTGAGACACTTCCTATAGCATGAGATGTGATATCTCACTGCTTATACCAAACCTGAGACCCTTCCTATAGCATGAGATGTGATATCCAACTCCTTCCCATTCCAATCCTGAGACCCTTCCTATAGCATGAGATGTGATATCTCAATGCTTCTAATATCAAACTTGAGACCCTCCCTATAGCATGAGATGTGATACCCAAGTCCTTCCCATTCCAATCCTGAGACACTTCCTATAGCATGAGATGTGATATCCAACTGCTTCCCATTCCAATCCTGAGACCCTTCCTATAGCATGAGATGTGATATCTCTATGCTTCTAATACCAAACCTGAGATCCTTCCTCTAACATGAAATGTGATATCCAACTCCTTCCCTTTCCAAACCTAAGAGCCTATCTATAGCATGAGATGTGATATCCAAGTCCTTCACATTCCAACCCTTAGACCCTTCCTACAGCATGCAATATGATATCTCAATGATTCTAATAACAAACCTGAGACCCGTCCTATAACATGAGATGGGATATTCAACTCCTTCCCATTCCAATCCTGAGACTCTTCCGATAGCAGAGATGTGATATCTCAATGCTTATACCAAACCTGAGACCCTTCCTATAACATGAGATGTGATATCCAAATCCTTCCCGTTCCAAACCTGAGACCCTTCCTTTAGCATGAGATGTGATATCCAGCTCCTTCCCATTCCAATCCTGAGACACTTCCGATAGCATGAGATGTGATATCTCAATGCTTCTAATATCAAAACTGAGACCCTCCCTATAGCATGATATGTGATATCTAAGTCCTTCCCATTCCAATCCTGAGACCCTCCCTATAGCATGAGATGTGATATCCAACTCCTTCCCATTCCAATCCTGAGACCCTTCCTATAGCATGAGATATGATATCTCAATACTTCTAATACCAAACGTGAGATCCTTCCGATAACATGAGATGTGATATCCAAATCCTTCCCCTCCCAAACCTGAGACCCTCCCTTTAGCATGAGATGTGATATCCAACTCCTTCCTATTCCAATCCTGAGACTCTTCTGATAGCATGAGATGTGATATCTCAATGCTTCTAATACCAAACCTGAGATCCTTCCGATAGCATGAGATGTGATATCTCAATGCTTCTAATACCAAACCTGAGATCCTTCCTATAACATGAGATGTGATATCCAAATCCTTCCCCTTCCAAACCTGAGACCCTCCCTTTAGCATGAGATGTGATATCCAACTCCTTCCCATTCCATTCCTGAGACCCTTCTGATAGCATGAGATGTGATATCTCAATGCCTCTAATACCAAACCTGAGATCCTACCTCTAACATGAAATGTGATATCCAACTCTTTCCCCTTCCAAACCTGAGAGCCTTCCTATAGCATGAGATGTGATATCCAAGTCCTTCCCATTCCAATCCTGAGACCCTTCCTATAGCTTGAGATGTGATATCCAACTCCTTCCCATTCCAATTCTGAGACCCTTCCTATACTATGAGACTTGATATCTCAATGCTTCTAATACCAAACCTGAGACCCGTAATATAACATGAGATGTGATATCCAAATCCTTCCCCTTCCAAACCTTAGACCCTTCCTTTATCATGAGATGTGATATCCAACTCCTTCCCATTCCAATCCTGAGACCCTTCCGATATCATGAGATGTGATATCTCAATGCTTCTAATACCAAACCTGAGACTCTTCCTATAACATGAGATGGGATATCCAACTCCTTTCCATTCCAATCCTGAGACCCTTCCTATAGCATGAGATGTGATATCTCAATACTTCTAATACCAAACCTGAGATCCTTCCTATAACATGAGATGGGAATATCCAACTCCTTCCCATTCCAATCCTGAGACCCTTCCGATAGCAGAGATGTGATATCTCAATGCTTATACCAAACCTGAGATCCTTCCTATAACATGAGATGTGATATCCAACTCCTTCCCATTCCAATCCTGAGACACTTCCTATAGCATGAGATGTGATATCTCACTGCTTATACCAAACCTGAGACCCTTCCCATAGCATGAGATGTGATATCCAACTCCTTCCCATTCCAATCCTCAGACCCTTCCTATAGCATGCGATGTGATATCTCAATGCTTCTAATATCAAACTTGAGACCCTACCTATAGCATGAGATGTGATATCCAAGTCCTTCCCATTCCAATCCTGAGACACTTCCTATAGCATGAGATGTGATATCTCAATGCTTCTAATACCAAACCTGAGACTCTTCCTATAACATGAGATGGGATATCCAACTCCTTCCCATTCCAATCCTGAGACCCTTTTGATAGCAGAGATGTGATATTTCAATGTTTATACCAAACCTGAGACCCTTCCTACGGCATGAGATGTCATATTCAACTCCTTCCCATTCCAATCCTGAGACCCTTCTGATAGCATAAGATATGATATCTCAATGCTTCTATACCAAACCTGAGATCCTTCCGATAGCATGAGATGTGATATCTCAATACTTCTAATACCAAACCTGAGATCCTTCCTATAACATGAGATGTGATATCCAAATCCTTATCTTCCAAACCTGAGACCCTCCCTTTAGCATGAGATGTCATATCCAACTCCTTCCCATTCCAATCCTGAGACTCTTCTGATAGCATAAGATATGATATCTCAATGCTTCTATACCAAACCTGAGATCCTTCTGATAGCATGAGATGTGATATCTCAATCCTTCTAATACCAAACCTGAGATCCTACCTCTAACATGAAATGTGATATCCAACTCTTTCCCCTTGCAAACCTGAGAGCCTTCCTATAGCATGAGATGTGATATCCAAGTCCTTCCCATTCCAATCCTGAGACCCTTCCTATAACATGAGATGTGATATCCAACTCCTTCCCATTCCAACCTGAGACCCTTCCTATAGCATGAGATGGGATATCCAACTCCTTCCAAATCCAATCCCGATACCCTTCCGATAGCATGAGATCTGATATCCCAATGCTTCTACCAAACCTGAGACCCATACTATGGCATGAGATGTGATATCAAACTCCTTCCCATTCTAATCCTGAGACCCTTCCTATAGCTTGAGATGTGATATCCAACTCCTTCCCATTCCAATTCTGAGACCCTTCCTATACCATGAGACTTGATATCTCAATGCTTCTAATACCAAACCTGAGACCCGTCCTATAACATGAGATGTGATATCCAAATCCTTCCCCTTCCAAACCTTAGACCCTTCCGATAGCAGAGATGTGATATCTCAATGCTTATACCAAACCTGAGATCCTTCCTATAACATGAGATGTGATATCCAACTCCTTCCCATTCCAATCCTGAGACACTTCCTATAGCATGAGATGTGATATCTCACTGCTTATACCAAACCTGAGACCCTTCCTATAGCATGAGATGTGATATCCAACTCCTTCCCATTCCAATCCTGAGACCCTTCCTATAGCATGAGATGTGATATCTCAATGCTTCTAATATCAAACTTGAGACCCTCCCTATAGCATGAGATGTGATACCCAAGTCCTTCCCATTCCAATCCTGAGACACTTCCTATAGCATGAGATGTGATATCTCAATGCTTCTAATACCAAACCTGAGACTCTTCCTATAACATGAGATGGGATATCCAACTCCTTTCCATTCCAATCCTGAGACCCTTTCAATAGCAGAGATGTGATATCTCAATGTTTATACCAAACCTGAGACCCTTCCTACGGCATGAGATGTCATATTCAACTCCTTCCCATTCCAATCCTGAGACCCTTCCTATAGCATGAGATGTGATATCCAACTCCTTCCCATTCCAATCATGAGACCCTTCCTATAGCATGAGATGTGATGTCTCAATGCTTCTAATACCAAACCTGAGATCCTTCCTATAACATGAGATGTGATATCCAACTCCTTCCATTCCAATCCTGGACCCTTCCTATAGCATGAGATGTGATATCTCAATGCTTATACCAAACCTGAGACCCTTCCTATAGCATGAGATGTGATATCCAACTCCTTCCCATTCCAATCCTGAGACCCTTCCTATAGCCTGAGATGTGATATCTCAATGCCTCTAATACCAAACCTGAGATCCTTCCTCTAACATGAAATGTGATATCCAACTCCTTCACTTTCCAAACCTGAGAGCCTATCTATAGCATGAGATGTGATATCCAAGTCCTTCCCATTCCAATCCTTAGACCCTTCCTACAGCATGCAATATGATATCTCAATGATTCTAATAAAAAACCTGAGACCCGTCCTATAACATGAGATGGGATATCCAACTCCTTCCCATTCCAATTCTGAGACACTTCCGATAGCAGAGATGTGATATCTCAATGTTTATACCAAACCTGAGACCCTTCCTATAACATGAGATGTGATATCCAACTCCTTCCCGTTCCAAACCTGAGACCCTTCCATTAGCATGAGATGTGATATCCAGCTCCTTCCCATTCCAATCCTGAGACACTTCCGATAGCATGATGTGATATCTCAATTCTTCTAATATCAAAACTGAGACCCTCCCTATAGCATGATATGTGATATCTAAGTCCTTCCCATTCCAATCCTGAGACCCTTCCTATAGCATGAGATGTGATATCTCAATGCTTCTACCAAACCTGAGACCCTTCCTATAGCATGAGATGTGATATCTCACTGCTTATACCAAACCTGAGACCCTTCCTATAGCATGAGATGTGATATCCAACTCCTTCCCATTCCAATCCTGAGACCCTTCCTATAGCATGAGATGTGATATCTCAATGCTTCTAATATCAAACTTGAGACCCTCCCTATAGCATGAGATGTGATACCCAAGTCCTTCCCATTCCAATCCTGAGACACTTCCTATAGCATGAGATGTGATATCTCAATGCTTCTAATACCAAACCTGAGACTCTTCCTATAACATGAGATGGGATATCCAACTCCTTTCCATTCCAATCCTGAGACCCTTTCAATAGCAGAGATGTGATATCTCAATGTTTATACCAAACCTGAGACCCTTCCTACGGCATGAGATGTCATATTCAACTCCTTCCCATTCCAATCCTGAGACCCTTCCTATAGCATGAGATGTGATATCCAACTCCTTCCCATTCCAATCATGAGACCCTTCCTATAGCATGAGATGTGATGTCTCAATGCTTCTAATACCAAACCTGAGATCCTTCCTATAACATGAGATGTGATATCCAACTCCTTCCATTCCAATCCTGGACCCTTCCTATAGCATGAGATGTGATATCTCAATGCTTATACCAAACCTGAGACCCTTCCTATAGCATGAGATGTGATATCCAACTCCTTCCCATTCCAATCCTGAGACCCTTCCTATAGCCTGAGATGTGATATCTCAATGCCTCTAATACCAAACCTGAGATCCTTCCTCTAACATGAAATGTGATATCCAACTCCTTCACTTTCCAAACCTGAGAGCCTATCTATAGCATGAGATGTGATATCCAAGTCCTTCCCATTCCAATCCTTAGACCCTTCCTACAGCATGCAATATGATATCTCAATGATTCTAATAAAAAACCTGAGACCCGTCCTATAACATGAGATGGGATATCCAACTCCTTCCCATTCCAATTCTGAGACACTTCCGATAGCAGAGATGTGATATCTCAATGTTTATACCAAACCTGAGACCCTTCCTATAACATGAGATGTGATATCCAACTCCTTCCCGTTCCAAACCTGAGACCCTTCCATTAGCATGAGATGTGATATCCAGCTCCTTCCCATTCCAATCCTGAGACACTTCCGATAGCATGATGTGATATCTCAATTCTTCTAATATCAAAACTGAGACCCTCCCTATAGCATGATATGTGATATCTAAGTCCTTCCCATTCCAATCCTGAGACCCTTCCTATAGCATGAGATGTGATATCTCAATGCTTCTAATATCAAAACTGAGACCCTCCCTATAGCATGATATGTGATATCTAAGTCCTTCCCATTCCAATCCTGAGACCCTTCCTATAGCATGAGATGTGATATCTCAATGCTTCTACCAAACCTGAGACCCTTCCTTTAGCATGAGATGTGATATCCAACTCCTTCCCATTCCAATCCTGAGACCCTTCCTATAGCATGAGAGGTGATATCTCAATACTTCTAATACCAAACCTGAGATCCTTCCGATAACATGAGATGTGATATCTCAATACTTCTAATACCAAACCTGGGATCCATCCTATAACATGAGATGTGATATCCAAATCCTTCCCCTTCCAAACCTGAGACCCTCTCTTTAGCATGAGATGTGATATCCAACTCCTTCCCATTCCAATCCTGAGACCCTTCTGATAGCATAAGATATGATATCTCAATGCTTCTATACCAAACCTGAGATCCTTCCGATAGCATGAGATGTGATATCTCAATACTTCTAATACCAAACCTGAGATCCTTCCTATAACATGAGATGTGATATCCAAATCCTTATCTTCCAAACCTGAGACCCTCCCTTTAGCATGAGATGTGATATCCAACTCCTTCCCATTCCAATCCTGAGACTCTTCTGATAGCATAAGATATGATATCTCAATGCTTCTTTACCAAACCTGAGATCCTTCTGATAGCATGAGATGTGATATCTCAATACTTCTAATACCAAACCTGAGATCCTACCTCTAACATGAAATGTGATATCCAACTCTTTCCCCTTGCAAACCTGAGAGCCTTCCTATAGCATGAGATGTGATATCCAAGTCCTTCCCATTCCAATCCTGAGACCCTTCCTATAACATGAGATGTGATATCCAACTCCTTCCCATTCCAACCTGAGACCCTTCCTATAGCATGAGATGGGATATCCAACTCCTTCCAAATCCAATCCCGATACCCTTCCGATAGCATGAGATCTGATATCCCAATGCTTCTACCAAACCTGAGACCCATACTATGGCATGAGATGTGATATCAAACTCCTTCCCATTCTAATCCTGAGACCCTTCCTATAGCTTGAGATGTGATATCCAACTCCTTCCCATTCCAATTCTGAGACCCTTCCTATACCATGAGACTTGATATCTCAATGCTTCTAATACCAAACCTGAGACCCGTCCTATAACATGAGATGTGATATCCAAATCCTTCCCCTTCCAAACCTTAGACCCTTCCTTTATCATGAGATGTGATAGCCAACTCCTTCCCATTCCAATCCTGAGACCCTTCCGATATCATGAAATGTGATATCTCAATGCTTCTAATATCAAACTTGAGACCCTCCCTATAACATGAGATGGGAATATCCAACTCCTTCCCATTCCAATCCTGAGGCCCTTCCGATAGCACAGATGTGATATCTCAATGCTTATACCAAACCTGAGATCCTTCCTATAACATGAGATGTGATATCCAAATCCTTATCTTCCAAACCTGAGACCCTCCCTTTAGCATGAGATGTGATATCCAACTCCTTCCCATTCCAATCCTGAGACTCTTCTGATAGCATAAGATATGATATCTCAATGCTTCTTTACCAAACCTGAGATCCTTCTGATAGCATGAGATGTGATATCTCAATACTTCTAATACCAAACCTGAGATCCTACCTCTAACATGAAATGTGATATCCAACTCTTTCCCCTTGCAAACCTGAGAGCCTTCCTATAGCATGAGATGTGATATCCAAGTCCTTCCCATTCCAATCCTGAGACCCTTCCTATAACATGAGATGTGATATCCAACTCCTTCCCATTCCAACCTGAGACCCTTCCTATAGCATGAGATGGGATATCCAACTCCTTCCAAATCCAATCCCGATACCCTTCCGATAGCATGAGATCTGATATCCCAATGCTTCTACCAAACCTGAGACCCATACTATGGCATGAGATGTGATATCAAACTCCTTCCCATTCTAATCCTGAGACCCTTCCTATAGCTTGAGATGTGATATCCAACTCCTTCCCATTCCAATTCTGAGACCCTTCCTATACCATGAGACTTGATATCTCAATGCTTCTAATACCAAACCTGAGACCCGTCCTATAACATGAGATGTGATATCCAAATCCTTCCCCTTCCAAACCTTAGACCCTTCCTTTATCATGAGATGTGATAGCCAACTCCTTCCCATTCCAATCTTGAGACCCTTCCGATATCATGAAATGTGATATCTCAATGCTTCTAATATCAAACTTGAGACCCTCCCTATAGCATGAGATGTGATACCCAAGTCCTTCCCATTCCAATCCTGAGACACTTCCTATAGCATGAGATGTGATATCCAACTGCTTCCCATTCCAATCCTGAGACCCTTCCTATAGCATGAGATGTGATATCTCTATGCTTCTAATACCAAACCTGAGATCCTTCCTCTAACATGAAATGTGATATCCAACTCCTTCCCTTTCCAAACCTAAGAGCCTATCTATAGCATGAGATGTGATATCCAAGTCCTTCACATTCCAACCCTTAGACCCTTCCTATAGCATGCAATATGATATCTCAATGATTCTAATAACAAACCTGAGACCCGTCCTATAACATGAGATGGGATATTCAACTCCTTCCCATTCCAATCCTGAGACTCTTCCGATAGCAGAGATGTGATATCTCAATGCTTATACCAAACCTGAGACCCTTCCTATAACATGAGATGTGATATCCAAATCCTTCCCGTTCCAAACCTGAGACCCTTCCTTTAGCATGAGATGTGATATCCAGCTCCTTCCCATTCCAATCCTGAGACACTTCCGATAGCATGAGATGTGATATCTCAATGCTTCTAATATCAAAACTGAGACCCTCCCTATAGCATGATATGTGATATCTAAGTCCTTCACATTCCAATCCTGAGACCCTCCCTATAGCATGAGATGTGATATCCAACTCCTTCCCATTCCAATCCTGAGACCCTTCCTATAGCATGAGATATGATATCTCAATACTTCTAATACCAAACGTGAGATCCTTCCGATAACATGAGATGTGATATCCAAATCCTTCCCCTTCCAAACCTGAGACCCTCCCTTTAGCATGAGATGTGATATCCAACTCCTTCCTATTCCAATCCTGAGACTCTTCTGATAGCATGAGATGTGATATCTCAATGCTTCTAATACCAAACCTGAGATCCTTCCGATAGCATGAGATGTGATATCTCAATGCTTCTAATACCAAACCTGAGATCCTTCCTATAACATGAGATGTGATATCCAAATCCTTCCCCTTCCAAACCTGAGACCCTCCCTTTATCATGAGATGTGATATCCAACTCCTTCCCATTCCATTCCTGAGACCCTTCTGATAGCATGAGATGTGATATCTCAATGCCTCTAATACCAAACCTGAGATCCTACCTCTAACATGAAATGTGATATCCAACTCTTTCCCCTTCCAAACCTGAGAGCCTTCCTATAGCATGAGATGTGATATCCAAGTCCTTCCCATTCCAATACTGAGACCCTTCCTATAGCTTGAGATGTGATATCCAACTCCTTCCCATTCCAATTCTGAGACCCTTCCTATACTATGAGACTTGATATCTCAATGCTTCTAATACCAAACCTGAGACCCGTAATATAACATGAGATGTGATATCCAAATCCTTCCCCTTCCAAACCTTAGACCCTTCCTTTATCATGAGATGTGATATCCAACTCCTTCCCATTCCAATCCTGAGACCCTTCCGATATCATGAGATGTGATATCTCAAAGCTTCTAATATCAAACTTGAGACCCTCCCTATAGCATGAGATGTGATATCCAAGTCCTTCCCATTCCAATCCTGAGACCCTTCCTATAGCATGAGTTGTGATATCTCAATGCTTCTAATACCAAACCTGAGACCCTTCTTATAACATGAGATGGGAATATCCAACTCCTTCCCATTCCAATCCTGAGACCCTTCCGATAGCAGAGATGTGATATCTCAATGCTTATACCAAACCTGAGATCCTTCCTATAACATGAGATGTGATATCCAACTCCTTCCCATTCCAATCCTGAGACACTTCCTATAGCATGAGATGTGATATCTCACTGCTTATACCAAACCTGAGACCCTTCCCATAGCATGAGATGTGATATCCAACTCCTTCCCATTCCAATCCTCAGACCCTTCCTATAGCATGAGATGTGATATCTCAATGCTTCTAATATCAAACTTGAGACCCTACCTATAGCATGAGATGTGATATCCAAGTCCTTCCCATTCCAATCCTGAGACACTTCCTATAGCATGAGATGTGATATCTCAATGCTTCTAATACCAAACCTGAGACTCTTCCTATAACATGAGATGGGATATCCAACTCCTTCCCATTCCAATCCTGAGACCCTTTTGATAGCAGAGATGTGATATCTCAATGTTTATACCAAACCTGAGACCCTTCCTACGGCATGAGATGTCATATTCAACTCCTTCCCATTCCAATCCTGAGACCCTTCCTATAGCATGAGATGTGATATCCAATTCCTTCCCATTCCAATCCTGAGACCCTTCCTATAGCATGAGATGTGATGTCTCAATGCTTATAATACCAAACCTGAGATCCTTCCTATAACATGAGATGTGATATCCAACTCCTTCCATTCCAATCCTGGACCCTTCCTATAGCATGAGATATGATCTCAATGCTTATTCCAAACCTGAGACCCTTCCTATAGCATGAGATGTGATATCCAACTCCTTCCCATTCCAATCCTGAGACCCTTCCTATAGCCTGAGATGTGATATCTGAATGCCTCTAATACCAAACCTGAGATCCTTCCTCTAACATGAAATATGATATCCAACTCCTTCACTTTCCAAACCTGAGAGCCTATCTATAGCATGAGATGTGATATCCAGGTCCTTCCCATTCCAATCCTTAGACCCTTCCTACAGCATGCAATATGATATCTCAATGATTCTAATAAAAAACCTGAGACCCGTCCTATAACATGAGATGGGATATCCAACTCCTTCCCATTCCAATCCTGAGACACTTCCGATAGCAGAGATGTGATATCTCAATGTTTATACCAAACCTGAGACCCTTCCTATAACATGAGATGTGATATCCAACTCCTTCCCGTTCCAAACCTGAGACCCTTCCTTAAGCATGAGATGTGATATCCAGCTCCTTCCCATTCCAATCCTGAGACACTTCCGATAGCATGAGATGTGATATCTCAATGCTTCTAATATCAAAACTGAGACCCTCCCTATAGCATGATATGTGATATCTAAGTCCTTCCCATTCCAATCCTGAGATCCTTCCTATAGCATGAGATGTGATATCTCAATGCTTCTACCAAACCTGAGACCCTTCCTTTAGCATGAGATGTGATTTCCAACTCCTTCCCATTCCAATCCTGAGACCCTTCCTATAGCATGAGAGGTGATATCTCAATACTTCTAATACCAAACCTGAGATCCTTCCGATAACATGAGATGTGATATCTCAATACTTCTAATACCAAACCTGAGATCCATCCTATAACATGAGATGTGATATCCAAATCCTTCCCCTTCCAAACCTGAGACCCTCCCTTTAGCATGAGATGTGATATCCAACTCCTTCCCATTCCAATCCTGAGACTCTTCTGATAGCATAAGATATGATATCTCAATGCTTCTATACCAAACCTGAGATCCTTCTGATCGCATGAGATGTGATATCTCAATACTTCTAATACCAAACCTGAGATCCTACCTCTAACATGAAATGTGATATCCAACTCTTTCCCCTTGCAAACCTGAGAGCCTTCCTATAGCATGAGATGTGATATCCAAGTCCTTCCCATTCCAATCCTGAGACCCTTCCTATAACATGACATGTGATATCCAACTCCTTCCCATTCCAACCTGAGACCCTTCCTATAGCATGAGATGGGATATCCAACTCCTTCCAAATCCAATCCCGATACCCTTCCGATAGCATGAGATCTGATATCCCAATGCTTCTACCAAACCTGAGACCCATACTATGGCATGAGATGTGATATCAAACTCCTTCCCATTCTAATCCTGAGACCCTTCCTATAGCTTGAGATGTGATATCCAACTCCTTCCCATTCCAATTCTGAGACCCTTCCTATACCATGAGACTTGATATCTCAATGCTTCTAATACCAAACCTGAGACCCGTCCTATAACATGAGATGTGATATCCAAATCCTTCCCCTTCCAAACCTTAGACCCTTCCTTTATCATGAGATGTGATAGCCAACTCCTTCCCATTCCAATCCTGAGACCCTTCCGATATCATGAAATGTGATATCTCAATGCTTCTAATATCAAACTTGAGACCCTCCCTATAACATGAGATGGGAATATCCAACTCCTTCCCATTCCAATCCTGAGGCCCTTCCGATAGCACAGATGTGATATCTCAATGCTTATACCAAACCTGAGATCCTTCCTATAACATGAGATGTGATATCCAAATCCTTATCTTCCAAACCTGAGACCCTCCCTTTAGCATGAGATGTGATATCCAACTCCTTCCCATTCCAATCCTGAGACTCTTCTGATAGCATAAGATATGATATCTCAATGCTTCTTTACCAAACCTGAGATCCTTCTGATAGCATGAGATGTGATATCTCAATACTTCTAATACCAAACCTGAGATCCTACCTCTAACATGAAATGTGATATCCAACTCTTTCCCCTTGCAAACCTGAGAGCCTTCCTATAGCATGAGATGTGATATCCAAGTCCTTCCCATTCCAATCCTGAGACCCTTCCTATAACATGAGATGTGATATCCAACTCCTTCCCATTCCAACCTGAGACCCTTCCTATAGCATGAGATGGGATATCCAACTCCTTCCAAATCCAATCCCGATACCCTTCCGATAGCATGAGATCTGATATCCCAATGCTTCTACCAAACCTGAGACCCATACTATGGCATGAGATGTGATATCAAACTCCTTCCCATTCTAATCCTGAGACCCTTCCTATAGCTTGAGATGTGATATCCAACTCCTTCCCATTCCAATTCTGAGACCCTTCCTATACCATGAGACTTGATATCTCAATGCTTCTAATACCAAACCTGAGACCCGTCCTATAACATGAGATGTGATATCCAAATCCTTCCCCTTCCAAACCTTAGACCCTTCCTTTATCATGAGATGTGATAGCCAACTCCTTCCCATTCCAATCTTGAGACCCTTCCGATATCATGAAATGTGATATCTCAATGCTTCTAATATCAAACTTGAGACCCTCCCTATAGCATGAGATGTGATACCCAAGTCCTTCCCATTCCAATCCTGAGACACTTCCTATAGCATGAGATGTGATATCCAACTGCTTCCCATTCCAATCCTGAGACCCTTCCTATAGCATGAGATGTGATATCTCTATGCTTCTAATACCAAACCTGAGATCCTTCCTCTAACATGAAATGTGATATCCAACTCCTTCCCTTTCCAAACCTAAGAGCCTATCTATAGCATGAGATGTGATATCCAAGTCCTTCACATTCCAACCCTTAGACCCTTCCTATAGCATGCAATATGATATCTCAATGATTCTAATAACAAACCTGAGACCCGTCCTATAACATGAGATGGGATATTCAACTCCTTCCCATTCCAATCCTGAGACTCTTCCGATAGCAGAGATGTGATATCTCAATGCTTATACCAAACCTGAGACCCTTCCTATAACATGAGATGTGATATCCAAATCCTTCCCGTTCCAAACCTGAGACCCTTCCTTTAGCATGAGATGTGATATCCAGCTCCTTCCCATTCCAATCCTGAGACACTTCCGATAGCATGAGATGTGATATCTCAATGCTTCTAATATCAAAACTGAGACCCTCCCTATAGCATGATATGTGATATCTAAGTCCTTCACATTCCAATCCTGAGACCCTCCCTATAGCATGAGATGTGATATCCAACTCCTTCCCATTCCAATCCTGAGACCCTTCCTATAGCATGAGATATGATATCTCAATACTTCTAATACCAAACGTGAGATCCTTCCGATAACATGAGATGTGATATCCAAATCCTTCCCCTTCCAAACCTGAGACCCTCCCTTTAGCATGAGATGTGATATCCAACTCCTTCCTATTCCAATCCTGAGACTCTTCTGATAGCATGAGATGTGATATCTCAATGCTTCTAATACCAAACCTGAGATCCTTCCGATAGCATGAGATGTGATATCTCAATGCTTCTAATACCAAACCTGAGATCCTTCCTATAACATGAGATGTGATATCCAAATCCTTCCCCTTCCAAACCTGAGACCCTCCCTTTATCATGAGATGTGATATCCAACTCCTTCCCATTCCATTCCTGAGACCCTTCTGATAGCATGAGATGTGATATCTCAATGCCTCTAATACCAAACCTGAGATCCTACCTCTAACATGAAATGTGATATCCAACTCTTTCCCCTTCCAAACCTGAGAGCCTTCCTATAGCATGAGATGTGATATCCAAGTCCTTCCCATTCCAATACTGAGACCCTTCCTATAGCTTGAGATGTGATATCCAACTCCTTCCCATTCCAATTCTGAGACCCTTCCTATACTATGAGACTTGATATCTCAATGCTTCTAATACCAAACCTGAGACCCGTAATATAACATGAGATGTGATATCCAAATCCTTCCCCTTCCAAACCTTAGACCCTTCCTTTATCATGAGATGTGATATCCAACTCCTTCCCATTCCAATCCTGAGACCCTTCCGATATCATGAGATGTGATATCTCAAAGCTTCTAATATCAAACTTGAGACCCTCCCTATAGCATGAGATGTGATATCCAAGTCCTTCCCATTCCAATCCTGAGACCCTTCCTATAGCATGAGTTGTGATATCTCAATGCTTCTAATACCAAACCTGAGACCCTTCTTATAACATGAGATGGGAATATCCAACTCCTTCCCATTCCAATCCTGAGACCCTTCCGATAGCAGAGATGTGATATCTCAATGCTTATACCAAACCTGAGATCCTTCCTATAACATGAGATGTGATATCCAACTCCTTCCCATTCCAATCCTGAGACACTTCCTATAGCATGAGATGTGATATCTCACTGCTTATACCAAACCTGAGACCCTTCCCATAGCATGAGATGTGATATCCAACTCCTTCCCATTCCAATCCTCAGACCCTTCCTATAGCATGAGATGTGATATCTCAATGCTTCTAATATCAAACTTGAGACCCTACCTATAGCATGAGATGTGATATCCAAGTCCTTCCCATTCCAATCCTGAGACACTTCCTATAGCATGAGATGTGATATCTCAATGCTTCTAATACCAAACCTGAGACTCTTCCTATAACATGAGATGGGATATCCAACTCCTTCCCATTCCAATCCTGAGACCCTTTTGATAGCAGAGATGTGATATCTCAATGTTTATACCAAACCTGAGACCCTTCCTACGGCATGAGATGTCATATTCAACTCCTTCCCATTCCAATCCTGAGACCCTTCCTATAGCATGAGATGTGATATCCAATTCCTTCCCATTCCAATCCTGAGACCCTTCCTATAGCATGAGATGTGATGTCTCAATGCTTATAATACCAAACCTGAGATCCTTCCTATAACATGAGATGTGATATCCAACTCCTTCCATTCCAATCCTGGACCCTTCCTATAGCATGAGATATGATCTCAATGCTTATTCCAAACCTGAGACCCTTCCTATAGCATGAGATGTGATATCCAACTCCTTCCCATTCCAATCCTGAGACCCTTCCTATAGCCTGAGATGTGATATCTGAATGCCTCTAATACCAAACCTGAGATCCTTCCTCTAACATGAAATATGATATCCAACTCCTTCACTTTCCAAACCTGAGAGCCTATCTATAGCATGAGATGTGATATCCAGGTCCTTCCCATTCCAATCCTTAGACCCTTCCTACAGCATGCAATATGATATCTCAATGATTCTAATAAAAAACCTGAGACCCGTCCTATAACATGAGATGGGATATCCAACTCCTTCCCATTCCAATCCTGAGACACTTCCGATAGCAGAGATGTGATATCTCAATGTTTATACCAAACCTGAGACCCTTCCTATAACATGAGATGTGATATCCAACTCCTTCCCGTTCCAAACCTGAGACCCTTCCTTAAGCATGAGATGTGATATCCAGCTCCTTCCCATTCCAATCCTGAGACACTTCCGATAGCATGAGATGTGATATCTCAATGCTTCTAATATCAAAACTGAGACCCTCCCTATAGCATGATATGTGATATCTAAGTCCTTCCCATTCCAATCCTGAGATCCTTCCTATAGCATGAGATGTGATATCTCAATGCTTCTACCAAACCTGAGACCCTTCCTTTAGCATGAGATGTGATTTCCAACTCCTTCCCATTCCAATCCTGAGACCCTTCCTATAGCATGAGAGGTGATATCTCAATACTTCTAATACCAAACCTGAGATCCTTCCGATAACATGAGATGTGATATCTCAATACTTCTAATACCAAACCTGAGATCCATCCTATAACATGAGATGTGATATCCAAATCCTTCCCCTTCCAAACCTGAGACCCTCCCTTTAGCATGAGATGTGATATCCAACTCCTTCCCATTCCAATCCTGAGACTCTTCTGATAGCATAAGATATGATATCTCAATGCTTCTATACCAAACCTGAGATCCTTCTGATCGCATGAGATGTGATATCTCAATACTTCTAATACCAAACCTGAGATCCTACCTCTAACATGAAATGTGATATCCAACTCTTTCCCCTTGCAAACCTGAGAGCCTTCCTATAGCATGAGATGTGATATCCAAGTCCTTCCCATTCCAATCCTGAGACCCTTCCTATAACATGACATGTGATATCCAACTCCTTCCCATTCCAACCTGAGACCCTTCCTATAGCATGAGATGGGATATCCAACTCCTTCCAAATCCAATCCCGATACCCTTCCGATAGCATGAGATCTGATATCCCAATGCTTCTACCAAACCTGAGACCCATACTATGGCATGAGATGTGATATCAAACTCCTTCCCATTCTAATCCTGAGACCCTTCCTATAGCTTGAGATGTGATATCCAACTCCTTCCCATTCCAATTCTGAGACCCTTCCTATACCATGAGACTTGATATCTCAATGCTTCTAATACCAAACCTGAGACCCGTCCTATAACATGAGATGTGATATCCAAATCCTTCCCCTTCCAAACCTTAGACCCTTCCTTTATCATGAGATGTGATAGCCAACTCCTTCCCATTCCAATCCTGAGACCCTTCCGATATCATGAAATGTGATATCTCAATGCTTCTAATATCAAACTTGAGACCCTCCCTATAACATGAGATGGGAATATCCAACTCCTTCCCATTCCAATCCTGAGGCCCTTCCGATAGCACAGATGTGATATCTCAATGCTTATACCAAACCTGAGATCCTTCCTATAACATGAGATGTGATATCCAAATCCTTATCTTCCAAACCTGAGACCCTCCCTTTAGCATGAGATGTGATATCCAACTCCTTCCCATTCCAATCCTGAGACTCTTCTGATAGCATAAGATATGATATCTCAATGCTTCTTTACCAAACCTGAGATCCTTCTGATAGCATGAGATGTGATATCTCAATACTTCTAATACCAAACCTGAGATCCTACCTCTAACATGAAATGTGATATCCAACTCTTTCCCCTTGCAAACCTGAGAGCCTTCCTATAGCATGAGATGTGATATCCAAGTCCTTCCCATTCCAATCCTGAGACCCTTCCTATAACATGAGATGTGATATCCAACTCCTTCCCATTCCAACCTGAGACCCTTCCTATAGCATGAGATGGGATATCCAACTCCTTCCAAATCCAATCCCGATACCCTTCCGATAGCATGAGATCTGATATCCCAATGCTTCTACCAAACCTGAGACCCATACTATGGCATGAGATGTGATATCAAACTCCTTCCCATTCTAATCCTGAGACCCTTCCTATAGCTTGAGATGTGATATCCAACTCCTTCCCATTCCAATTCTGAGACCCTTCCTATACCATGAGACTTGATATCTCAATGCTTCTAATACCAAACCTGAGACCCGTCCTATAACATGAGATGTGATATCCAAATCCTTCCCCTTCCAAACCTTAGACCCTTCCTTTATCATGAGATGTGATAGCCAACTCCTTCCCATTCCAATCTTGAGACCCTTCCGATATCATGAAATGTGATATCTCAATGCTTCTAATATCAAACTTGAGACCCTCCCTATAGCATGAGATGTGATACCCAAGTCCTTCCCATTCCAATCCTGAGACACTTCCTATAGCATGAGATGTGATATCCAACTGCTTCCCATTCCAATCCTGAGACCCTTCCTATAGCATGAGATGTGATATCTCTATGCTTCTAATACCAAACCTGAGATCCTTCCTCTAACATGAAATGTGATATCCAACTCCTTCCCTTTCCAAACCTAAGAGCCTATCTATAGCATGAGATGTGATATCCAAGTCCTTCACATTCCAACCCTTAGACCCTTCCTATAGCATGCAATATGATATCTCAATGATTCTAATAACAAACCTGAGACCCGTCCTATAACATGAGATGGGATATTCAACTCCTTCCCATTCCAATCCTGAGACTCTTCCGATAGCAGAGATGTGATATCTCAATGCTTATACCAAACCTGAGACCCTTCCTATAACATGAGATGTGATATCCAAATCCTTCCCGTTCCAAACCTGAGACCCTTCCTTTAGCATGAGATGTGATATCCAGCTCCTTCCCATTCCAATCCTGAGACACTTCCGATAGCATGAGATGTGATATCTCAATGCTTCTAATATCAAAACTGAGACCCTCCCTATAGCATGATATGTGATATCTAAGTCCTTCACATTCCAATCCTGAGACCCTCCCTATAGCATGAGATGTGATATCCAACTCCTTCCCATTCCAATCCTGAGACCCTTCCTATAGCATGAGATATGATATCTCAATACTTCTAATACCAAACGTGAGATCCTTCCGATAACATGAGATGTGATATCCAAATCCTTCCCCTTCCAAACCTGAGACCCTCCCTTTAGCATGAGATGTGATATCCAACTCCTTCCTATTCCAATCCTGAGACTCTTCTGATAGCATGAGATGTGATATCTCAATGCTTCTAATACCAAACCTGAGATCCTTCCGATAGCATGAGATGTGATATCTCAATGCTTCTAATACCAAACCTGAGATCCTTCCTATAACATGAGATGTGATATCCAAATCCTTCCCCTTCCAAACCTGAGACCCTCCCTTTATCATGAGATGTGATATCCAACTCCTTCCCATTCCATTCCTGAGACCCTTCTGATAGCATGAGATGTGATATCTCAATGCCTCTAATACCAAACCTGAGATCCTACCTCTAACATGAAATGTGATATCCAACTCTTTCCCCTTCCAAACCTGAGAGCCTTCCTATAGCATGAGATGTGATATCCAAGTCCTTCCCATTCCAATACTGAGACCCTTCCTATAGCTTGAGATGTGATATCCAACTCCTTCCCATTCCAATTCTGAGACCCTTCCTATACTATGAGACTTGATATCTCAATGCTTCTAATACCAAACCTGAGACCCGTAATATAACATGAGATGTGATATCCAAATCCTTCCCCTTCCAAACCTTAGACCCTTCCTTTATCATGAGATGTGATATCCAACTCCTTCCCATTCCAATCCTGAGACCCTTCCGATATCATGAGATGTGATATCTCAAAGCTTCTAATATCAAACTTGAGACCCTCCCTATAGCATGAGATGTGATATCCAAGTCCTTCCCATTCCAATCCTGAGACCCTTCCTATAGCATGAGTTGTGATATCTCAATGCTTCTAATACCAAACCTGAGACCCTTCTTATAACATGAGATGGGAATATCCAACTCCTTCCTGTTAGGAAAGATTTCGTTATTGTAGGGAACTTTCCTTCCATGTGGCAACCCCTAAACTTTTTGCTATTGTTTTCAACCTGTTTTCTTGACTTTGCCAGAGAAGTGCAGCCTTCTGCTGTACTCCTCTGGGCTTTCGCTCCTTTCTTACGGGGAAACTGACATGCCCTTAAGACAGTCAGTACCGGGGAACGCTGTTTCCCGTAGTTTCTTTTATCGTGTCGCCATTTTAGTGCAACACGACACAAGAGGGCACTGTAAGCTAAGTTACAGCTCTCTTGGGTCTCTAGCCTTCTACAGACCCTAGACACTCTTATAGGATGGTTTTTGGATCGGTGCAAGTCATTCAGGGACTGGGCTGGTGGCAGCGATCATTTGGTTTATTTTGAGCTCCTTTTGCCGTTCTGAGCACGTTTTTGCCGCGAACACAAAAGGGTGGCCCGGCTACACAAAATGGCCGGACCACGAGGCTCCGTTGTCTAGTCCACTGTCCGTCTTGCTCCCTTTACCTTCCCCCGGGTCAGGCGACCCGGGGCCTTCCTTATTTGGGCATGTAGTTTCCCGCGAAACACGGTTGCTTTCGCGGGCTTCTACATGTCGTTTGAGTGCCCCCAGGATGTGGGCTGGGCTGTCTGGTCCCAATACACATCCTGGGTGCCAGAGAGTCTAGGGTGGTGTGAATGCCTGGGACCACCGTGGTCCGTGATTGGTCCACGTATGGTATGTGTGTTGATGAGCGGATCTCCCATTGGCTCCCCTCCGTTTTGGCGCGAAGGGAACCGTGGATAAGAGGGAGCTGGAAACACCACTACCATGTCGATCTCCTGAGTTCTTACGAACCCAGGGATACAGGAGCCAAGTATCCTGCGAACACGAGGCTGGACCGAGGAATCACTGGTGACCCCCTGAAGAACTTCTGCTCCTCATTGCTGTCGTCCGGTGAAGCCCTTTCCACCTAAGATCGAACAAGAAGGCCTGTACTGGCGCTTCGACCTATTGGAATAGCAGGACCAGCTATTCCCGGCACCTTCATCAACTCCTGCTGTAAGCCTTCGGAAGTGTCTCTGGGCCATCCAGTTGACTGACCAGCTTACTAAGGAGGCCTGCTCTGTAATCGCCGACAGGTTGGGTGGTATTCTGAGTCCGGGGCATGCTCACACGCTTCGTTTGCTTAGCAGTCCTAAGCTAGAGGTGAGCGGTGCTCGTTTGGCTTGAATACACCCGGCCGTTCCGTTGCCCTGCGGTGGCGACAAAACTGTGCTTGTTTCTTCGATCGGGACGTCTTTTTACTCTGCACGACGACGAGACGTTCCCTGCTCTTCAGAACCTGCCAGAAGCTGCATCTATCGAGGAGAAGCTCGGGCCTGCTTGCTTCGGGGACCGGTGAGTAGATTAGCTAGGATCTGGTCGCCCTCCTGCAGTGCCCCTTGCTTTTCCCCGCTGTGAATACAGCACCCCTTGTCCGTACTCGCGCCCTGCTTCTGCCTCACAGTGGAGGCTGCGCTAGAGTAGCGGACCGTGTTCTCCTTCATTAGAGCTCCCTACAGAGCTGTTCAACGTCCTCCGAAGAGCTTCACCTTCTGCCCATTGGCACCGGCGTGTGCAGGTACTTTTGAGCGCTAGGCTCCACTCTTCGTAGGGATTGGACTACCATCCAGTTAGGGGCCTCAGAAGGCGGACATATCACACGCATTGGTTCGCACTGCCTGTTTTCCTTCCCCTGCAGGTGGATAACATATTTCGTGCTGCTAATGCTGTGAAACTGTGTATTCTGTATATATATTGGGTGGATAGTGTATGTGTTGGTTTAATATCGTTGTATACCGCTACTTTTACTGTGGTTATTAGTTTCAAGGCCTTATAATAAATGTGTATCTATTTTTGATATAAACAACTGTTTGGAGTAGTTTGTAAGCGCTCTTGCTTTGTGTGCTCATTGCGGGCTTTCAGTCACCCTCACCCCTCTTGAGACCTAGTCTTGACCGCCGCGATCGCTACCTTGATTGGTCTGGCTTGTCCAGAGGTTACCCTGTTCCAAGTAATTAGGTTGGCCTTCTGAACCTCTGCGCCACCAGGACAGAGTTCAGAAATCCGTCTTAACAAATTGGTGTACAGCGGTGGGATACGACTGAAGGTATCCAGTGTTGCGCTCGAACTAAGGCATTTCAGGTTATTCCAACCAGGACACGCAGTAAAGTATTGAATATAACGTTAAAAAGGCCATAGTCCTATCAACAGTATGGAAACGAATACTTTGTTAACCTTAAATGCTTCGAAATCTGAAACATTGAAGAAGATGTGTGCGGAGAGAGGGGTTTCCTCTCAAGGCACTAAATTGGAAATGATCCAGAGAATCGTGGCGTGGCAAGAAGCGCAGCTTGACGCTATAACTTCCGAGGACGGTGCAGAAGGTGGTGGGGCTGCTCTCACTGGCAGAACCGACGGTTCTGCCGCTGCACTGATCCATCACGACCACGAGGACAGGGAGGATGTAATGTCTAATGTTTCCTCTGCCAGTATTGATGGGGAGGCTATGCTTGAATTCAAGAAGCAAGAGCTGCGGTTTAGGCAGCAGGAGCTTGAATTCAGCATAGCCAAACTAAAAATCGACCAGGCAGAAAAACAAAAAGACAGGGATCACCAGTTGGAACTGGCCAAGCTTCAGTTCGCAAATGGGTCCAAGGGTCCTGGACATGGTTCTGGGGCTTCCTCTCATCCACGGTTTCCAAAAGATCTGCTCAGTGTGTATGAGGAACGAAATGACATTATGGACTGGTTAAATGCGTTTGAGTATGCATGCGAGGTTCAAGAGGTTGATAATGCGGATAAGATTGCATGGTTACTCAGCCGACTGCCCCATTCTGGTTGCAGTGCCATTATGGAAATGTCGAAGGCTGAGCGCGCTGATTTTGCAATGTTGAAGCAGACTCTCATTTTAAAGTTTGGGAAGACTCCGACCCAATATTTGAAAAGGTTTAGAGAGTATAAGAAAAAGGAAGGTGGTACTTGGGTGTCGTATGTAGCTGAGTCCCTGAAAAACTTGACTGGCTGGGTTGAAGGTTATAAGGTTTCTACCTTCGAAGGCATGATCAATCTGGTCATGCTGGAACACATTTTTGCTTCTTCTTCCCCGGAGCTTAAGCAGCATTTGGCCGATTCGAAGGAGATAGATCCTAAGAAGCTGGCCATTGCAGCAGATTTATGGGTGTCACATCGAGTGTCCCATAAGGACAAAACTCATCCTGGTAAGCAGGAGGAAGGGAAAAAGTCCAAAGATGTGGAGGGTGGGGAATCTGCTAAATCTTCTTCCCATAAGGGCCACAAAAAGAAAAATAAGGGTAAGCCATCCGAGAACTCACAGGGTAGTGGAGGTTCGCCTCCGAAACAGAACTCTGGTTATAATAAGCCTCCCTACGTAAACAGACCCAATGGGGCTTGTTTTTCTTGTGGAGCAACTGACCATGTGAAGGGGGATCCCCGTTGTAAGGTTAGACCTTTGGGGGTCCACTCCGCTAATCTGGCCTTCTCCTCCTACGAGGAAGAAGAGATTACAGGAGCATCCTTCTCCTCAGACTCATTTCCCAGCGGAATAGAGGCTGAGGTAGTTTTAGTGTCCCTGGGTTCCTGGGAGCCTAAAGTCGCAGAGGCGTATGCTAGGATTCCGGATAATACCAAGCACTACTTTAAAGACAGTGTGCTGATCAATGGAGTGGATACTCCAGCTCTTAGGGATAGTGGGTGCAGTCGAACTGTAGTGGATTCTACCTTGGTAGACTCAGAGGAAGTTGCCAGAGCTACTCTGATGCCCACTAAGTTGGCTGACGGCCCCCTCCGTATGTTTCCCGTGATCCCTGTTAATCTAACTTTAAATGGTACAGCAGTTAGGATTCCAGTGAGCATTCAGAGAAACGTCCCGGGAAAGGTCTTGTTGGGCAATGATCTCAGAGCTCTAGGGCTCGTAGGAGACACTGCCGAAAGACCCTACACACGGTCTCAAGCACGGGCAGCATTGGCCAAGTCCAATACGCCGCCCCAGCCGAAGGGGAAACCCAAGGCGAAAGGAGTCAACAAGTCCCGACGGGGGAAAGAGAATATTCCCCCGAACTCGCCTACCACTGCGGTGGAGGGAGTTGGTCAATCGCCCGAGCCTGACGAGGAGGTGGCGATGCCTGAAGTGTTCGACCCCAACGACCATCCTGAACTAAAAGACTTGTTAGTTGAAGGAGGTCCTGATAGGGACGACTTCAGTAAGGGCCAACGTGAGTGCCCATCTCTGGAAGGCCTAAGGAGACAGGCCTGCTCCCAGCTTGAGGGTGAACCTCCTGGGTTGCAAAGGATTTACCAGGAAGGTGGACTCCCTTATAGTGAGCCCACAGAGTCTACAGAAGGAGACCATAGGAGGTTGGTGGTTTCCCTTGCTGTTAGGCCCTTCCTCCTGCAGTTGGCGCATGTCGTTCCCCTTGCTGGTCACCTTGGTATGAGGAGGACCGAGCAAAGGTTATCCATGCACTTCTACTGGCCCAAGATGGGGGAGCAAGTAGAAAGTCACTGCAGGAGTTGTGCCGCCTGCCAGTTGTCTGGTAAGGTTGGCGCGACAATCCAAGCTCCGTTGGTACCGCTCCCAGTTGTGGGGGTACCATTTGAAAGGGTAGGGATCGACATCGTTGGTCCCCTTGACCCGCAAACATCCTCAGGCAATAGGTTTATCCTGGTGCTGGTCGACCATGCAACCAGGTATCCTGAGGCCGTCCCATTTACAACTGTAACTGCCAAGCCAGTTGCAGAAGCTTTACTCGGCATGTTTACTAGGGTTGGCTTCCCTAAAGAAGTTGTGCCGGATGATGGCAGCAACTTTATGTCGAAGTATAGGCAGGCTATGTGGAAAGAATGTGGGGTCACCTACAGGTTCTCTTCTGCATACCGCCCCCAGACCGATGGTCTGGGGGGGCGTCTTAACAGGACGTTAAAAAGCATGATTGGGGCTCTGGAGGAGCCTCAGAGAAGAAAATGGGATCTTCTTGTTTCATGCTTGCTGTTTGCCTACCGAGAGGTACCACAGGAGGGTGTTGGCTTCAGCCCCTTCGAACTTCTGTTCGGTCATCCCGTACGGGGACCCTTAGCCATTGTCAAGGAGGGATGGGAGATGCCCACTCCCCCTGTTACTACCAATGTAGTTGATTATGTGCTAGGGCTCAGAAAACGGATGGTACTTCTGATGGGCTTGGCTAGTGCTAAATTGAAGGCAGGGCAAGCGCTGGTGAAACATTGGTACGACCAGAAAGCTTCCCTCATCAACTTTACACATGGCCAGCAAGTCCTGATCGTGAATCCCATAAGGCCTCGAGCTTTACAGGACAAATGGTCAGGCCCTTACCCAGTGGTGGAGCCCCTGGGTGAGGTTAGCTATTCAGTGGACCTTGGAAGGCCTGGACAGGCTCTAAAAGTGTTTCACGTGAATAGGCTGAAGGCTTTCGTCCCAAGCGGCGAAATCGCAGCACTGCTATTGGCTTCAGACGTTGAGGAAGAGGAGTCTGAACCTCTCCCTGACCTGTTCCAAAGCAGTCCTTCAGAAAGCTCTTTTGAGGGTGTCCGAGTGGCCCCTCACCAAAATGGACAAGGCTCAGTGGTTTGCCTTGGACATGAAGTAGGTGGAGGGAGGAGACAGCCTCTATCCAGTAAAGTACAAGCAGTACAAGACTGGCCTACCCCCACTACACAAACCCAAGTGAGAGCCTTCTTAGGACTCACGGGTTATTACCGCAATTTTATGGCAGACTATGGCACCATAGCTGCTCCTCTGACTGCCCTCACAACTCCGAAGAAACCCAAGAAGGTAACTTGGACTGACGAGTGTGAGAAGGCCTTCAATGGCTTGAAAGACTCCTTGTGCCAGGCCCCTGTGCTCAGGGCCCCTGATTATCAAAGACCTTTTATCGTGCAGACGGATGCCTCTGACACTGGGATAGGAGCTGTACTATCACAAGTAGATGAGAAGGGTAAGGAACACCCTATCGGTTTTATTAGTCGCCAGCTTAAGGACAGAGAGCTCAGATGGTCCACGGTAGAGAAAGAATGTTTCTCTGTTGTGTGGGCCCTAAGGAAGCTGCGGCCCTACCTCTATGGGACCCACTTCACTGTGCAGACTGACCATAAGCCGTTAAAGTGGCTAATGAACATGAAGGGGGAGAATCCAAAGTTGCTTAGGTGGTCCATAAGTCTACAAGGCTTCGACTTCACTATTGAGCATAGGCCAGGTGTCCAACATAGCAATGCTGATGGGTTGTCCAGAATGTTTTACCGACCTGAACAAGAGACTCATCCAGGGGTGGATTAGTTCCCCCTGTCCATAGTCTGGGAGGGGCGAGTGTTAGGAAAGATTTCGTTATTGTAGGGAACTTTCCTTCCATGTGGCAACCCCTAAACTTTTTGCTATTGTTTTCAACCTGTTTTCTTGACTTTGCCAGAGAAGTGCAGCCTTCTGCTGTACTCCTCTGGGCTTTCGCTCCTTTCTTACGGGGAAACTGACATGCCCTTAAGACAGTCAGTACCGGGGAACGCTGTTTCCCGTAGTTTCTTTTATCGTGTCGCCATTTTAGTGCAACACGACACAAGAGGGCACTGTAAGCTAAGTTACAGCTCTCTTGGGTCTCTAGCCTTCTACAGACCCTAGACACTCTTATAGGATGGTTTTTGGATCGGTGCAAGTCATTCAGGGACTGGGCTGGTGGCAGCGATCATTTGGTTTATTTTGAGCTCCTTTTGCCGTTCTGAGCACGTTTTTGCCGCGAACACAAAAGGGTGGCCCGGCTACACAAAATGGCCGGACCACGAGGCTCCGTTGTCTAGTCCACTGTCCGTCTTGCTCCCTTTACCTTCCCCCGGGTCAGGCGACCCGGGGCCTTCCTTATTTGGGCATGTAGTTTCCCGCGAAACACGGTTGCTTTCGCGGGCTTCTACATGTCGTTTGAGTGCCCCCAGGATGTGGGCTGGGCTGTCTGGTCCCAATACACATCCTGGGTGCCAGAGAGTCTAGGGTGGTGTGAATGCCTGGGACCACCGTGGTCCGTGATTGGTCCACGTATGGTATGTGTGTTGATGAGCGGATCTCCCATTGGCTCCCCTCCGTTTTGGCGCGAAGGGAACCGTGGATAAGAGGGAGCTGGAAACACCACTACCATGTCGATCTCCTGAGTTCTTACGAACCCAGGGATACAGGAGCCAAGTATCCTGCGAACACGAGGCTGGACCGAGGAATCACTGGTGACCCCCTGAAGAACTTCTGCTCCTCATTGCTGTCGTCCGGTGAAGCCCTTTCCACCTAAGATCGAACAAGAAGGCCTGTACTGGCGCTTCGACCTATTGGAATAGCAGGACCAGCTATTCCCGGCACCTTCATCAACTCCTGCTGTAAGCCTTCGGAAGTGTCTCTGGGCCATCCAGTTGACTGACCAGCTTACTAAGGAGGCCTGCTCTGTAATCGCCGACAGGTTGGGTGGTATTCTGAGTCCGGGGCATGCTCACACGCTTCGTTTGCTTAGCAGTCCTAAGCTAGAGGTGAGCGGTGCTCGTTTGGCTTGAATACACCCGGCCGTTCCGTTGCCCTGCGGTGGCGACAAAACTGTGCTTGTTTCTTCGATCGGGACGTCTTTTTACTCTGCACGACGACGAGACGTTCCCTGCTCTTCAGAACCTGCCAGAAGCTGCATCTATCGAGGAGAAGCTCGGGCCTGCTTGCTTCGGGGACCGGTGAGTAGATTAGCTAGGATCTGGTCGCCCTCCTGCAGTGCCCCTTGCTTTTCCCCGCTGTGAATACAGCACCCCTTGTCCGTACTCGCGCCCTGCTTCTGCCTCACAGTGGAGGCTGCGCTAGAGTAGCGGACCGTGTTCTCCTTCATTAGAGCTCCCTACAGAGCTGTTCAACGTCCTCCGAAGAGCTTCACCTTCTGCCCATTGGCACCGGCGTGTGCAGGTACTTTTGAGCGCTAGGCTCCACTCTTCGTAGGGATTGGACTACCATCCAGTTAGGGGCCTCAGAAGGCGGACATATCACACGCATTGGTTCGCACTGCCTGTTTTCCTTCCCCTGCAGGTGGATAACATATTTCGTGCTGCTAATGCTGTGAAACTGTGTATTCTGTATATATATTGGGTGGATAGTGTATGTGTTGGTTTAATATCGTTGTATACCGCTACTTTTACTGTGGTTATTAGTTTCAAGGCCTTATAATAAATGTGTATCTATTTTTGATATAAACAACTGTTTGGAGTAGTTTGTAAGCGCTCTTGCTTTGTGTGCTCATTGCGGGCTTTCAGTCACCCTCACCCCTCTTGAGACCTAGTCTTGACCGCCGCGATCGCTACCTTGATTGGTCTGGCTTGTCCAGAGGTTACCCTGTTCCAAGTAATTAGGTTGGCCTTCTGAACCTCTGCGCCACCAGGACAGAGTTCAGAAATCCGTCTTAACACTTCCCATTCCAATCCTGAGACCCTTCCGATAGCAGAGATGTGATATCTCAATGCTTATACCAAACCTGAGATCCTTCCTATAACATGAGATGTGATATCCAACTCCTTCCCATTCCAATCCTGAGACACTTCCTATAGCATGAGATGTGATATCTCACTGCTTATACCAAACCTGAGACCCTTCCCATAGCATGAGATGTGATATCCAACTCCTTCCCATTCCAATCCTCAGACCCTTCCTATAGCATGAGATGTGATATCTCAATGCTTCTAATATCAAACTTGAGACCCTACCTATAGCATGAGATGTGATATCCAAGTCCTTCCCATTCCAATCCTGAGACACTTCCTATAGCATGAGATGTGATATCTCAATGCTTCTAATACCAAACCTGAGACTCTTCCTATAACATGAGATGGGATATCCAACTCCTTCCCATTCCAATCCTGAGACCCTTTTGATAGCAGAGATGTGATATCTCAATGTTTATACCAAACCTGAGACCCTTCCTACGGCATGAGATGTCATATTCAACTCCTTCCCATTCCAATCCTGAGACCCTTCCTATAGCATGAGATGTGATATCCAATTCCTTCCCATTCCAATCCTGAGACCCTTCCTATAGCATGAGATGTGATGTCTCAATGCTTCTAATACCAAACCTGAGATCCTTCCTATAACATGAGATGTGATATCCAACTCCTTCCATTCCAATCCTGGACCCTTCCTATAGCATGAGATATGATCTCAATGCTTATTCCAAACCTGAGACCCTTCCTATAGCATGAGATGTGATATCCAACTCCTTCCCATTCCAATCCTGAGACCCTTCCTATAGCCTGAGATGTGATATCTGAATGCCTCTAATACCAAACCTGAGATCCTTCCTCTAACATGAAATATGATATCCAACTCCTTCACTTTCCAAACCTGAGAGCCTATCTATAGCATGAGATGTGATATCCAGGTCCTTCCCATTCCAATCCTTAGACCCTTCCTACAGCATGCAATATGATATCTCAATGATTCTAATAAAAAACCTGAGACCCGTCCTATAACATGAGATGGGATATCCAACTCCTTCCCATTCCAATCCTGAGACACTTCCGATAGCAGAGATGTGATATCTCAATGTTTATACCAAACCTGAGACCCTTCCTATAACATGAGATGTGATATCCAACTCCTTCCCGTTCCAAACCTGAGACCCTTCCTTAAGCATGAGATGTGATATCCAGCTCCTTCCCATTCCAATCCTGAGACACTTCCGATAGCATGAGATGTGATATCTCAATGCTTCTAATATCAAAACTGAGACCCTCCCTATAGCATGATATGTGATATCTAAGTCCTTCCCATTCCAATCCTGAGATCCTTCCTATAGCATGAGATGTGATATCTCAATGCTTCTACCAAACCTGAGACCCTTCCTTTAGCATGAGATGTGATTTCCAACTCCTTCCCATTCCAATCCTGAGACCCTTCCTATAGCATGAGAGGTGATATCTCAATACTTCTAATACCAAACCTGAGATCCTTCCGATAACATGAGATGTGATATCTCAATACTTCTAATACCAAACCTGAGATCCATCCTATAACATGAGATGTGATATCCAAATCCTTCCCCTTCCAAACCTGAGACCCTCCCTTTAGCATGAGATGTGATATCCAAATCCTTCCCATTCCAATCCTGAGACCCTTCTGATAGCATAAGATATGATATCTCAATGCTTCTATACCAAACCTGAGATCCTTCCGATAGCATGAGATGTGATATCTCAATACTTCTAATACCAAACCTGAGATCCTTCCTATAACATGAGATGTGATATCCAAATCCTTATCTTCCAAACCTGAGACCCTCCCTTTAGCATGAGATGTGATATCCAACTCCTTCCCATTCCAATCCTGAGACTCTTCTGATAGCATAAGATATGATATCTCAATGCTTCTATACCAAACCTGAGATCCTTCTGATCGCATGAGATGTGATATCTCAATACTTCTAATACCAAACCTGAGATCCTACCTCTAACATGAAATGTGATATCCAACTCTTTCCCCTTGCAAACCTGAGAGCCTTCCTATAGCATGAGATGTGATATCCAAGTCCTTCCCATTCCAATCCTGAGACCCTTCCTATAACATGACATGTGATATCCAACTCCTTCCCATTCCAACCTGAGACCCTTCCTATAGCATGAGATGGGATATCCAACTCCTTCCAAATCCAATCCCGATACCCTTCCGATAGCATGAGATCTGATATCCCAATGCTTCTACCAAACCTGAGACCCATACTATGGCATGAGATGTGATATCAAACTCCTTCCCATTCTAATCCTGGGACCCTTCCTATAGCTTGAGATGTGATATCCAACTCCTTCCCATTCCAATTCTGAGACCCTTCCTATACCATGAGACTTGATATCTCAATGCTTCTAATACCAAACCTGAGACCCGTCCTATAACATGAGATGTGATATCCAAATCCTTCCCCTTCCAAACCTTAGACCCTTCCGATAGCAGACATGTGATACCTCAATGCTTATACCAAACCTGAGATCCTTCCTATAACATGAGATGTGATATCCAACTCCTTCCCATTCCAATCCTGAGACACTTCCTATAGCATGAGATGTGATATCTCACTGCTTATACCAAACCTGAGACCCTTCCTATAGCATGAGATGTGATATCCAACTCCTTCCCATTCCAATCCTGAGACCCTTCCTATAGCATGAGATGTGATATCTCAATGCTTCTAATATCAAACTTGAGACCCTCCCTATAGCATGAGATGTGATACCCAAGTCCTTCCCATTCCAATCCTGAGACACTTCCTATAGCATGAGATGTGATATCTCAATGCTTCTAATACCAAACCTGAGACTCTTCCTATAACATGAGATGGGATATCCAACTCCTTTCCATTCCAATCCTGAGACCCTATCGATAGCAGAGATGTGATATCTCAATGTTTATACCAAACCTGAGACCCTCCCTACGGCATGAGATGTCATATACAACTCCTTCCCATTCCAATCCTGAGACACTTCCTATAGCATGAGATGTGATATCTCAAGACCCTTCCTATAGCATGAGATGTGATATCCAACTCCTTCCCATTCCAATCCTGAGACCCTTCCTATAGCCTGAGATGTGATATCTGAATGCCTCTAATACCAAACCTGAGATCCTTCCTCTAACATGAAATGTGATATCCAACTCCTTCACTTTCCAAACCTGAGAGCCTATCTATAGCATGAGATGTGATATCCAAGTCCTTCCCATTCCAATCCTTAGACCCTTCCTACAGCATGCAATATAATATCTCAATGATTTTAATAAAAAACCTGAGACCCGTCCTATAACATGAGATGGGATATCCAACTCCTTCCCATTCCAATCCTGAGACACTTCCGATAGCAGAGATGTGATATCTCAATGTTTATACGAAACCTGAGACCCTTCCTATAACATGAGATGTGATATCCAACTCCTTCCCGTTCCAAACCTGAGACCCTTCCTTTAGCATGAGATGTGATATCCAGCTCCTTCCCATTCCAATCCTGAGACACTTCCGATAGCATGAGATGTGATATCTCAATGCTTCTAATATCAAAACTGAGACCCTCCCTATAGCATATGTGATATCTAAGTCCTTCCCATTCCAATCCTGAGACCCTTCCTATAGCATGAGATGTGATATCTCAATGCTTATCCTTGATTCCTGTAGTAAATTGCTTTCCTTTGCAGGCCGACTCCTCTCACGAATGCCTTGTCTGCATGCATTCTCTCCTGGCCATTCTCTCACCGTGGCTATTTGCCTACCCCCTTCCTCTCTCAGTGGATGGACTTCTCCATCCTAGCCTCCTACCACTCAACTCCGCCTACTTGGAGAATTCAACATGAACCTGTATGCTTCCTGACCTGGACTTTTACGAGATCTGCAACTCTTCATGTCGCTGGCCCTACACACTGCAGGGAATACTCAGGATTTTCTGATCTCAGACCTCCCCCTCTGTAACCCTCTCAACAATCCTCTCCCGTGGTGATCAAGTTCTCATCTCCAAAGAAGGCTAACTGCCAGCTGTTCCTCCTCAGAGGAGTTCTCCCTTTCTGTCCCTGCTCCCTGCGCGTTGCAAACACTCGCTTCCCTGCTCTCTGGTTTAGACGCTTTTCCTTCTCAGAGGCCTTCTTCCTTTCTGCCCTTTTCGCGTTGCAAGTACTCGCTTCCCAGCTCTCTGGTTTAGACGCGTGTTCCCTGCCTTCTCTCCTCTTCCCGCTGCCTTCAAATCAAAAAATGAGCTCCAAAAGATACACAGTGCTCAGAATGCTCTATAACACCCATTATTCAACATATAGCCGTAACCCGCTAGACGTATTGAAACGTGCTGTAAACTAGCAAAAACAGCTAGAAAATGTACTTTCCTCGCGTTTTTGTAAATGCTAATTCTGATGGCTTCCCATGTATGTACTGTCCGTGCGTTTGTTGTCGAATCCTGAAGTTTTTAACCACTGTTCTCCCATACAAGGGGGGGGTCAACGTCTACTGCTGTTCACAGGCTGAAGGTATACGGTTGAAATCTTCAAGGCATTATCAGCTTTCCTGACTGTTTTGGAACGTGTATTTGCCATCTGTTAATGCAGTCGCCCTGTGTTCATCGTCCCTTCTACTTTACAGGCTGCACTCCCCTGGTGATCACATTCTCCTCTCCAGAGCAGGCTGACTACCAGCTGCTCCTCCTCATAGGCGTTCATCCTTTCTGTCCCTGCTACCTGCACCGTTTCGCGTTGCATGTACTCGCTTCCCAGCTCTCTGGTTTAGATGCGTGTTCCCTGCCTTCTCTCCTCTTCCTACAGCCTTCCAATGAGCTCCACAAGATACAGTGTTCAGAATGCTTTATAACACCCATTATTCAACATATAGCTGTAACCCGCTAGACGTATTGAAACGTGCTAAAAACGAGCAGAAACAGCTAGAAAATGTACTTTCCTCGCGTTTTGGTAAATGCGAATTCTGGTGGATTCCCATTTTGTACTCTGTTCGTGCGTTTGTTCAGTCGAATCCTGGTCTTTTGAACCACTCTTCTCCCATACAAGGGAGGGTCAAAATGTGTTGTTCACAGGCTGAATTTATACTGCTGAAATGCTCGCTTGCCTGCTCTCTGGTTTAGACGCGTGTACCCTGCATTTACCAAAACGCGAGGGAAGTACATTTTCTAGCTGTTTTTGCTAGTTTTTAGCACGTTTCAATACGTCTAGCTGGTTACAGCTATATGTTGAATAATGGGTGTTATAAAGCATTCTGAACACTGTATCTTGTGGAGCAAATTGGAAGGCTGTAGCAAGAGGAGAGAAGGCAGGGAACACGCATCTCAACCAGAGAGCTGGGAAGCGAGTACATGCAACGCGAAACGGTGCAGGGAGCAGGGACAGAAAGGATGAACACCTATGAGGAGGAGCAGCTGGTAGTTAGCCTGCATAGGAGAGAAGAATGTGATCACTAGGGGAGTGCAGCCTGTAAACTAGAAGGAACGATGAACAAAGGACGACTGCATTAACAGATGGCAAATACACGTTCCAAAACAGTCAGGAAAGCTGATAATGCCTTGAAGATTTCAGCCGTATACATTCAGCCTGTGAACAGCAGTAGATGTTGACCCCCCCTCCCTAGTATGGGAGAACAGTGGTTAAAAACTTCAGGATTCGACACAAACGCACGGACACAGTACATACAACATGGGAACCCACCAGAATTCGCATTTACAAAAACGCGAGGGAAGTACATTTTCTAGCTATTTTTGCTAGTTTTTAGCACGTTTCAATACGTCTAGCGGGTTACAGCTATATGTTGAATAATGGGGTTATAAAGCATTCTGAACACTATCTTGTGGAGCTCATTGGAAGGCTGTAGGAAGAGGAGAGAAGGCAGGGAACACACATCTAAACCAGAGAGCTGGGAAGCGAGTACATGCAACGCGAAACGGTGCAGGGAGCAGGGACAGAAAGGTGGAACGCCTCTGAGGAGGAGCAGCTGGTAGTTAGCCTGCTCTGGAGAGGAGAATGTGATCACCACGGGAGTGCAGCCTTGAAACAAGAAGGGACGATGAAAACATGCTGACTGGAATAACAGATGGCAAATACACTTTCCAGAACAGTCGGTTTACCCGATAATGCATTGACGATTTCAGCAGTATACATTCAGCCTGTGAACAGTAGATTTTGATCTCCGCCTTGTATGGGTGACGAGTGGTTAAAAACATCAGGATTCGACTGAACAAATGCACGGAGTACAAAATGGGAATCCACCAGAATTCGTATTTACCAAAACGCGAGGAAAGAACATTTTCTAGCTATTTTGCTAGTTTTTAGCACTTTTCAATACGTCTAGCGGGTTACAGCTATATCTTGAATAATGGGTGTTATAAAGCATTCTGAGCACCGTGTATCTTTTGAAGCTCATTTGTTGATTTGAAGGCAGCGGGAAGAGGAGAGAAGGCACGGAAAACACGTCTAAACCAGAGAGCTGGGAAGCGAGTTGTTTTCTGCAACGCGAAACGATGCAGAGAACAGGCACAGAAAGGAAGAAGGAAAAGCGTCTAAACCAGAGAGCAGGGAAGCGAGTGTTTGCAACGCGAAACGGTGCAGAGAGCAGGGACAGAAAGGGAGAACTCCACTGAGGAGGAACAGCTGGTAGTTAGCCTTCTTTGGAGATGAGAACTTGATCACCACGGGAGAGGATTGTTGAGAGGGTTACATAGGGGGATGTCTGAGATCAGAAAATCCTGAGTATTCCCTGCAGTGTGTAGGGCCAGAGACATGAAGAGTTGCAGATCTCGTAAAAGTCCAGGTCAGGAAGCATACAGGTTCATTTTGAATTCTCCAAGTAGACGGAGTTGAGTGGTAGGAGGCTAGGATGGAGAAGTCCATCCACTGAGAGAGGAAGGGGGTAGGCAAATAGCCACGGTGAGAGAATGGCCAGGAAAGAGAGAATGCATGCAGACAAGGCATTCGTGAGGAGTCGGCCTGCAAAGGAAAGCAATTTACTACAGGAATCAAGGATACTCCCCCCTCATGAACGTTTGGATCTGGGCATGGAGAGGAACTTGTCATCAGGGAGGAAAGTGTCAGAGCTCGAGACAGCGCTGGCCGTCATCCATGTCTCGGTTAGACCAAGGACATCAAGGTCGGGTTCTTCCAGGAAATGGCAGATGTCAGATGAGTGTTAACTGAGTGAGAGTTGAGAGTGGGGAGGGGTACAAATCAGTAATCCTTGCGGAGGTGTAGAAGGAGCCTGACCTAGGGCACATGAGGAAGGAGAGAGGAAAGGAAGCAGAAGAAGGGAGAGAAGACACAGCAGGAGTGCATTATCAATCCGGGAGCTAGGAGTGGTGAGGTTAGACGGGGAGGTCTGAGTCTCAGGATTTGAATGGGAAGTTCGATATCACATGTCATGCTATAGGAAGAGTCTCAGGATTGGAATGGGAAGGAGTTGGATATGATATCTCTTGTTATAGGGAGGCTCTCAGGTTTGGTATTGGAAGAAATGAGATTTCAAATCTCAGGCTGTGGGAATGGTCTAGGCTAGGGTATGGTATTGGAAGGGGTGAAAAATCACATTTCATGCTACAGGAAGGGTCACAAGTTTGGAATGGGAAGGAGTTGGATTTCACATATACTACGGGAAGGGCCTCAGGTTTGGTATTAGAAGCATAGAGATATCACATCTCATGTTATAGGAAGGGTCTCGATTGGAATGGGAAGGAGTTGGATATCACATCTCATGTTATAGGGAGGGTCTCAGTTTTGATATTAGAAACATTGAGATATCACATATGCTATTGGAAGGGTCTCAGTATTGGAATGGGAAGGAGTTGGATATCACATCTCATGTTAGAGGGAGGGTCTCAGTTTTGATATTAGAAGCATTGAGATATCACATATGCTATTGGAAGGGTCTCAGTATTGGAATTGGAAGGAGTTGGATATCACATATGCTAAAGGAAAGGTCTCAGGTTTGGAATGGGAAGGAGTTGGATATCACGTCTCATGTTATAGGAAGGGTCTCAGGTTTGGAATGGGAAGGAGTTGAATATCACATCTCATGCTAAAGGAAGGGTCATCAGGTTCGGTATAAGCATTGAGATATCACATCTCTGCTATCGGAAGCGTCTCAGGATAGGAATGGGAAGGACTTAGAATTCACATCTCATACTATAGGGAGGGTCTCAGTTTTGATATTAGAAGCATTGAGCTATCACATCTCATGCTATCGGAAGGGTCTCAGGATTGGAATGGGATGGAGTTGGATATCACATCTCAAGCTATCTCAGGATTGGAATGGGAAGGAGTTTGATATTTCATCTCAAGCTATAGGAAGGGTCTCAGGTTTGGAAAGGGAAGGATTTGGATTTCACATCTCATGTTATAGGATGGTTCTCATGTTTGGTTTTAGAAGCATTAAGATATCACATCTCATGCTATAGGAAGGGTCTAAGGTTTGGAAGGGGACGGATTTGGGTATCACATCTCATGTTATAGGACCGGTCTCAGGTTTGGTATTTGAAGCATTGAGATATCAAGTCTCATGGTATAGGACGGGTCTCAGAATTGGAATGAGAAGGAGTTGGATATCACATCTCAAGCTATAGGAAGGGTCTCATGATTGGAATGGGAAGGAGTTGGATATCACATCTCATGTTATAGGAAGGGTCTCAGGTTTGGAATGGGAAGGACTTGGACATCACATCTCATTCTGTAGGAAGGCTCTCAGGGTTGGAAGGGGAAGGAGTTGGATATCACATTTCATGTTAGAGGTAGGATCTCAGGTTTGGTTTTAGAGGCATTGAGATATCACATCTCATGCCATCAGAAGGGTCTCAGGATTGGAATGGGAAGGAGTTGGATATCAAATCTCATGCTAAAGGGATGGTCTAAGGTTTGGAAGGGGAGGGATTTGGACATCATATCTCATGTTATTGGAAGGATCTCAGGTTTGGGATTAGAAGCATTGAGATATCACATCTCATGCTATCGGAAGGGTCTTAGGTTTGGTATAAGCATTGAGATATCACATCTCTGCTATCGGAAGGGTCTCAGGATTGGAATGGGAAGGATTTGGATATCACAATTCATGTTATAGGAAGGGTCTCAGGTTTGGTATTAGAAGCATTGAGATATCACATCTCATGCTATAGGAAGGGTCTCAGGATTGGAATGGGAAGGACTTGGATATCACATCTCATGTTATAGGAAGGGTCTCAGGTTTGGTATTAGAAGCATTTAGAGATCACATCTCATGCTATAGGAAGGGTCTCAGGAATGGAATGGGAAGGACTTGGATATCACATCTCATGATAAAGGAAGGGTCTAAGGTTTGGAAGGGGAAGGATTTGGATATCACATCTCATGTTATTGGACCGGTCTCAGGTTTGGTATTAGAAGCATTGAGATATCAAGTCTCATGGTATAGGACGGGAGTTTGATATCACATCTCATGCCATGGTATGGGTCTCAGGTTTTGTAGAAGCATTTGGATATCACATCTCATGCTATCGGAAGGGTATCAGGATTGGATTTGGAAGGAGTTGGATATCCCATCTCTTGCTATAGGAAGGGTCTCAGGTTGGAATAGAAGGAGTTGGATATCACATCTCATGTTATAGGAAGGGTCTCAGGATTGGAATGGGAAGGACTTGGATATCACATCTCATGCTGTAGGAAGGGTCTCAGGTTTGGAAAAGGAAGGAGTTGGATATCACATTTCATGTTAGAGGTAGGATCTCAGGTTTGGTATTAGAGGCATTGAGATATCACATCTCATGCTATCAGAAGGGTATCAGGATTGGAATGGGAAGGAGTTGGATATCACATCTCATGCTAAAGGGAGGGTCTCAGGTTTGGAATGGGAAGGATTTGGATATCACATCTCATGTTATAGGAAGGACCTTAGGTTTGGTATTAGAAGCATTGAGATATCACATCTCATGCTATAGGAAGGGTCTCGGGATTGGAATGGGAAGGAGTTGGATATCACATCTCATGTTATAGGAAGGATCTCAGGTTTGGTATTAGAAGCATTGAGATATCACATCTCATGCTATAGGAAGGGTCTCGGGATTGGAATGGGAAGGAGTTGGATATCACATCTCATGTTATAGGAAGGATCTCAGGTTTGGTATTAGAAGCATTGAAATATCACATCTCTGCTATCGGAAGGGTCTCAGGATTAGAATGGGAGGAGCTGGATATCACATCTCATGCTAAAGGAAGGGTCTCAGGTTTGGAAGGGGAAGGAGTTGGATATCACATCTCATGCTAAAGGGAGGGTCTCAGGTTTGGAATGGGAAAGATTTGGATATCACATCTCATGTTATAGGAAGGACCTTAGGTTTGGTATTAGAAGCATTGAGATATCACATCTCATGCTATAGGAAGGGTCTCGGGATTGGAATGGGAAGGAGTTGGATATCACATCTCATGTTATTGGAAGGATCTCAGGTTTGGTATTAGAAGCATTGAGATATCACATCTCATGCTATCGGAAGGGTCTTAGGTTTGGTATAAGCATTGAGATATCACATCTCTGCTATCGGAAGGGTCTCAGGATTGGAATGGGAAGGATTTGGATATCATAATTCATGTTATAGGAAGGGTCTCAGGTTTGGTATTAGAAGCATTGAGATATCACATCTCATGCTATAGGAAGGGTCTCAGGATTGGAATGGGAAGGATTTGGATATCACATCTCATGTTATAGGAAGGACCTTAGGTTTGGTATTAGAAGCATTGAGATATCACATCTCATGCTATAGGAAGGGTCTCGGGATTGGAATGGTAAGGAGTTGGATATCACATCTCATGTTATAGGAAGGATCTCAGGTTTGGTATTAGAAGCATTGAGATATCACATCTCATGCTATAGGAAGGGTCTCGGGATTGGAATGGGAAGGAGTTGGATATCACATCTCATGTTATAGGAAGGATCTCAGGTTTGGTATTAGAAGCATTGAAATATCACATCTCTGCTATCGGAAGGGTCTCAGGATTAGAATGGGAGGAGCTGGATATCACATCTCATGCTAAAGGAAGGGTCTCAGGTTTGGAAGGGGAAGGAGTTGGATATCACATCTCATGCTAAAGGGAGGGTCTCAGGTTTGGAATGGGAAGGATTTGGATATCACATCTCATGTTATAGGAAGGACCTTAGGTTTGGTATTAGAAGCATTGAGATATCACATCTCATGCTATAGGAAGGGTCTCGGGATTGGAATGGGAAGGAGTTGGATATCACATCTCATGTTATTGGAAGGATCTCAGGTTTGGTATTAGAAGCATTGAGATATCACATCTCATGCTATCGGAAGGGTCTTAGGTTTGGTATAAGCATTGAGATATCACATCTCTGCTATCGGAAGGGTCTCAGGATTGGAATGGGAAGGATTTGGATATCATAATTCATGTTATAGGAAGGGTCTCAGGTTTGGTATTAGAAGCATTGAGATATCACATCTCATGCTATAGGAAGGGTCTCAGGATTGGAATGGGAAGGACTTGGATATCACATCTCATGTTATAGGAAGGGTCTCAGGTTTGGTATTAGAAGCATTGAGATATCACATCTCATGCTATAGGAAGGGTCTCAGGAATGGAATGGGAAGGACTTGGATATCACATCTCATGATAAAGGAAGGGTCTAAGGTTTGGAAGGGGAAGGATTTGGATATCACATCTCATGTTATTGGACCGGTCTCAGGTTTGGTATTAGAAGCATTGAGATATCAAGTCTCATGGTATAGGACGGGAGTTTGATATCACATCTCATGCCATGGTATGGGTCTCAGGTTTTGTAGAAGCATTGGTATATCACATCTCATGCTATCGGAAGGGTATCAGGATTGGATTTGGAAGGAGTTGGATATCCCATCTCATGCTATAGGAAGGGTCTCAGGTTGGAATAGAAGGAGTTGGATATCACATCTCATGTTATAGGAAGGGTCTCAGGATTGGAATGGGAAGGACTTGGATATCACATCTCATGCTGTAGGAAGGGTCTCAGGTTTGGAAAAGGAAGGAGTTGGATATCACATTTCATGTTAGAGGTAGGATCTCAGGTTTGGTATTAGAGGCATTGAGATATCAGATCTCATGCTATCAGAAGGGTATCAGGATTGGAATGGGAAGGATTTGGATATCACATCTCATGTTATAGAAAGGACCTTAGGTTTGGTATTAGAAGCATTGAGATATCACATCTCATGCTATAGGAAGGGTCTCGGGATTGGAATGGGAAGGAGTTGGATATCACATCTCATGTTATAGGAAGGATCTCAGGTTTGGTATTAGACGCATTGAGATATCACATCTCATGCTATAGGAAGGGTCTCAGGATTGGAATGGGAGGAGCTATATATCACATCTCATGCTCAAGGAAGGGTCTCAGGTTTGGAAGGGGAAGGATTTGGATATCACATCTCATGTTATAGGACGGGTCTCAGGTTTGGTATTAGAAGCATTGTGATATCACATCTCATGCTATAGGATGTGTCTCAGGATTGGAATGGGAAGGAGTTGGATATCACATCTCATGCTATAGGAAGGGTTTCAGGTTTGGTAGAAGCATTGAGATATCACATCTCATGCTATAGGAAGAGTCTCAGGTTTGGGAAGGGAAGGATTTGGATTTCACATCTCATGTTATAGGATGGTTCTCATGTTTGGTTTTTGAAGCATTGAGATATCACATCTCATGCTATCGGAAGGGTCTCAGGTTTGGAATGGGAAGGAGTTGGATATCAGATCTCCTGTTATAGGAAGGGTCTCAGGTTTGGAATGGGAAGGAGTTGGATATGACATCTCTTGTTATAGGGAGGGGCTCAGAATTTGAATGGTAAGGAGTTGGATATCACATCTCATGCTATAGGAAGGGTCTCAGGTTGGAATGGGAAGGAGTTGGATATCACATCTCATGTTATATACAGGAAGGGTCTCAGGATTGGAATGGGAAGGATTTGGATATCACATCTCTTGCTATAGGAAGGGTCTCAGGTTTTTTATTAGAAACATTGAGATATCACATCTCATTCTATAGGAAGGGTTTTAGGATTGGAATTGGAAGTATTTGGATATCACATCTCATGCTAAAGGAAGGGTCTCAGGTTTGGAAGGGGAAGGATTTGGATATCACATCTCATCCAATAGGAAGGGTCTCAGGTTTGGAATGGGAAGGAATTGGATATCACATCTCATGTTATAGGAAGGGTCTCAGGTTTTTTATTAGAAACATTGAGATATCACATCTCATGTTATAGGACGGTTCCCAGGTTTGGTATTAGAAGCATTGAGATATCACATCTCATGGTATAGGAAGGGTCTCAGGGTTGGAATGGGAAGGAGTTGGATATCACATCTCATCCAATAGGAAGGGTCTCAGGTTTGGAATGGGAAGGAATTGGATATCACATCTCATGTTATAGGAAGGATCTCAGGTTTGGTATTAGAAGCATTGAGATATCACATCTCATGCTATAGGAAGGGTCTCAGGATTGGAATGTGAAGGATTTGGATATCACATCTCATGCTAAAGGAAGGGTCTCAGGTTTGGTAGAAGCATTGAGATATCACATCTCATGCTATAGGAAGGGTCTCAGGATTTGAATGGCAAGGAGTTGGATATCACATCTCATGCCATAGGAAGCGTCTCAGGTTTGGTATAAGCATTGAGATATCACATCTCTGCTATCGGAAGGTTCTCAGGATTGGATTGGGAAGGAGTTGGATATCCCTTCCCATGCTATAGGAAGTGTCTCAGGTTGGAATGGGAAGGAGTTGAATATCACATCTCATGTTATAGGAAGGGTCTCAGGATTGGAATGGGAAGGATTTGGATATCACATCTCTTGCTATAGGAAGGGTCTCAGGATTGGAATGGGAAGGATTTGGATATCACATCTCATGTCATAGGAAGGATCTCAGGTTTGGTATTAGAAGCATTGATATATCACATCTCATGCTATAGGAATGGTCTCAGGATTGGAATGGGTAGGAGTTGGATATTACATTCTTGCTATAGTAAGGGTCTCATGTTTGGAATGGGAAGGAGTTGGATATCACATATGCTATAGGAAGTGTCTCAGGTTTGGAACGGGAAGGAGTTGGATATCACATCTCATGTTATAAGAAGGGTCTCAGGTTTGGTATAAGCATTGAGATATCACATCTCTGCTATCAGGAGTGGCTCAGGATTGGAATGGGAAGGAGTTGGATATCCCATCTCATGTTAAAGGACGGGTCTCTGGTTTGGTATTAGAATCATTGAGATATCACATCGCATGCTGTAGGAAGGGTCTAAGGATTGGAATGGGATGGACTTGGATATCACATCTCATGCTACAGGTAGGCTCTCAGGTTTGGTATAAGCATTGAGATATCACATCTCATGCTATAGGAAGGGTCTCAGGATTGGAATGGGAAGGATTTGGATATCACATCTCATGCTATAGGAAGGGTCTCAGATTTGGTATAAGCATTGAGATATCACATCTCATGCTATAGGAAGGGTCTCAGGATTGGAATGGGAAGGAGTTGTATATGACATCTCAAGCCTTAGGAAGGGTCTCAGGTTTGGTATAAGCATTGAGATATCACATCTCTGCTATCGGAAGGGTCTCAGGATTGGAATGGGAAGGAGTTGGATATCCCATCTCATGTTATAGGAAGGGTCTCAGGTTTGGTATTAGAAGCATTGAGATATCACATCTCATGCTATAGGAAGGGTCTCAGGATTGGAATGGGAAGGAGTTGGCTATCACATCTCATTATAAAGGAAGGGTCTAAGGTTTGGAAGGGGAAGGATTTGGATATCACATCTCATGTTATAGGACGGGTCTCAGGTTTGGTATTAGAAGCATTGAGATATCAAGTCTCATGGTATAAGAAGGATCTCAGAATTGGAATGGGAAGGAGTTGGATATCACATCTCAAGCTATAGGAAGCGTCTCAGGATTGGAATGGGAAGGAGTTTGATATCACATCTCATGCCATAGTATGGGTCTCAGGTTTGGTAGAAGCATTGGGATATCACATCTCATGCTATAGGAAGGGTCTCAGGATTGGAATGGGAAGAAGTTGGATATCACATCTCAAGCTATAGGAAGGGTCTCAGGTTTGGTATAAGCATTGAGATATCACATCTCATGCTATAGGAAGGGTCTCAGGGTTGGAATGGGAAGGAGTTGTATATGACATCTCATGCCATAGGAAGGGTCTCAGGTTTGGTATAAGCATTGAGATATCACATCACATGCTATAGGAAGGGTCTCAGGATTGGAATGGGAAGGACTTGGATATCACATCACATGCTATAGGAAGGGTCTCAGGATTGGAATGGGAAGGACTTGGATATCACATCTCATGCTATAGGCAGGGTCTCAGGTTTGGAAAGGGAAGGAGATGGATATCACATTTCATGTTAGAGGTAGGATCTCAGGTTTGGTATTAGAGGCAATGAGATATCACATCTCATGCTATCAGAAGGGTCTCAGGATTGGAATGGGAAGGAGTTGGATATCACATTTCATGCTAAAGGGAGGGTCTCAGGTTTGGAAGGGGAAGGATTTGGAAATCACATCTCATATTATAGGAAGGATCTCAGGTTTGGTATTAGAAGCATTGAGATATCACATCTCATGCTATCGGAAGGATCTCACGTTTGGTATAAGAGGCATTGAGATATCACATCTCATGCTATCATAAGGGTCTCAGGATTGGAATGGGAAGGAGTTGGATATCACATCTCATGTTATAGGAAGGATCTCAGGTTTGGTATTAGAAGCATTGAGACATCACATCTCATGCTATAGGAAGGGTCTCAGGATTGGAATGGGAAGGAGTTGGATATCACATCTCATGCTATAGGAAGGGTCTCAGGTTTGGTATAAGCATTGAGATATCACATCTCTTGCTATAGGAAGGGTCTCAGGATTGGAATGGGAAGGATTTGGATATCACATCTTATGCTATAGGAAGGGTCTCAGGTTTGGTATAAGCACTGAGATATCACATCTCATGCTATAGGAAGGGTCTCAGGATTGGAATGGGAAGAAGTTGGATATCACATCTCATGCTATAGGAAGGGTCTCAGGTTTGGTATAAGCATTGAGATATCACATCTCATGCTATAGGAAGGGTCTCAGGGTTGGAATGGGAAGGAGTTGTATATGACATCTCATGCCATAGGAAGGGTCTCAGGTTTGGTATAAGCATTGAGATATCACATCACATGCTATAGGAAGGGTCTCACGATTGGAATGGGAAGGACTTGGATATCACATCTCATGCTATAGGCAGGGTCTCAGGGTTGGAAAGGGAAGGAGATGGATATCACATTTCATGTTAGAGGTAGGATCTCAGGTTTGGTATTAGAGGCATTGAGATATCACATCTCATGCTATCAGAAGGGTCTCAGGATTGGAATGGGAAGGAGTTGGATATCACATTTCATGCTAAAGGGAGGGTCTCAGGTTTGGAAGGGGAAGGATTTGGAAATCACATCTCATATTATAGGAAGGATCTCAGGTTTGGTATTAGAAGCATTGAGATATCACATCTCATGCTTTCGGAAGGATCTCAGGTTTGGTATAAGAGGCATTGAGATATCACATCTCATGCTATCATAAGGGTCTCAGGATTGGAATGGGAAGGAGTTGGATATCACATCTCATGTTATAGGAAGGATCTCAGGTTTGGTATTAGAAGCATTGAGACATCACATCTCATGCTATAGGAAGGGTCTCAGGATTGGAATGGGAAGGAGTTGGATATCACATCTCATGCTATAGGAAGGGTCTCAGGTTTGGTATAAGCATTGAGATATCACATCTCATGCTATAGGAAGGGTCTCAGGATTGGAAAGGGAAGGATTGGATATCACATCTTATGCTATAGGAAGGGTCTCAGGTTTGGTATAAGCATGGAGATATCACTTCTCATGCTATAGGAAGGGTCTCAGGATTGGAATGGGAAGGAGTTGGATATCCCATCTCATGCTATAGGAAGGGTCTCAGATTTGGTATAAGCATTGAGATATCACATCTCATGCTATAGGAAGGGTCTCAGGATTGGAATGGGAAGGAGTTGTATATGACATCTCAGGCCATAGGAAGGGTCTCAGATTTGGTATAAGCATTGAGATATCACATCTCATGATATCGGAAGGGTCTCAGGATTGGAATGGGAAGGAGTTGGATATCACATCTCATTATAAAGGAAGGGTCTAAGGTTTGGAAGGGGATGGATTTGGATATCACATCTCATGTTATAGGACGGGTCTCAGGTTTGGTATTAGAAGCATTGAGATATCAAGTGTCATGGTATAAGAAGGGTCTCAGAATTGGAATGGGAAGGAGTTGGATATCACATCTCAAGCTATAGGAAGCGTCTCAGGATTGGAATGGGAAGGAGTTTGATATCACATCTCATGCCATAGTATGGGTCTCAGGTTTGGTAGAAGCATTGGGATATCACATCTCATGCTATCGGAAGGGTATCAGTATTGGATTTGGAAGGAGTTGGATATCCCATCTCATGCTATAGGAAGGGTCTCAGGTTAGAATGGGAAGGAGTTGGATATCACATTTCCAAATCCTTCCCCTTCCAAACCTTAGACCCTTCCTTTATCATGAGATGTGATAGCCAACTCCTTCCCATTCCAATCTTGAGACCCTTCCGATATCATGAAATGTGATATCTCAATGCTTCTAATATCAAACTTGAGACCCTCCCTATAGCATGAGATGTGATACCCAAGTCCTTCCCATTCCAATCCTGAGACACTTCCTATAGCATGAGATGTGATATCCAACTGCTTCCCATTCCAATCCTGAGACCCTTCCTATAGCATGAGATGTGATATCTCTATGCTTCTAATACCAAACCTGAGATCCTTCCTCTAACATGAAATGTGATATCCAACTCCTTCCCTTTCCAAACCTAAGAGCCTATCTATAGCATGAGATGTGATATCCAAGTCCTTCACATTCCAACCCTTAGACCCTTCCTACAGCATGCAATATGATATCTCAATGATTCTAATAACAAACCTGAGACCCGTCCTATAACATGAGATGGGATATTCAACTCCTTCCCATTCCAATCCTGAGACTCTTCCGATAGCAGAGATGTGATATCTCAATGCTTATACCAAACCTGAGACCCTTCCTATAACATGAGATGTGATATCCAAATCCTTCCCGTTCCAAACCTGAGACCCTTCCTTTAGCATGAGATGTGATATCCAGCTCCTTCCCATTCCAATCCTGAGACACTTCCGATAGCATGAGATGTGATATCTCAATGCTTCTAATATCAAAACTGAGACCCTCCCTATAGCATGATATGTGATATCTAAGTCCTTCCCATTCCAATCCTGAGACCCTCCCTATAGCATGAGATGTGATATCCAACTCCTTCCCATTCCAATCCTGAGACCCTTCCTATAGCATGAGATATGATATCTCAATACTTCTAATACCAAACGTGAGATCCTTCCGATAACATGAGATGTGATATCCAAATCCTTCCCCTTCCAAACCTGAGACCCTCCCTTTAGCATGAGATGTGATATCCAACTCCTTCCTATTCCAATCCTGAGACTCTTCTGATAGCATGTGATGTGATATCTCAATGCTTCTAATACCAAACCTGAGATCCTTCCGATAGCATGAGATGTGATATCTCAATGCTTCTAATACCAAACCTGAGATCCTTCCTATAACATGAGATGTGATATCCAAATCCTTCCCCTTCTAAACCTGAGACCCTCCCTTTAGCATGAGATGTGATATCCAACTCCTTCCCATTCCATTCCTGAGACCCTTCTGATAGCATGAGATGTGATATCTCAATGCCTCTAATACCAAACCTGAGATCCTACCTCTAACATGAAATGTGATATCCAACTCTTTCCCCTTCCAAACCTGAGAGCCTTCCTATAGCATGAGATGTGATATCCAAGTCCTTCCCATTCCAATACTGACACCCTTCCTATAGCTTGAGATGTGATATCCAACTCCTTCCCATTCCAATTCGGAGACCCTTCCTATACTATGAGACTTGATATCTCAATGCTTCTAATACCAAACCTGAGACCCGTAATATAACATGAGATGTGATATCCAAATCCTTCCCCTTCCAAACCTTAGACCCTTCCTTTATCATGAGATGTGATATCCAACTCCTTCCCATTCCAATCCTGAGACCCTTCCGATATCATGAGATGTGATATCTCAAAGCTTCTAATATCAAACTTGAGACCCTCCCTATAGCATGAGATGTGATATCCAAGTCCTTCCCATTCCAATCCTGAGACCCTTCCTATAGCATGAGTTGTGATATCTCAATGCTTCTAATACCAAACCTGAGACCCTTCTTATAACATGAGATGGGAATATCCAACTCCTTCCCATTCCAATCCTGAGACCCTTCCGATAGCAGAGATGTGATATCTCAATGCTTATACCAAACCTGAGATCCTTCCTATAACATGAGATGTGATATCCAACTCCTTCCCATTCCAATCCTGAGACACTTCCTATAGCATGAGATGTGATATCTCACTGCTTATACCAAACCTGAGACCCTTCCCATAGCATGAGATGTGATATCCAACTCCTTCCCATTCCAATCCTCAGACCCTTCCTATAGCATGAGATGTGATATCTCAATGCTTCTAATATCAAACTTGAGACCCTACCTATAGCATGAGATGTGATATCCAAGTCCTTCCCATTCCAATCCTGAGACACTTCCTATAGCATGAGATGTGATATCTCAATGCTTCTAATACCAAACCTGAGACTCTTCCTATAACATGAGATGGGATATCCAACTCCTTCCCATTCCAATCCTGAGACCCTTTTGATAGCAGAGATGTGATATCTCAATGTTTATACCAAACCTGAGACCCTTCCTACGGCATGAGATGTCATATTCAACTCCTTCCCATTCCAATCCTGAGACCCTTCCTATAGCATGAGATGTGATATCCAACTCCTTCCCATTCCAATCCTGAGACCCTTCCTATAGCATGAGATGTGATGTCTCAATGCTTCTAATACCAAACTTGAGATCCTTCCTATAACATGAGATGTGATATCCAACTCCTTCCATTCCAATCCTGGACCCTTCCTATAGCATGAGATGTGATCTCAATGCTTATACCAAACCTGAGACCCTTCCTATAGCATGAGATGTGATATCCAACTCCTTCCCATTCCAATCCTGAGACCCTTCCTATAGCCTGAGATGTGATATCTGAATGCCTCTAATACCAAACCTGAGATCCTTCCTCTAACATGAAATATGATATCCAACTCCTTCACTTTCCAAACCTGAGAGCCTATCTATAGCATGAGATGTGATATCCAAGTCCTTCCCATTCCAATCCTTAGACCCTTCCTACAGCATGCAATATGATATCTCAATGATTCTAATAAAAAACCTGAGACCCGTCCTATAACATGAGATGGGATATCCAACTCCTTCCCATTCCAATCCTGAGACACTTCCGATAGCAGAGATGTGATATCTCAATGTTTATACCAAACCTGAGACCCTTCCTATAACATGAGATGTGATATCCAACTCCTTCCCGTTCCAAACCTGAGACCCTTCCTTTAGCATGAGATGTGATATCCAGCTCCTTCCCATTCCAATCCTGAGACACTTCCGATAGCATGAGATGTGATATCTCAATGCTTCTAATATCAAAACTGAGACCCTCCCTATAGCATGATATGTGATATCTAAGTCCTTCCCATTCCAATCCTGAGACCCTTCCTATAGCATGAGATGTGATATCTCAATGCTTCTACCAAACCTGAGACCCTTCCTTTAGCATGAGATGTGATATCCAACTCCTTCCCATTCCAATCCTGAGACCCTTCCTATAGCATGAGAGGTGATATCTCAATACTTCTAATACCAAACCTGAGATCCTTCCGATAACATGAGATGTGATATCTCAATACTTCTAATACCAAACCTGAGATCCATCCTATAACATGAGATGTGATATCCAAATCCTTCCCCTTCCAAACCTGAGACCCTCCCTTTAGCATGAGATGTGATATCCAAATCCTTCCCATTCCAATCCTGAGACCCTTCTGATAGCATAAGATATGATATCTCAATGCTTCTATACCAAACCTGAGATCCTTCCGATAGCATGAGATGTGATATCTCAATACTTCTAATACCAAACCTGAGATCCTTCCTATAACATGAGATGTGATATCCAAATCCTTATCTTCCAAACCTGAGACCCTCCCTTTAGCATGAGATGTGATATCCAACTCCTTCCCATTCCAATCCTGAGACTCTTCTGATAGCATAAGATATGATATCTCAATGCTTTTATACCAAACCTGAGATCCTTCTGATAGCATGAGATGTGATATCTCAATACTTCTAATACCAAACCTGAGATCCTACCTCTAACATGAAATGTGATATCCAACTCTTTCCCCTTGCAAACCTGAGAGCCTTCCTATAGCATGAGATGTGATATCCAAGTCCTTCCCATTCCAATCCTGAGACCCTTCCTATAACATGAGATGTGATATCCAACTCCTTCCCATTCCAACCTGAGACCCTTCCTATAGCATGAGATGGGATATCCAACTCCTTCCAAATCCAATCCCGATACCCTTCCGATAGCATGAGATCTGATATCCCAATGCTTCTACCAAACCTGAGACCCATACTATGGCATGAGATGTGATATCAAACTCCTTCCCATTCTAATCCTGAGACCCTTCCTATAGCTTGAGATGTGATATCCAACTCCTTCCCATTCCAATTCTGAGACCCTTCCTATACCATGAGACTTGATATCTCAATGCTTCTAATACCAAACCTGAGACCCGTCCTATAACATGAGATGTGATATCTAAATCCTTCCCCTTCCAAACCTTAGACCCTTCCGATAGCAGACATGTGATATCACAATGCTTATACCAAACCTGAGACCCTTCCTTTAGCATGAGATGTGATATCCAACTCCTTCCCATTCCAATCCTGAGACCCTTCCTATAGCATGAGAGGTGATATCTCAATACTTCTAATACCAAACCTGAGATCCTTCCGATAACATGAGATGTGATATCTCAATACTTCTAATACCAAACCTGGGATCCATCCTATAACATGAGATGTGATATCCAAATCCTTCCTCTTCCAAACCTGAGACCCTCCCTTTAGCATGAGATGTGATATCCAACTCCTTCCCATTCCAATCCTGAGACCCTTCTGATAGCATAAGATATGATATCTCAATGCTTCTATACCAAACCTGAGATCCTTCCGATAGCATGAGATGTGATATCTCAATACTTCTAATACCAAACCTGAGATCCTTCCTATAACATGAGATGTGATATCCAAATCCTTATCTTCCAAACCTGAGACCCTCCCTTTAGCATGAGATGTGATATCCAACTCCTTCCCATTCCAATCCTGAGACTCTTCTGATAGCATAAGATATGATATCTCAATGCTTCTTTACCAAACCTGAGATCCTTCTGATAGCATGAGATGTGATATCTCAATACTTCTAATACCAAACCTGAGATCCTACCTCTAACATGAAATGTGATATCCAACTCTTTCCCCTTGCAAACCTGAGAGCCTTCCTATAGCATGAGATGTGATATCCAAGTCCTTCCCATTCCAATCCTGAGACCCTTCCTATAACATGAGATGTGATATCCAACTCCTTCCCATTCCAACCTGAGACCCTTCCTATAGCATGAGATGGGATATCCAACTCCTTCCTTCCAAATCCAATCCCGATACCCTTCCGATAGCATGAGATCTGATATCCCAATGCTTCTACCAAACCTGAGACCCATACTATGGCATGAGATGTGATATCAAACTCCTTCCCATTCTAATCCTGAGACCCTTCCTATAGCTTGAGATGTGATATCCAACTCCTTCCCATTCCAATTCTGAGACCCTTCCTATACCATGAGACTTGATATCTCAATGCTTCTAATACCAAACCTGAGACCCGTCCTATAACATGAGATGTGATATCCAAATCCTTCCCCTTCCAAACCTTAGACCCTTCCTTTATCATGAGATGTGATAGCCAACTCCTTCCCATTCCAATCTTGAGACCCTTCCGATATCATGAAATGTGATATCTCAATGCTTCTAATATCAAACTTGAGACCCTCCCTATAACATGAGATGGGAATATCCAACTCCTTCCCATTCCAATCCTGAGGCCCTTCCGATAGCACAGATGTGATATCTCAATGCTTATACCAAACCTGAGATCCTTCCTATAACATGAGATGTGATATCCAAATCCTTATCTTCCAAACCTGAGACCCTCCCTTTAGCATGAGATGTGATATCCAACTCCTTCCCATTCCAATCCTGAGACTCTTCTGATAGCATAAGATATGATATCTCAATGCTTCTTTACCAAACCTGAGATCCTTCTGATAGCATGAGATGTGATATCTCAATACTTCTAATACCAAACCTGAGATCCTACTTCTAACATGAAATGTGATATCCAACTCTTTCCCCTTGCAAACCTGAGAGCCTTCCTATAGCATGAGATGTGATATCCAAGTCCTTCCCATTCCAATCCTGAGACCCTTCCTATAACATGAGATGTGATATCCAACTCCTTCCCATTCCAACCTGAGACCCTTCCTATAGCATGAGATGGGATATCCAACTCCTTCCAAATCCAATCCCGATACCCTTCCGATAGCATGAGATCTGATATCCCAATGCTTCTACCAAACCTGAGACCCATACTATGGCATGAGATGTGATATCAAACTCCTTCCCATTCTAATCCTGAGACCCTTCCTATAGCTTGAGATGTGATATCCAACTCCTTCCCATTCCAATTCTGAGACCCTTCCTATACCATGAGACTTGATATCTCAATGCTTCTAATACCAAACCTGAGACCCGTCCTATAACATGAGATGTGATATCCAAATCCTTCCCCTTCCAAACCTTAGACCCTTCCTTTATCATGAGATGTGATAGCCAACTCCTTCCCATTCCAATCTTGAGACCCTTCCGATATCATGAAATGTGATATCTCAATGCTTCTAATATCAAACTTGAGACCCTCCCTATAGCATGAGATGTGATACCCAAGTCCTTCCCATTCCAATCCTGAGACCCTTCCTATAGCATGAGATGTGATATCTCTATGCTTCTAATACCAAACCTGAGATCCTTCCTCTAACATGAAATGTGATATCCAACTCCTTCCCTTTCCAAACCTAAGAGCCTATCTATAGCATGAGATGTGATATCCAAGTCCTTCACATTCCAACCCTTAGACCCTTCCTACAGCATGCAATATGATATCTCAATGATTCTAATAACAAACCTGAGACCCGTCCTATAACATGAGATGGGATATTCAACTCCTTCCCATTCCAATCCTGAGACTCTTCCGATAGCAGAGATGTGATATCTCAATGCTTATACCAAACCTGAGACCCTTCCTATAACATGAGATGTGATATCCAAATCCTTCCCGTTCCAAACCTGAGACCCTTCCTTTAGCATGAGATGTGATATCCAGCTCCTTCCCATTCCAATCCTGAGACACTTCCGATAGCATGAGATGTGATATCTCAATGCTTCTAATATCAAAACTGAGACCCTCCCTATAGCATGATATGTGATATCTAAGTCCTTCCCATTCCAATCCTGAGACCCTCCCTATAGCATGAGATGTGATATCCAACTCCTTCCCATTCCAATCCTGAGACCCTTCCTATAGCATGAGATATGATATCTCAATACTTCTAATACCAAACGTGAGATCCTTCCGATAACATGAGATGTGATATCCAAATCCTTCCCCTTCCAAACCTGAGACCCTCCCTTTAGCATGAGATGTGATATCCAACTCCTTCCTATTCCAATCCTGAGACTCTTCTGATAGCATGAGATGTGATATCTCAATGCTTCTAATACCAAACCTGAGATCCTTCCGATAGCATGAGATGTGATATCTCAATGCTTCTAATACCAAACCTGAGATCCTTCCTATAACATGAGATGTGATATCCAAATCCTTCCCCTTCTAAACCTGAGACCCTCCCTTTAGCATGAGATGTGATATCCAACTCCTTCCCATTCCATTCCTGAGACCCTTCTGATAGCATGAGATGTGATATCTCAATGCCTCTAATACCAAACCTGAGATCCTACCTCTAACATGAAATGTGATATCCAACTCTTTCCCCTTCCAAACCTGAGAGCCTTCCTATAGCATGAGATGTGATATCCAAGTCCTTCCCATTCCAATACTGAGACCCTTCCTATAGCTTGAGATGTGATATCCAACTCCTTCCCATTCCAATTCTGAGACCCTTCCTATACTATGAGACTTGATATCTCAATGCTTCTAATACCAAACCTGAGACCCGTAATATAACATGAGATGTGATATCCAAATCCTTCCCCTTCCAAACCTTAGACCCTTCCTTTATCATGAGATGTGATATCCAACTCCTTCCCATTCCAATCCTGAGACCCTTCCGATATCATGAGATGTGATATCTCAAAGCTTCTAATATCAAACTTGAGACCCTCCCTATAGCATGAGATGTGATATCCAAGTCCTTCCCATTCCAATCCTGAGACCCTTCCTATAGCATGAGTTGTGATATCTCAATGCTTCTAATACCAAACCTGAGACCCTTCTTATAACATGAGATGGGAATATCCAACTCCTTCCCATTCCAATCCTGAGACCCTTCCGATAGCAGAGATGTGATATCTCAATGCTTATACCAAACCTGAGATCCTTCCTATAACATGAGATGTGATATCCAACTCCTTCCCATTCCAATCCTGAGACACTTCCTATAGCATGAGATGTGATATCTCACTGCTTATACCAAACCTGAGACCCTTCCCATAGCATGAGATGTGATATCCAACTCCTTCCCATTCCAATCCTCAGACCCTTCCTATAGCATGAGATGTGATATCTCAATGCTTCTAATATCAAACTTGAGACCCTACCTATAGCATGAGATGTGATATCCAAGTCCTTCCCATTCCAATCCTGAGCCACTTCCTATAGCATGAGATGTGATATCTCAATGCTTCTAATACCAAACCTGAGACTCTTCCTATAACATGAGATGGGATATCCAACTCCTTCCCATTCCAATCCTGAGACCCTTTTGATAGCAGAGATGTGATATCTCAATGTTTATACCAAACCTGAGACCCTTCCTACGGCATGAGATGTCATATTCAACTCCTTCCCATTCCAATCCTGAGACCCTTCCTATAGCATGAGATGTGATATCCAACTCCTTCCCATTCCAATCCTGAGACCCTTCCTATAGCATGAGATGTGATGTCTCAATGCTTCTAATACCAAACCTGAGATCCTTCCTATAACATGAGATGTGATATCCAACTCCTTCCATTCCAATCCTGGACCCTTCCTATAGCATGAGATGTGATCTCAATGCTTATACCAAACCTGAGACCCTTCCTATAGCATGAGATGTGATATCCAACTCCTTCCCATTCCAATCCTGAGACCCTTCCTATAGCCTGAGATGTGATATCTGAATGCCTCTAATACCAAACCTGAGATCCTTCCTCTAACATGAAATATGATATCCAACTCCTTCACTTTCCAAACCTGAGAGCCTATCTATAGCATGAGATGTGATATCCAAGTCCTTCCCATTCCAATCCTTAGACCCTTCCTACAGCATGCAATATGATATCTCAATGATTCTAATAAAAAACCTGAGACCCGTCCTATAACATGAGATGGGATATCCAACTCCTTCCCATTCCAATCCTGAGACACTTCCGATAGCAGAGATGTGATATCCAACTCCTTCCCGTTCCAAACCTGAGACCCTTCCTTTAGCATGAGATGTGATATCCAGCTCCTTCCCATTCCAATCCTGAGACACTTCCGATAGCATGAGATGTGATATCTCAATGCTTCTAATATCAAAACTGAGACCCTCCCTATAGCATGATATGTGATATCTAAGTCCTTTCCATTCCAATCCTGAGACCCTTCCTATAGCATGAGATGTGATATCTCAATGCTTCTACCAAACCTGAGACCCTTCCTTTAGCATGAGATGTGATATCCAACTCCTTCCCATTCCAATCCTGAGACCCTTCCTATAGCATGAGAGGTGATATCTCAATACTTCTAATACCAAACCTGAGATCCTTCCGATAACATGAGATGTGATATCTCAATACTTCTAATACCAAACCTGAGATCCATCCTATAACATGAGATGTGATATCCAAATCCTTCCCCTTCCAAACCTGAGACCCTCCCTTTAGCATGAGATGTGATATCCAAATCCTTCCCATTCCAATCCTGAGACCCTTCTGATAGCATAAGATATGATATCTCAATGCTTCTATACCAAACCTGAGATCCTTCCGATAGCATGAGATGTGATATCTCAATACTTCTAATACCAAACCTGAGATCCTTCCTATAACATGAGATGTGATATCCAAATCCTTATCTTCCAAACCTGAGACCCTCCCTTTAGCATGAGATGTGATATCCAACTCCTTCCCATTCCAATCCTGAGACTCTTCTGATAGCATAAGATATGATATCTCAATGCTTTTATACCAAACCTGAGATCCTTCTGATAGCATGAGATGTGATATCTCAATACTTCTAATACCAAACCTGAGATCCTACCTCTAACATGAAATGTGATATCCAACTCTTTCCCCTTGCAAACCTGAGAGCCTTCCTATAGCATGAGATGTGATATCCAAGTCCTTCCCATTCCAATCCTGAGACCCTTCCTATAACATGAGATGTGATATCCAACTCCTTCCCATTCCAACCTGAGACCCTTCCTATAGCATGAGATGGGATATCCAACTCCTTCCAAATCCAATCCCGATACCCTTCCGATAGCATGAGATCTGATATCCCAATGCTTCTACCAAACCTGAGACCCATACTATGGCATGAGATGTGATATCAAACTCCTTCCCATTCTAATCCTGAGACCCTTCCTATAGCTTGAGATGTGATATCCAACTCCTTCCCATTCCAATTCTGAGACCCTTCCTATACCCTGAGACTTGATATCTCAATGCTTCTAATACCAAACCTGAGACCCGTCCTATAACATGAGATGTGATATCCAAATCCTTCCCCTTCCAAACCTTAGACCCTTCCGATAGCAGACATGTGATATCACAATGCTTATACCAAACCTGAGACCCTTCCTTTAGCATGAGATGTGATATCCAACTCCTTCCCATTCCAATCCTGAGACACTTCCTATAGCATGAGATGTGATATCTCACTGCTTATACCAAACCTGAGACCCTTCCTATAGCATGAGATGTGATATCCAACTCCTTCCCATTCCAATCCTGAGACCCTTCCTATAGCATGAGATGTGATATCTCAATGCTTCTAATATCAAACTTGAGACCCTCCCTATAGCATGAGATGTGATACCCAAGTCCTTCCCATTCCAATCCTGAGACACTTCCTATAGCATGAGATGTGATATCTCAATGCTTCTAATACCAAACCTGAGACTCTTCCTATAACATGAGATGGGATATCCAACTCCTTTCCATTCCAATCCTGAGACCCTATCGATAGCAGAGATGTGATATCTCAATGTTTATACCAAACCTGAGACCCTCCATACGGCATGAGATGTCATATACAACTCCTTCCCATTCCAATCCTGAGACACTTCCTATAGCATGAGATGTGATATCTCAAGACCCTTCCTATAGCATGAGATGTGATATCCAACTCCTTCCCATTCCAATCCTGAGACCCTTCCTATAGCCTGAGATGTGATATCTGAATGCCTCTAATACCAAACCTGAGATCCTTCCTCTAACATGAAATGTGATATCCAACTCCTTCACTTTCCAAACCTGAGAGCCTATCTATAGCATGAGATGTGATATCCAAGTCCTTCCCATTCCAATCCTTAGACCCTTCCTACAGCATGCAATATAATATCTCAATGATTTTAATAAAAAACCTGAGACCCGTCCTCTAACATGAGATGGGATATCCAACTCCTTCCCATTCCAATCCTGAGACACTTCCGATAGCAGAGATGTGATATCTCAATGTTTATACGAAACCTGAGACCCTTCCTATAACATGAGATGTGATATCCAACTCCTTCCCGTTCCAAACCCGAGACCCTTCCTTTAGCATGAGATGTGATATCCAGCTCCTTCCCATTCCAATCCTGAGACACTTCCGATAGCATGAGATGTGATATCTCAATGCTTCTAATATCAAAACTGAGACCCTCCCTATAGCATATGTGATATCTAAGTCCTTCCCATTCCAATCCTGAGACCCTTCCTATAGCATGAGATGTGATATCCAACTCCTTCCCGTTCCAAACCTGAGACCCTTCCTTTAGCATGAGATGTGATATCCAGCTCCTTCCCATTCCAATCCTGAGACACTTCCGATAGCATGAGATGTGATATCTCAATGCTTCTAATATCAAAACTGAGACCCTCCCTATAGCATATGTGATATCTAAGTCCTTCCCATTCCAATCCTGAGACCCTTCCTATAGCATGAGATGTGATATCTCAATGCTTATCCTTGATTCCTGTAGTAAATTGCTTTCCTTTGCAGGCCGACTCTCACGAATGCCTTGTCTGCATGCATTCTCTCCTGGCCATTCTCTCACCGTGGCTATTTGCCTACCCCCTTCATCTCTCAGTGGATGGACTTCTCCATCCTAGCCTCCTACCACTCAACTCCGCCTACTTGGAGAATTCAACATGAACCTGTATGCTTCCTGACCTGGACTTTTACGAGATCTGCAACTCTTCATGTCGCTGGCCCTACACACTGCAGGGAATACTCAGGATTTTCTGATCTCAGACCTCCCCCTCTGTAACCCTCTCAACAATCCTCTCCCGTGGTGATCAAGTTCTCATCTCCAAAGAAGGCTAACTGCCAGCTGTTCCTCCTCAGAGGAGTTCTCCCTTTCTGTCCCTGCTCCCTGCGCGTTGCAAACACTCGCTTCCCTGCTCTCTGGTTTAGACGCTTTTCCTTCTCAGAGGCCTTCTTCCTTTCTGCCCTTTTCGCGTTGCAAGTACTCGCTTCCCAGCTCTCTGGTTTAGACGCGTGTTCCCTGCCTTCTCTCCTCTTCCCGCTGCCTTCAAATAAAAAAATGAGCTCCAAAAGATACACAGTGCTCAGAATGCTCTATAACACCCATTATTCAACATATAGCCGTAACCCGCTAGACGTATTGAAACGTGCTGTAAACTAGCAAAAACAGCTAGAAAATGTACTTTCCTCGCGTTTTTGTAAATGCTAATTCTGATGGCTTCCCATGTATGTACTGTCCGTGCGTTTGTTGTCGAATCATGAAGTTTTTAACCACTGTTCTCCCATACAAGGGGGGGGGTCAACGTCTACTGCTGTTCACAGGCTGAAGGTATACGGTTGAAATCTTCAAGGCATTATCAGCTTTCCTGACTGTTTTGGAACGTGTATTTGCCATCTGTTAATGCAGTCACCCTGTGTTCATCGTCCCTTCTACTTTACAGGCTGCACTCCCCTGGTGATCACATTCTCCTCTCCAGAGCAGGCTGACTACCAGCTGCTCCTCCTCATAGGCGTTCATCCTTTCTGTCCCTGCTCCCTGCACCGTTTCGCGTTGCATGTACTCGCTTCCCAGCTCTCTGGTTTAGATGCGTGTTCCCTGCCTTCTCTCCTCTTCCTACAGCCTTCCAATGAGCTCCACAAGATACAGTGTTCAGAATGCTTTATAACACCCATTATTCAACATATAGCTGTAACCCGCTAGACGTATTGAAACGTGCTAAAAACGAGCAGAAACAGCTAGAAAATGTACTTTCCTCGCGTTTTGGTAAATGCGAATTCTGGTGGATTCCCATTTTGTACTCTGTTCGTGCGTTTGTTCAGTCGAATCCTGGTCTTTTGAACCACTCTTCTCCCATACAAGGGAGGGTCAAAATGTGTTGTTCACAGGCTGAATTTATACTGCTGAAATGCTCGCTTGCCTGCTCTCTGGTTTAGACGCGTGTACCCTGCATTTACCAAAACGCGAGGGAAGTACATTTTCTAGCTGTTTTTGCTAGTTTTTAGCACGTTTCAATACGTCTAGCTGGTTACAGCTATATGTTGAATAATGGGTGTTATAAAGCATTCTGAACACTGTATCTTGTGGAGCAAATTGGAAGGCTGTAGCAAGAGGAGAGAAGGCAGGGAACACGCATCTCAACCAGAGAGCTGGGAAGCGAGTACATGCAACGCGAAACGGTGCAGGGAGCAGGGACAGAAAGGATGAACACCTATGAGGAGGAGCAGCTGGTAGTTAGCCTGCATAGGAGAGAAGAATGTGATCACTAGGGGAGTGCAGCCTGTAAACTAGAAGGAACGATGAACAAAGGGCGACTGCATTAACAGATGGCAAATACACGTTCCAAAACAGTCAGGAAAGCTGATAATGCCTTGAAGATTTCAGCCGTATACATTCAGCCTGTGAACAGCAGTAGATGTTGACCCCCCCTCCCTAGTATGGGAGAACAGTGGTTAAAAACTTCAGGATTCGACACAAACGCACGGACACAGTACATACAACATGGGAACCCACCAGAATTCGCATTTACAAAAACGCGAGGGAAGTACATTTTCTAGCTATTTTTGCTAGTTTTTAGCACGTTTCAATACGTCTAGCGGGTTACAGCTATATGTTGAATAATGGGGTTATAAAGCATTCTGAACACTATCTTGTGGAGCTCATTGGAAGGCTGTAGGAAGAGGAGAGAAGGCAGGGAACACACATCTAAACCAGAGAGCTGGGAAGCGAGTACATGCAACGCGAAACGGTGCAGGGAGCAGGGACAGAAAGGTGGAACGCCTCTGAGGAGGAGCAGCTGGTAGTTAGCCTGCTCTGGAGAGGAGAATGTAATCACCACGGGAGTGCAGCCTTGAAACAAGAAGGGACGATGAAAACATGCTGACTGGAATAACAGATGGCAAATACACTTTCCAGAACAGTCGGTTTACCCGATAATGCATTGACGATTTCAGCAGTATACATTCAGCCTGTGAACAGTAGATTTTGATCCCCCCCTTGTATGGGTGACGAGTGGTTAAAAACATCAGGATTCGACTGAACAAATGCACGGAGTACAAAATGGGAATCCACCAGAATTCGTATTTACCAAAACGCGAGGAAAGAACATTTTCTAGCTATTTTGCTAGTTTTTAGCACTTTTCAATACGTCTAGCGGGTTACAGCTATATCTTGAATAATGGGTGTTATAAAGCATTCTGAGCACCGTGTATCTTTTGAAGCTCATTTGTTGATTTGAAGGCAGCGGGAAGAGGAGAGAAGGCAGGGAACACACGTCTAAACCAGAGAGCTGGGAAGCGAGTTGTTTTCTGCAACGCGAAACGATGCAGAGAACAGGCACAGAAAGGAAGAAGGAAAAGCGTCTAAACCAGAGAGCAGGGAAGCGAGTGTTTGCAACGCGAAACGGTGCAGAGAGCAGGGACAGAAAGGGAGAACTCCACTGAGGAGGAACAGCTGGTAGTTAGCCTTCTTTGGAGATGAGAACTTGATCACCACGGGAGAGGATTGTTGAGAGGGTTACATAGGGGGATGTCTGAGATCAGAAAATCCTGAGTATTCCCTGCAGTGTGTAGGGCCAGAGACATGAAGAGTTGCTGATCTCGTAAAAGTCCAGGTCAGGAAGCATACAGGTTCATTTTGAATTCTCCAAGTAGACGGAGTTGAGTGGTAGGAGGCTAGGATGGAGAAGTCCATCCACTGAGAGAGGAAGGGGGTAGGCAAATAGCCACGGTGAGAGAATGGCCAGGAAAGAGAGAATGCATGCAGACAAGGCATTCGTGAGAGGAGTCGGCCTGCAAAGGAAAGCAATTTACTACAGGAATCAAGGATACTCCCCCTCATGAACGTTTGGATCTGGGCATGGAGAGGAACTTGTCATCAGGGAGGAAAGTGTCAGAGCTCGAGACAGCGCTGGCCGTCATCCATGTCTCGGTTATACCAAGGACATCAAGGTCGGGTTCTTCCAGGAAATGGCAGATGTCAGATGAGTGTTAACTGAGTGAGAGTTGAGAGTGGGGAGGGGTACAAATCAGTAATCCTTGCGGAGGTGTAGAAGGAGCCTGACCTAGGGCACATGAGGAAGGAGAGAGGAAAGGAAGCAGAAGAAGGGAGAGAAGACACAGCAGGAGTGCATTATCAATCCGGGAGCTAGGAGTGGTGAGGTTAGACGGGAGGTCTGAGTCTCAGGATTTGAATGGGAAGTTCGATATCACATGTCATGCTATAGGAAGAGTCTCAGGATTGGAATGGGAAGGAGTTGGATATGATATCTCTTGTTATAGGGAGGATCTCAAGTTTGGTATTAGAAGCACTGAGATATCAAATCACATCCTATCGGAAGGGTCTCGGGTTTGGTATTGGAAGAAATGAGATTTCAAATCTCAGGCTGTGGGAATGGTCTAGGCTAGGGTATGGTATTGGAAGGGGTGAAAAATCACATTTCATGCTACAGGAAGGGTCACAAGTTTGGAATGGGAAGGAGTTGGATTTCACATATACTACGGGAAGGGCCTCAGGTTTGGTATTAGAAGCATAGAGATATCACATCTCATGTTATAGGAAGGGTCTCGATTGGAATGGGAAGGAGTTGGATATCACATCTCATGTTATAGGGAGGGTCTCAGTTTTGATATTAGAAACATTGAGATATCACATATGCTATTGGAAGGGTCTCAGTATTGGAATGGGAAGGAGTTGGATATCACATCTCATGTTAGAGGGAGGGTCTCAGTTTTGATATTAGAAGCATTGAGATATCACATATGCTATTGGAAGGGTCTCAGTATTGGAATTGGAAGGAGTTGGATATCACATATGCTAAAGGAAAGGTCTCAGGTTTGGAATGGGAAGGAGTTGGATATCACGTCTCATGCTAAAGGAAGGGTCATCAGGTTCGGTATAAACATTGAGATATCACATCTCTGCTATCGGAAGGGTCTCAGGATAGGAATGGGAAGGACTTAGAATTCACATCTCATACTATAGGGAGGGTCTCAGTTTTGATATTAGAAGCATTGAGCTATCACATCTCATGCTATCGGAAGGGTCTCAGGATTGGAATGGGATGGAGTTGGATATCACATCTCAAGCTATCTCAGGATTGGAATGGGAAGGAGTTTGATATTTCATCTCAAGCTATAGGAAGGGTCTCAGGTTTGGAAAGGGAAGGATTTGGATTTCACATCTCATGTTATAGGATGGTTCTCATGTTTGGTTTTAGAAGCATTGAGATATCACATCTCATGCTATAGGAAGGGTCTAAGGTTTGGAAGGGGACGGATTTGGGTATCACATCTCATGTTATAGGACCGGTCTCAGGTTTGGTATTTGAAGCATTGAGATATCAAGTCTCATGGTATAGGACGGGTCTCAGAATTGGAATGAGAAGGAGTTGGATATCACATCTCAAGCTATAGGAAGGGTCTCATGATTGGAATGGGAAGGAGATGGATATCACATCTCATGTTATAGGAAGGGTCTCAGGTTTGGAATGGGAAGGACTTGGACATCACATCTCATTGTATAGGAAGGCTCTCAGGGTTGGAAGGGGAAGGAGTTGGATATCACATTTCATGTTAGAGGTAGGATCTCAGGTTTGGTTTTAGAGGCATTGAGATATCACATCTCAAGCCATCAGAAGGGTCTCAGGATTGGAATGGGAAGGAGTTGGATATCAAATCTCATGCTAAAGGGATGGTCTAAGGTTTGGAAGGGGAGGGATTTGGACATCATATCTCATGTTATTGGAAGGATCTCAGGTTTGGGATTAGAAGCATTGAGATATCACATCTCATGCTATCGGAAGGGTCTTAGGTTTGGTATAAGCATTGAGATATCACATCTCTGCTATCGGAAGGGTCTCAGGATTGGAATGGGAAGGATTTGGATATCACAATTCATGTTATAGGAAGGGTCTCAGGTTTGGTATTAGAAGCATTGAGATATCACATCTCATGCTATAGGAAGGGTCTCAGGATTGGAATGGGAAGGACTTGGATATCACATCTCATGTTATAGGAAGGGTCTCAGGTTTGGTATTAGAAGCATTTAGATATCACATCTCATGCTATAGGAAGGGTCTCAGGAATGGAATGGGAAGGACTTGGATATCACATCTCATGATAAAGGAAGGGTCTAAGGTTTGGAAGGGGAAGGATTTGGATATCACATCTCATGTTATTGGACCGGTCTCAGGTTTGGTATTAGAAGCATTGAGATATCAAGTCTCATGGTATAGGACGGGAGTTTGATATCACATCTCATGCCATGGTATGGGTCTCAGGTTTTGTAGAAGCATTTGGATATCACATCTCATGCTATCGGAAGGGTATCAGGATTGGATTTGGAAGGAGTTGGATATCCCATCTCATGCTATAGGAAGGGTCTCAGGTTGGAATAGAAGGAGTTGGATATCACATCTCATGTTATAGGAAGGGTCTCAGGATTGGAATGGGAAGGACTTGGATATCACATCTCATGCTGTAGGAAGGGTCTCAGGTTTGGAAAAGGAAGGAGTTGGATATCACATTTCATGTTAGAGGTAGGATCTCAGGTTTGGTATTAGAGGCATTGAGATATCACATCTCATGCTATCAGAAGGGTCTCAGGTTTGGAATGGGAAGGATTTGGATATCACATCTCATGTTATAGGAAGGACCTTAGGTTTGGTATTAGAAGCATTGAGATATCACATCTCATGCTATAGGAAGGGTCTCGGGATTGGAATGGGAAGGAGTTGGATATCACATCTCATTTTATAGGAAGGATCTCAGGTTTGGTATTAGAAGCATTGAGATATCACATCTCATGCTATAGGAAGGGTCTCAGGATTGGAATGGGAAGGAGTTGGATATCACATCTCATGCTATGGGAAGGGTCTCAGGTTTGGTATAAGCATTGAAATATCACATCTCTGCTATCGGAAGGGTCTCAGGATTGGAATGGGAGGAGCTGGATATCACATCTCATGCTATGGGAAGGGTCTCAGGTTTGGTATAAGCATTGAAATATCACATCTCTGCTATCGGAAGGGTCTCAGGATTGGAATGGGAGGAGCTGGATATCACATCTCATGCTAAAGGAAGGGTCTCAGGTTTGGAAGGGGAAGGAGTTGGATATCACATCTCATGCTAAAGGGAGGGTCTCAGGTTTGGAATCGGAAGGATTTGGATATCACATCTCATGTTATAGGAAGGACCTTAGGTTTGGTATTAGAAGCATTGAGATATCACATCTCATGCTATAGGAAGGTTCTCGGGATTGGAATGGGAAGGAGTTGGATATCACATCTCATGTTATTGGAAGGATCTCAGGTTTGGTATTAGAAGCATTGAGATATCACATCTCATGCTATCGGAAGGGTCTTAGGTTTGGTATAAGCATTGAGATATCACATCTCTGCTATCGGAAGGGTCTCAGGATTGGAATGGGAAGGATTTGGATATCATAATTCATGTTATAGGAAGGGTCTCAGGTTTGGTATTAGAAGCATTGAGATATCACATCTCATGCTATAGGAAGGGTCTCAGGATTGGAATGGGAAGGACTTGGATATCACATCTCATGTTATAGGAAGGGTCTCAGGTTTGGTATTAGAAGCATTGAGATATCACATCTCATGCTATAGGAAGGGTCTCAGGAATGGAATGGGAAGGACTTGGATATCACATCTCATGATAAAGGAAGGGTCTAAGGTTTGGAAGGGGAAGGATTTGGATATCACATCTCATGTTATTGGACCGGTCTCAGGTTTGGTATTAGAAGCATTGAGATATCAAGTCTCATGGTATAGGACGGGAGTTTGATATCACATCTCATGCCATGGTATGGGTCTCAGGTTTTGTAGAAGCATTGGTATATCACATCTCATGCTATCGGAAGGGTATCAGGATTGGATTTGGAAGGAGTTGGATATCCCATCTCATGCTATAGGAAGGGTCTCAGGTTGGAATAGAAGGAGTTGGATATCACATCTCATGTTATAGGAAGGGTCTCAGGATTGGAATGGGAAGGACTTGGATATCACATCTCATGCTGTAGGAAGGGTCTCAGGTTTGGAAAAGGAAGGAGTTGGATATCACATTTCATGTTAGAGGTAGGATCTCAGGTTTGGGATTAGAGGCATTGAGATATCAGATCTCATGCTATCAGAAGGGTATCAGGATTGGAATGGGAAGGAGTTGGATATCACATCTCATGCTAAAGGGAGGGTCTCAGGTTTGGAATGGGAAGGATTTGGATATCACATCTCATGTTATAGGAAGGACCTTAGGTTTGGTATTAGAAGCATTGAGATATCACATCTCATGCTATAGGAAGGGTCTCGGGATTGGAATGGGAAGGAGTTGGATATCACATCTCATGTTATAGGAAGGATCTCAGGTTTGGTATTAGAAGCATTGAGATATCACATCTCATGCTATAGGAAGGGTCTCAGGATTGGAATGGGAGGAGCTATATATCACATCTCATGCTCAAGGAAGGGTCTCAGGTTTGGAAGGGGAAGGATTTGGATATCACATCTCATGTTATAGGACGGGTCTCAGGTTTGGTATTAGAAGCATTGTGATATCACATCTCATGCTATAGGATGTGTCTCAGGATTGGAATGGGAAGGAGTTGGATATCACATCTCATGCTATAGGAAGGGTTTCAGGTTTGGTAGAAGCATTGAGATATCACATCTCATGCTATAGGAAGAGTCTCAGGTTTGGGAAGGGAAGGATTTGGATTTCACATCTCATGTTATAGGATGGTTCTCATGTTTGGTTTTTGAAGCATTGAGATATCACATCTCATGCTATCGGAAGGGTCTCAGGTTTGGAATGGGAAGGAGTTGGATATCAGATCTCCTGTTATAGGAAGGGTCTCAGGTTTGGAATGGGAAGGAGTTGGATATGACATCTCTTGTTATAGGGAGGGTCTCAGAATTTGAATGGTAAGGAGTTGGATATCACATCTCATGCTATAGGAAGGGTCTCAGGTTGGAATGGGAAGGAGTTGGATATCACATCTCATGTTATATACAGGAAGGGTCTCAGGATTGGAATGGGAAGGATTTGGATATCACATCTCTTGCTATAGGAAGGGTCTCAGGTTTTTTATTAGAAACATTGAGATATCACATCTCATGCTATAGGAAGGGTTTTAGGATTGGAATTGGAAGTATTTGGATATCACATCTCATGCTAAAGGAAGGGTCTCAGGTTTGGAAGGGGAAGGATTTGGATATCACATCTCATCCAATAGGAAGGGTCTCAGGTTTGGAATGGGAAGGAATTGGATATCACATCTCATGTTATAGGAAGGGTCTCAGGTTTTTTATTAGAAACATTGAGATATCACATCTCATGTTATAGGACGGTTCCCAGGTTTGGTATTAGAAGCATTGAGATATCACATCTCATGGTATAGGAAGGGTCTCAGGGTTGGAATGGGAAGGAGTTGGATATCACATCTCATCCAATAGGAAGGGTCTCAGGTTTGGAATGGGAAGGAATTGGATATCACATCTCATGTTATAGGAAGGATCTCAGGTTTGGTATTAGAAGCATTGAGATATCACATCTCATGCTATAGGAAGGGTCTCAGGATTGGAATGTGAAGGATTTGGATATCACATCTCATGCTAAAGGAAGGGTCTTAGGTTTGGTAGAAGCATTGAGATATCACATCTCATGCTATAGGAAGGGTCTCAGGATTTGAATGGCAAGGAGTTGGATATCACATCTCATGCCATAGGAAGCGTCTCAGGTTTGGTATAAGCATTGAGATATCACATCTCTGCTATCGGAAGGTTCTCAGGATTGGATTGGGAAGGAGTTGGATATCCCTTCCCATGCTATAGGAAGTGTCTCAGGTTGGAATGGGAAGGAGTTGAATTTCACATCTCATGTTATAGGAAGGGTCTCAGGATTGGAATGGGAAGGATTTGGATATCACATCTCTTGCTATAGGAAGGGTCTCAGGATTGGAATGGGAAGGATTTGGATATCACATCTCATGTCATAGGAAGGATCTCAGGTTTGGTATTAGAAGCATTGATATATCACATCTCATGCTATAGGAATGGTCTCAGGATTGGAATGGGTAGGAGTTGGATATTACATTCTTGCTATAGTAAGGGTCTCATGTTTGGAATGGGAAGGAGTTGGATATCACATATGCTATAGGAAGTGTCTCAGGTTTGGAACGGGAAGGAGTTGGATATCACATCTCATGTTAAAGGACGGGTCTCTGGTTTGGTATTAGAATCATTGAGATATCACATCGCATGCTGTAGGAAGGGTCTAAGGATTGGAATGGGATGGACTTGGATATCACATCTCATGCTATAGGTAGGCTCTCAGGTTTGGTATAAGCATTGAGATATCACATCTCATGCTATAGGAAGGGTCTCAGGATTGGAATGGGAAGGATTTGGATATCACATCTCATGCTATAGGAAGGGTCTCAGATTTGGTATAAGCATTGAGATATCACATCTCATGCTATAGGAAGGGTCTCAGGATTGGAATGGGAAGGAGTTGTATATGACATCTCAAGCCTTAGGAAGGGTCTCAGGTTTGGTATAAGCATTGAGATATCACATCTCTGCTATCGGAAGGGTCTCAGGATTGGAATGGGAAGGAGTTGGATATCCCATCTCATGTTATAGGAAGGGTCTCAGGTTTGGTATTAGAAGCATTGAGATATTACATCTCATGCTATAGGAAGGGTCTCAGGATTGGAATGGGAAGGAGTTGGATATCACATCTCATTATAAAGGAAGGGTCTAAGGTTTGGAAGGGGAAGGATTTGGATATCATATCTCATGTTATAGGACGGGTCTCAGGTTTGGTATTAGAAGCATTGAGATATCAAGTCTCATGGTATAAGAAGGGTCTCAGAATTGGAATGGGAAGGAGTTGGATATCACATCTCAAGCTATAGGAAGCGTCTCAGGATTGGAATGGGAAGGAGTTTGATATCACATCTCATGCCATAGTATGGGTCTCAGGTTTGGTAGAAGCATTGGGATATCACATCTCATGCTATAGGAAGGGTCTCAGGATTGGAATGGGAAGAAGTTGGATATCACATCTCAAGCTATGGGAAGGGTCTCAGGTTTGGTATAAGCATTGAGATATCACATCTCATGCTATAGGAAGGGTCTCAGGGTTGGAATGGGAAGGAGTTGTATATGACATCTCATGCCATAGGAAGGGTCTCAGGTTTGGTATAAGCATTGAGATATCACATCACATGCTATAGGAAGGGTCTCAGGATTGGAATGGGAAGGACTTGGATATCACATCACATGCTATAGGAAGGGTCTCAGGATTGGAATGGGAAGGACTTGGATATCACATCTCATGCTATAGGCAGGGTCTCAGGTTTGGAAAGGGAAGGAGATGGATATCACATTTCATGTTAGAGGTAGGATCTCAGGTTTGGTATTAGAGGCAATGAGATATCACATCTCATGCTATCAGAAGGGTCTCAGGATTGGAATGGGAAGGAGTTGGATATCACATTTCATGCTAAAGGGAGGGTCTCAGGTTTGGAAGGGGAAGGATTTGGAAATCACATCTCATATTATAGGAAGGATCTCAGGATTGGTATTAGAAGCATTGAGATATCACATCTCATGCTATCGGAAGGATCTCAGGTTTGGTATAAGAGGCATTGAGATATCACATCTCATGCTATCATAAGGGTCTCAGGATTGGAATGGGAAGGAGTTGGATATCACATCTCATGTTATAGGAAGGATCTCAGGTTTGGTATTAGAAGCATTGAGACATCACATCTCATGCTATAGTAAGGGTCTCATGTTTGGAATGGGAAGGAGTTGGATATCACATATGCTATAGGAAGTGTCTCAGGTTTGGAACGGGAAGGAGTTGGATATCACATCTCATGTTATAGGAAGGGTCTCAGGTTTGGTATAAGCATTGAGATATCACATCTCTGCTATCAGGAGTGGCTCAGGATTGGAATGGGAAGGAGTTGGATATCCCATCTCATGTTAAAGGACGGGTCTCTGGTTTGGTATTAGAATCATTGAGATATCACATCGCATGCTGTAGGAAGGGTCTAAGGATTGGAATGGGATGGACTTGGATATCACATCTCATGCTATAGGTAGGCTCTCAGGTTTGGTATAAGCATTGAGATATCACATCTCATGCTATAGGAAGGGTCTCAGGATTGGAATGGGAAGGATTTGGATATCACATCTCATGCTATAGGAAGGGTCTCAGATTTGGTATAAGCATTGAGATATCACATCTCATGCTATAGGAAGGGTCTCAGGATTGGAATGGGAAGGAGTTGTATATGACATCTCAAGCCTTAGGAAGGGTCTCAGGTTTGGTATAAGCATTGAGATATCACATCTCTGCTATCGGAAGGGTCTCAGGATTGGAATGGGAAGGAGTTGGATATCCCATCTCATGTTATAGGAAGGGTCTCAGGTTTGGTATTAGAAGCATTGAGATATTACATCTCATGCTATCGGAAGGGTCTCAGGATTGGAATGGGAAGGAGTTGGATATCACATCTCATTATAAAGGAAGGGTCTAAGGTTTGGAAGGGGAAGGATTTGGATATCATATCTCATGTTATAGGACGGGTCTCAGGTTTGGTATTAGAAGCATTGAGATATCAAGTCTCATGGTATAAGAAGGGTCTCAGAATTGGAATGGGAAGGAGTTGGATATCACATCTCAAGCTATAGGAAGCGTCTCAGGATTGGAATGGGAAGGAGTTTGATATCACATCTCATGCCATAGTATGGGTCTCAGGTTTGGTAGAAGCATTGGGATATCACATCTCATGCTATAGGAAGGGTCTCAGGATTGGAATGGGAAGAAGTTGGATATCACATCTCAAGCTATAGGAAGGGTCTCAGGTTTGGTATAAGCATTGAGATATCACATCTCATGCTATAGGAAGGGTCTCAGGGTTGGAATGGGAAGGAGTTGTATATGACATCTCATGCCATAGGAAGGGTCTCAGGTTTGGTATAAGCATTGAGATATCACATCACATGCTATAGGAAGGGTCTCAGGATTGGAATGGGAAGGACTTGGATATCACATCACATGCTATAGGAAGGGTCTCAGGATTGGAATGGGAAGGACTTGGATATCACATCTCATGCTATAGGCAGGGTCTCAGGTTTGGAAAGGGAAGGAGATGGATATCACATTTCATGTTAGAGGTAGGATCTCAGGTTTGGTATTAGAGGCAATGAGATATCACATCTCATGCTATCAGAAGGGTCTCAGGATTGGAATGGGAAGGAGTTGGATATCACATTTCATGCTAAAGGGAGGGTCTCAGGTTTGGAAGGGGAAGGATTTGGAAATCACATCTCATATTATAGGAAGGATCTCAGGTTTGGTATTAGAAGCATTGAGATATCACATCTCATGCTATCGGAAGGATCTCAGGTTTGGTATAAGAGGCATTGAGATATCACATCTCATGCTATCATAAGGGTCTCAGGATTGGAATGGGAAGGAGTTGGATATCACATCTCATGTTATAGGAAGGATCTCAGGTTTGGTATTAGAAGCATTGAGACATCACATCTCATGCTATAGGAAGGGTCTCAGGATTGGAATGGGAAGGAGTTGGATATCACATCTCATGCTATAGGAAGGGTCTCAGGTTTGGTATAAGCATTGAGATATCACATCTCATGCTATAGGAAGGGTCTCAGGATTGGAATGGGAAGGATTTGGATATCACATCTTATGCTATAGGAAGGGTCTCAGGTTTGGTATAAGCACTGAGATATCACATCTCATGCTATAGGAAGGGTCTCAGGATTGGAATGGGAAGAAGTTGGATATCACATCTCATGCTATAGGAAGGGTCTCAGGTTTGGTATAAGCATTGAGATATCACATCTCATGCTATAGGAAGGGTCTCAGGGTTGGAATGGGAAGGAGTTGTATATGACATCTCATGCCATAGGAAGGGTCTCAGGTTTGGTATAAGCATTGAGATATCACATCACATGCTATAGGAAGGGTCTCACGATTGGAATGGGAAGGACTTGGATATCACATATCATGCTATAGGCAGGGTCTCAGGGTTGGAAAGGGAAGGAGATGGATATCACATTTCATGTTAGAGGTAGGATCTCAGGTTTGGTATTAGAGGCATTGAGATATCACATCTCATGCTATCAGAAGGGTCTCAGGATTGGAATGGGAAGGAGTTGGATATCACATTTCATGCTAAAGGGAGGGTCTCAGGTTTGGAAGGGGAAGGATTTGGAAATCACATCTCGTATTATAGGAAGGATCTCAGGTTTGGTATTAGAAGCATTGAGATATCACATCTCATGCTATCGGAAGGATCTCAGGTTTGGTATAAGAGGCATTGAGATATCACATCTCATGCTATCATAAGGGTCTCAGGATTGGAATGGGAAGGAGTTGGATATCACATCTCATGTTATAGGAAGGATCTCAGGTTTGGTATTAGAAGCATTGAGACATCACATCTCATGCTATAGGAAGGGTCTCAGGATTGGAATGGGAAGGAGTTGGATATCACATCTCATGCTATAGGAAGGGTCTCAGGTTTGGTATAAGCATTGAGATATCACATCTCATGCTATAGGAAGGGTCTCAGGATTGGAAAGGGAAGGATTTGGATATCACATCTTATGCTATAGGAAGGGTCTCAGGTTTGGTATAAGCACTGAGATATCACATCTCATGCTATAGGAAGGGTCTCAGGATTGGAATGGGAAGAAGTTGGATATCACATCTCATGCTATAGGAAGGGTCTCAGGTTTGGTATAAGCATTGAGATATCACATCTCATGCTATAGGAAGGGTCTAAGGTTTGGAAGGGGAAGGATTTGGATATCATATCTCATGTTATAGGACGGGTCTCAGGTTTGGTATTAGAAGCATTGAGATATCAAGTCTCATGGTATAAGAAGGGTCTCAGAATTGGAATGGGAAGGAGTTGGATATCACATCTCAAGCTATAGGAAGCGTCTCAGGATTGGAATGGGAAGGAGTTTGATATCACATCTCATGCCATAGTATGGGTCTCAGGTTTGGTAGAAGCATTGGGATATCACATCTCATGCTATAGGAAGGGTCTCAGGATTGGAATGGGAAGAAGTTGGATATCACATCTCAAGCTATAGGAAGGGTCTCAGGTTTGGTATAAGCATTGAGATATCACATCTCATGCTATAGGAAGGGTCTCAGGGTTGGAATGGGAAGGAGTTGTATATGACATCTCATGCCATAGGAAGGGTCTCAGGTTTGGTATAAGCATTGAGATATCACATCACATGCTATAGGAAGGGTCTCAGGATTGGAATGGGAAGGACTTGGATATCACATCACATGCTATAGGAAGGGTCTCAGGATTGGAATGGGAAGGACTTGGATATCACATCTCATGCTATAGGCAGGGTCTCAGGTTTGGAAAGGGAAGGAGATGGATATCACATTTCATGTTAGAGGTAGGATCTCAGGTTTGGTATTAGAGGCAATGAGATATCACATCTCATGCTATCAGAAGGGTCTCAGGATTGGAATGGGAAGGAGTTGGATATCACATTTCATGCTAAAGGGAGGGTCTCAGGTTTGGAAGGGGAAGGATTTGGAAATCACATCTCATATTATAGGAAGGATCTCAGGTTTGGTATTAGAAGCATTGAGATATCACATCTCATGCTATCGGAAGGATCTCAGGTTTGGTATAAGAGGCATTGAGATATCACATCTCATGCTATCATAAGGGTCTCAGGATTGGAATGGGAAGGAGTTGGATATCACATCTCATGTTATAGGAAGGATCTCAGGTTTGGTATTAGAAGCATTGAGACATCACATCTCATGCTATAGTAAGGGTCTCATGTTTGGAATGGGAAGGAGTTGGATATCACATATGCTATAGGAAGTGTCTCAGGTTTGGAACGGGAAGGAGTTGGATATCACATCTCATGTTATAGGAAGGGTCTCAGGTTTGGTATAAGCATTGAGATATCACATCTCTGCTATCAGGAGTGGCTCAGGATTGGAATGGGAAGGAGTTGGATATCCCATCTCATGTTAAAGGACGGGTCTCTGGTTTGGTATTAGAATCATTGAGATATCACATCGCATGCTGTAGGAAGGGTCTAAGGATTGGAATGGGATGGACTTGGATATCACATCTCATGCTATAGGTAGGCTCTCAGGTTTGGTATAAGCATTGAGATATCACATCTCATGCTATAGGAAGGGTCTCAGGATTGGAATGGGAAGGATTTGGATATCACATCTCATGCTATAGGAAGGGTCTCAGATTTGGTATAAGCATTGAGATATCACATCTCATGCTATAGGAAGGGTCTCAGGATTGGAATGGGAAGGAGTTGTATATGACATCTCAAGCCTTAGGAAGGGTCTCAGGTTTGGTATAAGCATTGAGATATCACATCTCTGCTATCGGAAGGGTCTCAGGATTGGAATGGGAAGGAGTTGGATATCCCATCTCATGTTATAGGAAGGGTCTCAGGTTTGGTATTAGAAGCATTGAGATATTACATCTCATGCTATCGGAAGGGTCTCAGGATTGGAATGGGAAGGAGTTGGATATCACATCTCATTATAAAGGAAGGGTCTAAGGTTTGGAAGGGGAAGGATTTGGATATCATATCTCATGTTATAGGACGGGTCTCAGGTTTGGTATTAGAAGCATTGAGATATCAAGTCTCATGGTATAAGAAGGGTCTCAGAATTGGAATGGGAAGGAGTTGGATATCACATCTCAAGCTATAGGAAGCGTCTCAGGATTGGAATGGGAAGGAGTTTGATATCACATCTCATGCCATAGTATGGGTCTCAGGTTTGGTAGAAGCATTGGGATATCACATCTCATGCTATAGGAAGGGTCTCAGGATTGGAATGGGAAGAAGTTGGATATCACATCTCAAGCTATAGGAAGGGTCTCAGGTTTGGTATAAGCATTGAGATATCACATCTCATGCTATAGGAAGGGTCTCAGGGTTGGAATGGGAAGGAGTTGTATATGACATCTCATGCCATAGGAAGGGTCTCAGGTTTGGTATAAGCATTGAGATATCACATCACATGCTATAGGAAGGGTCTCAGGATTGGAATGGGAAGGACTTGGATATCACATCACATGCTATAGGAAGGGTCTCAGGATTGGAATGGGAAGGACTTGGATATCACATCTCATGCTATAGGCAGGGTCTCAGGTTTGGAAAGGGAAGGAGATGGATATCACATTTCATGTTAGAGGTAGGATCTCAGGTTTGGTATTAGAGGCAATGAGATATCACATCTCATGCTATCAGAAGGGTCTCAGGATTGGAATGGGAAGGAGTTGGATATCACATTTCATGCTAAAGGGAGGGTCTCAGGTTTGGAAGGGGAAGGATTTGGAAATCACATCTCATATTATAGGAAGGATCTCAGGTTTGGTATTAGAAGCATTGAGATATCACATCTCATGCTATCGGAAGGATCTCAGGTTTGGTATAAGAGGCATTGAGATATCACATCTCATGCTATCATAAGGGTCTCAGGATTGGAATGGGAAGGAGTTGGATATCACATCTCATGTTATAGGAAGGATCTCAGGTTTGGTATTAGAAGCATTGAGACATCACATCTCATGCTATAGGAAGGGTCTCAGGATTGGAATGGGAAGGAGTTGGATATCACATCTCATGCTATAGGAAGGGTCTCAGGTTTGGTATAAGCATTGAGATATCACATCTCATGCTATAGGAAGGGTCTCAGGATTGGAATGGGAAGGATTTGGATATCACATCTTATGCTATAGGAAGGGTCTCAGGTTTGGTATAAGCACTGAGATATCACATCTCATGCTATAGGAAGGGTCTCAGGATTGGAATGGGAAGAAGTTGGATATCACATCTCATGCTATAGGAAGGGTCTCAGGTTTGGTATAAGCATTGAGATATCACATCTCATGCTATAGGAAGGGTCTCAGGGTTGGAATGGGAAGGAGTTGTATATGACATCTCATGCCATAGGAAGGGTCTCAGGTTTGGTATAAGCATTGAGATATCACATCACATGCTATAGGAAGGGTCTCACGATTGGAATGGGAAGGACTTGGATATCACATATCATGCTATAGGCAGGGTCTCAGGGTTGGAAAGGGAAGGAGATGGATATCACATTTCATGTTAGAGGTAGGATCTCAGGTTTGGTATTAGAGGCATTGAGATATCACATCTCATGCTATCAGAAGGGTCTCAGGATTGGAATGGGAAGGAGTTGGATATCACATTTCATGCTAAAGGGAGGGTCTCAGGTTTGGAAGGGGAAGGATTTGGAAATCACATCTCGTATTATAGGAAGGATCTCAGGTTTGGTATTAGAAGCATTGAGATATCACATCTCATGCTATCGGAAGGATCTCAGGTTTGGTATAAGAGGCATTGAGATATCACATCTCATGCTATCATAAGGGTCTCAGGATTGGAATGGGAAGGAGTTGGATATCACATCTCATGTTATAGGAAGGATCTCAGGTTTGGTATTAGAAGCATTGAGACATCACATCTCATGCTATAGGAAGGGTCTCAGGATTGGAATGGGAAGGAGTTGGATATCACATCTCATGCTATAGGAAGGGTCTCAGGTTTGGTATAAGCATTGAGATATCACATCTCATGCTATAGGAAGGGTCTCAGGATTGGAAAGGGAAGGATTTGGATATCACATCTTATGCTATAGGAAGGGTCTCAGGTTTGGTATAAGCATGGAGATATCACTTCTCATGCTATAGGAAGGGTCTCAGGATTGGAATGGGAAGGAGTTGGATATCCCATCTCATGCTATAGGAAGGGTCTCAGATTTGGTATAAGCATTGAGATATCACATCTCATGCTATAGGAAGGGTCTCAGGATTGGAATGGGAAGGAGTTGTATATGACATCTCAGGCCATAGGAAGGGTCTCAGATTTGGTATAAGCATTGAGATATCACATCTCATGATATCGGAAGGGTCTCAGGATTGGAATGGGAAGGAGTTGGATATCACATCTCATTATAAAGGAAGGGTCTAAGGTTTGGAAGGGGATGGATTTGGATATCACATCTCATGTTATAGAACGGGTCTCAGGTTTGGTATTAGAAGCATTGAGATATCAAGTGTCATGGTATAAGAAGGGTCTCAGAATTGGAATGGGAAGGAGTTGGATATCACATCTCAAGCTATAGGAAGCGTCTCAGGATTGGAATGGGAAGGAGTTTGATATCACATCTCATGCCATAGTATGGGTCTCAGGTTTGGTAGAAGCATTGGGATATCACATCTCATGCTATCGGAAGGGTATCAGTATTGGATTTGGAAGGAGTTGGATATCCCATCTCATGCTATAGGAAGGGTCTCAGGTTAGAATGGGAAGGAGTTGGATATCACATTTCATGTTATAGGAAGGGTCTCAGGATTGGAATGGGAAGGACTTGGATATCATATCTCATGCTATAGGAAGGCTCTCAGGTTTGGAAGGGGAAGGAGTTGGATATCACATTTCATGTTAGAGGAAGGATCTCAGGTTTGGTATTAGAGGCCTTGAGATATTACATTCTTGCTATAGTAAGGGTCTCATGTTTGGAATGGGAAGGAGTTGGATATCACATATGCTATAGGAAGTGTCTCAGGTTTGGAACGGGAAGGAGTTGGATATCACATCTCATGTTATAGGAAGGGTCTCAGGTTTGGTATAAGCATTGAGATATCACATCTCTGCTATCAGGAGTGGCTCAGGATTGGAATGGGAAGGAGTTGGATATCCCATCTCATGTTAAAGGACGGGTCTCTGGTTTGGTATTAGAATCATTGAGATATCACATCGCATGCTGTAGGAAGGGTCTAAGGATTGGAATGGGATGGACTTGGATATCACATCTCATGCTATAGGTAGGCTCTCAGGTTTGGTATAAGCATTGAGATATCACATCTCATGCTATAGGAAGGGTCTCAGGATTGGAATGGGAAGGATTTGGATATCACATCTCATGCTATAGGAAGGGTCTCAGATTTGGTATAAGCATTGAGATATCACATCTCATGCTATAGGAAGGGTCTCAGGATTGGAATGGGAAGGAGTTGTATATGACATCTCAAGCCTTAGGAAGGGTCTCAGGTTTGGTATAAGCATTGAGATATCACATCTCTGCTATCGGAAGGGTCTCAGGATTGGAATGGGAAGGAGTTGGATATCCCATCTCATGTTATAGGAAGGGTCTCAGGTTTGGTATTAGAAGCATTGAGATATTACATCTCATGCTATAGGAAGGGTCTCAGGATTGGAATGGGAAGGAGTTGGATATCACATCTCATTATAAAGGAAGGGTCTAAGGTTTGGAAGGGGAAGGATTTGGATATCATATCTCATGTTATAGGACGGGTCTCAGGTTTGGTATTAGAAGCATTGAGATATCAAGTCTCATGGTATAAGAAGGGTCTCAGAATTGGAATGGGAAGGAGTTGGATATCACATCTCAAGCTATAGGAAGCGTCTCAGGATTGGAATGGGAAGGAGTTTGATATCACATCTCATGCCATAGTATGGGTCTCAGGTTTGGTAGAAGCATTGGGATATCACATCTCATGCTATAGGAAGGGTCTCAGGATTGGAATGGGAAGAAGTTGGATATCACATCTCAAGCTATAGGAAGGGTCTCAGGTTTGGTATAAGCATTGAGATATCACATCTCATGCTATAGGAAGGGTCTCAGGGTTGGAATGGGAAGGAGTTGTATATGACATCTCATGCCATAGGAAGGGTCTCAGGTTTGGTATAAGCATTGAGATATCACATCACATGCTATAGGAAGGGTCTCAGGATTGGAATGGGAAGGACTTGGATATCACATCACATGCTATAGGAAGGGTCTCAGGATTGGAATGGGAAGGACTTGGATATCACATCTCATGCTATAGGCAGGGTCTCAGGTTTGGAAAGGGAAGGAGATGGATATCACATTTCATGTTAGAGGTAGGATCTCAGGTTTGGTATTAGAGGCAATGAGATATCACATCTCATGCTATCAGAAGGGTCTCAGGATTGGAATGGGAAGGAGTTGGATATCACATTTCATGCTAAAGGGAGGGTCTCAGGTTTGGAAGGGGAAGGATTTGGAAATCACATCTCATATTATAGGAAGGATCTCAGGTTTGGTATTAGAAGCATTGAGATATCACATCTCATGCTATCGGAAGGATCTCAGGTTTGGTATAAGAGGCATTGAGATATCACATCTCATGCTATCATAAGGGTCTCAGGATTGGAATGGGAAGGAGTTGGATATCACATCTCATGTTATAGGAAGGATCTCAGGTTTGGTATTAGAAGCATTGAGACATCACATCTCATGCTATAGGAAGGGTCTCAGGATTGGAATGGGAAGGAGTTGGATATCACATCTCATGCTATAGGAAGGGTCTCAGGTTTGGTATAAGCATTGAGATATCACATCTCATGCTATAGGAAGGGTCTCAGGATTGGAATGGGAAGGATTTGGATATCACATCTTATGCTATAGGAAGGGTCTCAGGTTTGGTATAAGCACTGAGATATCACATCTCATGCTATAGGAAGGGTCTCAGGATTGGAATGGGAAGAAGTTGGATATCACATCTCATGCTATAGGAAGGGTCTCAGGTTTGGTATAAGCATTGAGATATCACATCTCATGCTATAGGAAGGGTCTCAGGGTTGGAATGGGAAGGAGTTGTATATGACATCTCATGCCATAGGAAGGGTCTCAGGTTTGGTATAAGCATTGAGATATCACATCACATGCTATAGGAAGGGTCTCACGATTGGAATGGGAAGGACTTGGATATCACATCTCATGCTATAGGCAGGGTCTCAGGGTTGGAAAGGGAAGGAGATGGATATCACATTTCATGTTAGAGGTAGGATCTCAGGTTTGGTATTGGAGGCATTGAGATATCACATCTCATGCTATCAGAAGGGTCTCAGGATTGGAATGGGAAGGAGTTGGATATCACATTTCATGCTAAAGGGAGGGTCTCAGGTTTGGAAGGGGAAGGATTTGGAAATCACATCTCATATTATAGGAAGGATCTCAGGTTTGGTATTAGAAGCATTGAGATATCACATCTCATGCTATCGGAAGGATCTCAGGTTTGGTATAAGAGGCATTGAGATATCACATCTCATGCTATCATAAGGGTCTCAGGATTGGAATGGGAAGGAGTTGGATATCACATCTCATGTTATAGGAAGGATCTCAGGTTTGGTATTAGAAGCATTGAGACATCACATCTCATGCTATAGGAAGGGTCTCAGGATTGGAATGGGAAGGAGTTGGATATCACATCTCATGCTATAGGAAGGGTCTCAGGTTTGGTATAAGCATTGAGATATCACATCTCATGCTATAGGAAGGGTCTCAGGATTGGAAAGGGAAGGATTTGGATATCACATCTTATGCTATAGGAAGGGTCTCAGGTTTGGTATAAGCATGGAGATATCACTTCTCATGCTATAGGAAGGGTCTCAGGATTGGAATGGGAAGGAGTTGGATATCCCATCTCATGCTATAGGAAGGGTCTCAGATTTGGTATAAGCATTGAGATATCACATCTCATGCTATAGGAAGGGTCTCAGGATTGGAATGGGAAGGAGTTGTATATGACATCTCAGGCCATAGGAAGGGTCTCAGATTTGGTATAAGCATTGAGATATCACATCTCATGATATCGGAAGGGTCTCAGGATTGGAATGGGAAGGAGTTGGATATCACATCTCATTATAAAGGAAGGGTCTAAGGTTTGGAAGGGGATGGATTTGGATATCACATCTCATGTTATAGGACGGGTCTCAGGTTTGGTATTAGAAGCATTGAGATATCAAGTGTCATGGTATAAGAAGGGTCTCAGAATTGGAATGGGAAGGAGTTGGATATCACATCTCAAGCTATAGGAAGCGTCTCAGAATTGGAATGGGAAGGAGTTTGATATCACATCTCATGCCATAGTATGGGTCTCAGGTTTGGTAGAAGCATTGGGATATCACATCTCATGCTATCGGAAGGGTATCAGTATTGGATTTGGAAGGAGTTGGATATCCCATCTCATGCTATAGGAAGGGTCTCAGGTTAGAATGGGAAGGAGTTGGATATCACATTTCATGTTATAGGAAGGGTCTCAGGATTGGAATGGGAAGGACTTGGATATCATATCTCATGCTATAGGAAGGCTCTCAGGTTTGGAAGGGGAAGGAGTTGGATATCACATTTCATGTTAGAGGAAGGATCTCAGGTTTGGTATTAGAGGCCTTGAGATATTACATTCTTGCTATAGTAAGGGTCTCATGTTTGGAATGGGAAGGAGTTGGATATCACATATGCTATAGGAAGTGTCTCAGGTTTGGAACGGGAAGGAGTTGGATATCACATCTCATGTTATAGGAAGGGTCTCAGGTTTGGTATAAGCATTGAGATATCACATCTCTGCTATCAGGAGTGGCTCAGGATTGGAATGGGAAGGAGTTGGATATCCCATCTCATGTTAAAGGACGGGTCTCTGGTTTGGTATTAGAATCATTGAGATATCACATTGCATGCTGTAGGAAGGGTCTAAGGATTGGAATGGGATGGACTTGGATATCACATCTCATGCTATAGGTAGGCTCTCAGGTTTGGTATAAGCATTGAGATATCACATCTCATGCTATAGGAAGGGTCTCAGGATTGGAATGGGAAGGATTTGGATATCACATCTCATGCTATAGGAAGGGTCTCAGATTTGGTATAAGCATTGAGATATCACATCTCATGCTATAGGAAGGGTCTCAGGATTGGAATGGGAAGGAGTTGTATATGACATCTCAAGCCTTAGGAAGGGTCTCAGGTTTGGTATAAGCATTGAGATATCACATCTCTGCTATCGGAAGGGTCTCAGGATTGGAATGGGAAGGAGTTGGATATCCCATCTCATGTTATAGGAAGGGTCTCAGGTTTGGTATTAGAAGCATTGAGATATTACATCTCATGCTATAGGAAGGGTCTCAGGATTGGAATGGGAAGGAGTTGGATATCACATCTCATTATAAAGGAAGGGTCTAAGGTTTGGAAGGGGAAGGATTTGGATATCATATCTCATGTTATAGGACGGGTCTCAGGTTTGGTATTAGAAGCATTGAGATATCAAGTCTCATGGTATAAGAAGGGTCTCAGAATTGGAATGGGAAGGAGTTGGATATCACATCTCAAGCTATAGGAAGCGTCTCAGGATTGGAATGGGAAGGAGTTTGATATCACATCTCATGCCATAGTATGGGTCTCAGGTTTGGTAGAAGCATTGGGATATCACATCTCATGCTATAGGAAGGGTCTCAGGATTGGAATGGGAAGAAGTTGGATATCACATCTCAAGCTATAGGAAGGGTCTCAGGTTTGGTATAAGCATTGAGATATCACATCTCATGCTATAGGAAGGGTCTCAGGGTTGGAATGGGAAGGAGTTGTATATGACATCTCATGCCATAGGAAGGGTCTCAGGTTTGGTATAAGCATTGAGATATCACATCACATGCTATAGGAAGGGTCTCAGGATTGGAATGGGAAGGACTTGGATATCACATCACATGCTATAGGAAGGGTCTCAGGATTGGAATGGGAAGGACTTGGATATCACATCTCATGCTATAGGCAGGGTCTCAGGTTTGGAAAGGGAAGGAGATGGATATCACATTTCATGTTAGAGGTAGGATCTCAGGTTTGGTATTAGAGGCAATGAGATATCACATCTCATGCTATCAGAAGGGTCTCAGGATTGGAATGGGAAGGAGTTGGATATCACATTTCATGCTAAAGGGAGGGTCTCAGGTTTGGAAGGGGAAGGATTTGGAAATCACATCTCATATTATAGGAAGGATCTCAGGTTTGGTATTAGAAGCATTGAGATATCACATCTCATGCTATCGGAAGGATCTCAGGTTTGGTATAAGAGGCATTGAGATATCACATCTCATGCTATCATAAGGGTCTCAGGATTGGAATGGGAAGGAGTTGGATATCACATCTCATGTTATAGGAAGGATCTCAGGTTTGGTATTAGAAGCATTGAGACATCACATCTCATGCTATAGGAAGGGTCTCAGGATTGGAATGGGAAGGAGTTGGATATCACATCTCATGCTATAGGAAGGGTCTCAGGTTTGGTATAAGCATTGAGATATCACATCTCATGCTATAGGAAGGGTCTCAGGATTGGAATGGGAAGGATTTGGATATCACATCTTATGCTATAGGAAGGGTCTCAGGTTTGGTATAAGCACTGAGATATCACATCTCATGCTATAGGAAGGGTCTCAGGATTGGAATGGGAAGAAGTTGTATATCACATCTCATGCTATAGGAAGGGTCTCAGGTTTGGTATAAGCATTGAGATATCACATCTCATGCTATAGGAAGGGTCTCAGGGTTGGAATGGGAAGGAGTTGTATATGACATCTCATGCCATAGGAAGGGTCTCAGGTTTGGTATAAGCATTGAGATATCACATCACATGCTATAGGAAGGGTCTCACGATTGGAATGGGAAGGACTTGGATATCACATCTCATGCTATAGGCAGGGTCTCAGGGTTGGAAAGGGAAGGAGATGGATATCACATTTCATGTTAGAGGTAGGATCTCAGGTTTGGTATTAGAGGCATTGAGATATCACATCTCATGCTATCAGAAGGGTCTCAGGATTGGAATGGGAAGGAGTTGGATATCACATTTCATGCTAAAGGGAGGGTCTCAGGTTTGGAAGGGGAAGGATTTGGAAATCACATCTCATATTATAGGAAGGATCTCAGGTTTGGTATTAGAAGCATTGAGATATCACATCTCATGCTATCGGAAGGATCTCAGGTTTGGTATAAGAGGCATTGAGATATCACATCTCATGCTATCATAAGGGTCTCAGGATTGGAATGGGAAGGAGTTGGATATCACATCTCATGTTATAGGAAGGATCTCAGGTTTGGTATTAGAAGCATTGAGACATCACATCTCATGCTATAGGAAGGGTCTCAGGATTGGAATGGGAAGGAGTTGGATATCACATCTCATGCTATAGGAAGGGTCTCAGGTTTGGTATAAGCATTGAGATATCACATCTCATGCTATAGGAAGGGTCTCAGGATTGGAAAGGGAAGGATTTGGATATCACATCTTATGCTATAGGAAGGGTCTCAGGTTTGGTATAAGCATGGAGATATCACTTCTCATGCTATAGGAAGGGTCTCAGGATTGGAATGGGAAGGAGTTGGATATCCCATCTCATGCTATAGGAAGGGTCTCAGATTTGGTATAAGCATTGAGATATCACATCTCATGCTATAGGAAGGGTCTCAGGATTGGAATGGGAAGGAGTTGTATATGACATCTCAGGCCATAGGAAGGGTCTCAGATTTGGTATAAGCATTGAGATATCACATCTCATGACATCGGAAGGGTCTCAGGATTGGAATGGGAAGGAGTTGGATATCACATCTCATTATAAAGGAAGGGTCTAAGGTTTGGAAGGGGATGGATTTGGATATCACATCTCATGTTATAGGACGGGTCTCAGGTTTGGTATTAGAAGCATTGAGATATCAAGTGTCATGGTATAAGAAGGGTCTCAGAATTGGAATGGGAAGGAGTTGGATATCACATCTCAAGCTATAGGAAGCGTCTCAGGATTGGAATGGGAAGCATCTCATGTTATAGGAAGGATCTCAGATTTGGTATTAGAAGCATTGAGACATCACATCTCATGCTATAGGAAGGGTCTCAGGATTGGAATGGGAAGGAGTTGGATATCACATCTCATGTTATAGGAAGGGTCTCAGGATTGGAATGGGAAGGACTTCGATATCACATCTCATGTTATAGGAAGGCTCCCAGGTTTGGAAGGGGAAGGAGTTGGATATCACATTTCATGTTAGAGGTAGAATCTCAGGTTTGGTATTAGAAGCATTGAGATATAACATCTCATGCTATCAGAAGGGTCTCAGGATTGGAATGGGAAGGAGATGGATATCACATCTCATGCTAAAGGGAGGGTCTCAGGTTTGGAAGGGGAAGGATTTGAATATCACATCTTGTGTTATAGGAAGGATCTCAGGTTTGGTATTAGAAGAATTGAAATATCACATCTCATGCTATCGGAAGGATCTCAGGTTTGGTATTAGAAGCATTGAGATATCACATCTCATGCTATCAGAACGGTCTCAGGATTGGAATGGGAAGGAGTTGGATATCACATCTCATGCTAAAGGGAGGGTCTCAGGATTGGAATGGGAAGGACTTGGATATCACATCTCATGTTATAGGAAGGGTCTCAGGTTTGGTATTAGAAGCATTGAGATATCACATCTCATGCTATAGGAATGGTCTCAGGATTGGAATGGGAAGGAGTTGGATATTAGATTCTTGCTATAGAAAGGGTCTCAGGTTTGGAACGGAAAGGAGTTGGATATCACATCTCATGTTATAGGAAGGGTCTCAGGTTTGGTCTAAGCATTGAGATATCACATCTCTGCTATCGGAAGTTTCTCAGGATTGAAATGGGAAGGAGTTGGATATCCCATCTCATGTTATAGGACGGGTCTCAGGTTTGGTAATAGAATCATTGAGATATCACATCTCATGCTGTAGGAAGTGTCTAAGGATTGGAATGGGAAGGACTTGGATATCACATCTCATGCTATAGGTAGACTCTCAGGTTTGGAAAGGGAAGGAGTGGGATATCACATTTCATGTTCAAGGAAGGATCTCAGGTTTGGTATTAGAGGCATTGAGATATCACATCCCATGCTATAGGAAGGGTCTCAGGATTGGAATGGGAAGGATTTGGATATCACATCTCATGCTATAGGAAGGGTCTCAGGTTTGGTATAAGCATTGAGATATCACATCTCATGCTATAGGAAGGGTCTCAGGATTGGAATGGGAAGGAGTTGGATATCACATCTCATGCTATAGGTAGGCTCTCAGGTTTGGAAAGGGAAGGATTTGGATATCACATTTCATGTTAGAGGAAGGATCTCAGGTTTGGTATTAGAGGCATTGAGATATCACATCTCTGCTATCGGAAGTTTCTCAGGATTGAAATGGGAAGGAGTTGGATATCCCATCTCATGTTATAGGACGGGTCTCAGGTTTGGTAATAGAATCATTGAGATATCACATCTCATGCTGTAGGAAGTGTCTAAGGATTGGAATGGGAAGGACTTGGATATCACATCTCATGCTGTAGGTAGACTCTCTGGTTTGGAAAGGGAAGGAGTGGGATATCACATTTCATGTTCAAGGAAGGATCTCAGGTTTGGTATTAGAGGCATTAAGATATCACATCTCATGCTATAGGAAGGGTCTCAGGATTGGAATGGGAAGGATTTGGATATCACATCTCATGCTATAGGAAGGGTCTCAGGTTTGGTATAAGCATTGAGATATCACATCTCATGCTATAGGAAGGGTCTCAGGATTGGAATGGGAAGGAGTTGGATATCACATCTCATGCTATAGGTAGGCTCTCAGGTTTGGAAAGGGAAGGATTTGGATATCACATTTCATGTTAGAGGAAGGATCTCAGGTTTGGTATTAGAGGCATTGAGATATCACATCTCATGCTATAGGAAGGGTCTCACGATTGGAATGGGAAGGATTTGGATATCACATCTCATGCTATAGGAAGGGTCTCAGGTTTGCTATAAGCATTGAAATATCACATCCCATGCTATAGGAAGGGTCTCAGGATTGGAATGGAAGGAGTTGGATATCACATCTCATGTTATAGGAAGGATCTCAGATTTGGTATTAGAAGCATTGAGACATCACATCTCATGCTATAGGAAGGGTCTCAGGATTGGAATGGGAAGGAGTTGGATATCACATCTCATGTTATAGGAAGGGTCTCAGGATTGGAATGGGAAGGACTTCGATATCACATCTCATGTTATAGGAAGGCTCCCAGGTTTGGAAGGGGAAGGAGTTGGATATCACATTTCATGTTAGAGGTAGAATCTCAGGTTTGGTATTAGAGGCATTGAGATATAACATCTCATGCTATCAGAAGGGTCTCAGGATTGGAATGGGAAGGAGATGGATATCACATCTCATGCTAAAGGGAGGGTCTCAGGTTTGGAAGGGGAAGGATTTGAATATCACATCTTGTGTTATAGGAAGGATCTCAGGTTTGGTATTAGAAGAATTGAAATATCACATCTCATGCTATCGGAAGGATCTCAGGTTTGGTATTAGAAGCATTGAGATATCACATCTCATGCTATCAGAACGGTCTCAGGATTGGAATGGGAAGGAGTTGGATATCACATCTCATGCTAAAGGGAGGGTCTCAGGATTGGAATGGGAAGGACTTGGATATCACATCTCATGTTATAGGAAGGGTCTCAGGTTTGGTATTAGAAGCATTGAGATATCACATCTCATGCTATAGGAATGGTCTCAGGATTGGAATGGGAAGGAGTTGGATATTAGATTCTTGCTATAGAAAGGGTCTCAGGTTTGGAACGGAAAGGAGTTGGATATCACATCTCATGTTATAGGAAGGGTCTCAGGTTTGGTCTAAGCATTGAGATATCACATCTCTGCTATCGGAAGTTTCTCAGGATTGAAATGGGAAGGAGTTGGATATCCCATCTCATGTTATAGGACGGGTCTCAGGTTTGGTAATAGAATCATTGAGATATCACATCTCATGCTGTAGGAAGTGTCTAAGGATTGGAATGGGAAGGACTTGGATATCACATCTCATGCTATAGGTAGACTCTCAGGTTTGGAAAGGGAAGGAGTGGGATATCACATTTCATGTTCAAGGAAGGATCTCAGGTTTGGTATTAGAGGCATTGAGATATCACATCCCATGCTATAGGAAGGGTCTCAGGATTGGAATGGGAAGGATTTGGATATCACATCTCATGCTATAGGAAGGGTCTCAGGTTTGGTATAAGCATTGAGATATCACATCTCATGCTATAGGAAGGGTCTCAGGATTGGAATGGGAAGGAGTTGGATATCACATCTCATGCTATAGGTAGGCTCTCAGGTTTGGAAAGGGAAGGATTTGGATATCACATTTCATGTTAGAGGAAGGATCTCAGGTTTGGTATTAGAGGCATTGAGATATCACATCTCTGCTATCGGAAGTTTCTCAGGATTGAAATGGGAAGGAGTTGGATATCCCATCTCATGTTATAGGACGGGTCTCAGGTTTGGTAATAGAATCATTGAGATATCACATCTCATGCTGTAGGAAGTGTCTAAGGATTGGAATGGGAAGGACTTGGATATCACATCTCATGCTGTAGGTAGACTCTCTGGTTTGGAAAGGGAAGGAGTGGGATATCACATTTCATGTTCAAGGAAGGATCTCAGGTTTGGTATTAGAGGCATTAAGATATCACATCTCATGCTATAGGAAGGGTCTCAGGATTGGAATGGGAAGGATTTGGATATCACATCTCATGCTATAGGAAGGGTCTCAGGTTTGGTATAAGCATTGAGATATCACATCTCATGCTATAGGAAGGGTCTCAGGATTGGAATGGGAAGGAGTTGGATATCACATCTCATGCTATAGGTAGGCTCTCAGGTTTGGAAAGGGAAGGATTTGGATATCACATTTCATGTTAGAGGAAGGATCTCAGGTTTGGTATTAGAGGCATTGAGATATCACATCTCATGCTATAGGAAGGGTCTCACGATTGGAATGGGAAGGATTTGGATATCACATCTCATGCTATAGGAAGGGTCTCAGGTTTGCTATAAGCATTGAAATATCACATCCCATGCTATAGGAAGGGTCTCAGGATTGGAATGGAAGGAGTTGGATATCACATCTCATGTTATAGGAAGGATCTCAGATTTGGTATTAGAAGCATTGAGACATCACATCTCATGCTATAGGAAGGGTCTCAGGATTGGAATGGGAAGGAGTTGGATATCACATCTCATGTTATAGGAAGGGTCTCAGGATTGGAATGGGAAGGACTTCGATATCACATCTCATGTTATAGGAAGGCTCCCAGGTTTGGAAGGGGAAGGAGTTGGATATCACATTTCATGTTAGAGGTAGAATCTCAGGTTTGGTATTAGAGGCATTGAGATATAACATCTCATGCTGTTAAGACGGATTTCTGAACTCTGTCCTGGTGGCGCAGAAGTTCAGAAGGCCAACCTAATTACTTGGAACAGGGTAACCTCTGGACAAGCCAGACCAATCAAGGTAGCGATCGCGGCGGTCAAGACTAGGTCTCAAGAGGGGTGAGGGTGACTGAAAGCCCGCAATGAGCACACAAAGCAAGAGCGCTTACAAACTACTCCAAACAGTTGTTTATATCAAAAATAGATACACATTTATTATAAGGCCTTGAAACTAATAACCACAGTAAAAGCAGCAATAGACAACGATATTAAACCAACACATACACTATCCACCCAATATATATACAGAATACACAGTTTCACAGCATTAGCAGCACGAAATATGTTATCCACCTGCAGGGGAAGGAAAACAGGCAGTGCGAACCAATGCGTGTGATATGTCCGCCTTCTGAGGCCCCTAACTAGATGGTAGTCCAATCCCTACGAAGAGTGGAGCCTAGCGCTCAAAAGTACCTGCACACGCCGGTGCCAATGGGCAGAAGGTGAAGCTCTTCGGAGGACGTTGAACAGCTCTGTAGGGAGCTCTAATGAAGGAGAACACGGTCCGCGACTCTAGCGCAGCCTCCATTGTGAGGCAGAAGCAGGGCGCGAGTACGGACAAGGGGTGCTGTATTCACAGCGGGGAAAAGCAAGGGGCACTGCAGGAGGGCGACCAGATCCTAGCTAATCTACTCACCGGTCCCCGAAGCAAGCAGGCCCGAGCTTCTCCTCGATAGATGCAGCTTCTGGCAGGTTCTGAAGAGCAGGGAACGTCTCGTCGTCGTGCAGAGTAAAAAGACGTCCCGATCGAAGAAACAAGCACAGTTTTGTCGCCACAGCAGGGCAACGGAACGGCCGGGTGTATTCAAGCCAAACGAGCACTGCTCACCTCTAGCTTAGGACTGCTAAGCAAACGAAGCGTGTGAGCATGCCCCGGACTCAGAATACCACCCAACCTGTCGGCGATTACAGAGCAGGCCTCCTTAGTAAGCTGGTCAGTCAACTGGATGGCCCAGAGACACTTCCGAAGGCTTACAGCAGGAGTTGATGAAGGTGCCGGGAATAGCTGGTCCTGCTATTCCAATAGGTCGAAGCGCCAGTACAGGCCTTCTTGTTCGATCTTAGGTGGAAAGGGCTTCACCGGACGACAGCAATGAGGAGCAGAAGTTCTTCAGGGGGTCACCAGCGATTCCTCGGTCCAGCCTCGTGTTCGCAGGATACTTGGCTCCTGTATCCCTGGGTTCGCAAGAACTCAGGAGATCGACATGGTAGTGGTGTTTCCAGCTCCCTCTTATCCACGGTTCCCTTCGCGCCAAAACGGAGGGGAGCCAATGGGAGATCCGCTCATCAACACACATACCATACGTGGACCAATCACGGACCACAGTGGTCCCAGGCATTCACACCACCCTAGACTCTCTGGCACCCAGGATGTGTATTGGGACCAGACAGCCCAGCCCACATCCTGGGGGCACTCAAACGACATGTAGAAGCCCGCGAAAGCAACCGTGTTTCGCGGGAAACTACATGCCCAAATAAGGAAGGCCCCGGGTCGCCTGACCCGGGGGAAGGTAAAGGGAGCAAGACGGACAGTGGACGAGACAAAGGAGCCTCGTGGTCCGGCCATTTTGGGTAGCCGGGCCACCCTTTTGTGTTCGCGGCAAAAAGGTGCTCAGAACGGCAAAAGGAGCTCAAAATAAACCAAATGATCGCTGCCACCAGCCCAGTCCCTGAATGACTTGCACCGATCCAAAAACCATCCTATAAGAGTGTCTAGGGTCTGTAGAAGGCTAGAGACCCAAGAGAGCTGTAACTTAGCTTACAGTGCCCTCTTGTGTCGTGTTGCACTAAAATGGCGACACGATAAAAGAAACTACGGGAAACAGCGTTCCCCGGTACTGACTGTCTTAAGGGCATGTCAGTTTCCCCGTAAGAAAGGAGCGAAAGCCCAGAGGAGTACAGCAGAAGGCTGCACTTCTCTGGCAAAGTCAAGAAAACAGGTTGAAAACAATAGCAAAAAGTTTAGGGGTTGCCACATGGAAGGAAAGTTCCCTACAATAACGAAATCTTTCCTAACACTCGCCCCTCCCAGACTATGGACAGGGGGAACTAATCCACCCCTGGATGAGTCTCTTGTTCAGGTCGGTAAAACATTCTGGACAACCCATCAGCATTGCTATGTTGGACACCTGGCCTATGCTCAATAGTGAAGTCGAAGCCTTGTAGACTTATGGACCACCTAAGCAACTTTGGATTCTCCCCCTTCATGTTCATTAGCCACTTTAACGGCTTATGGTCAGTCTGCACAGTGAAGTGGGTCCCATAGAGGTAGGGCCGCAGCTTCCTTAGGGCCCACACAACAGAGAAACATTCTTTCTCTACCGTGGACCATCTGAGCTCTCTGTCCTTAAGCTGGCGACTAATAAAACCGATAGGGTGTTCCTTACCCTTCTCATCTACTTGTGATAGTACAGCTCCTATCCCAGTGTCAGAGGCATCCGTCTGCACGATAAAAGGTCTTTGATAATCAGGGGCCCTGAGCACAGGGGCCTGGCACAAGGAGTCTTTCAAGCCATTGAAGGCCTTCTCACACTCGTCAGTCCAAGTTACCTTCTTGGGTTTCTTCGGAGTTGTGAGGGCAGTCAGAGGAGCAGCTATGGTGCCATAGTCTGCCATAAAATTGCGGTAATAACCCGTGAGTCCTAAGAAGGCTCTCACTTGGGTTTGTGTAGTGGGGGTAGGCCAGTCTTGTACTGCTTGTACTTTACTGGGGAGAGGCTGTATCCTTCCTCCACCTACTTCATGCCCAAGGTAAACCACTGAGCCTTGTCCAATCTGGCATTTACTCGCCTTTATGGTCAAGTGGGCTTTCTGAAGAGCCTGGAGCACAATCCCGAGGTGTTTCACATGGTCTTCCCAGGTGGCACTGAAAACTGCTATATCGTCCAGATATGCAAGACAGAATTCGTCCAACCCATTCAACACATGATTCACAAGCCTCTGGAAAGTGGCAGGTGCATTCTTCAATCCGAACGGCATTACCCGGAATTGGTAAAGCCCGTCGGGAGTTGAAAATGCTGTCTTCTCCTTGGCATGTTCTGCTAAAGCTATTTGCCAATAGCCCGCAGTCAGGTCAAACGTGCTGAGGTACTTGGAGGCACCCAAGGTATCCACCAGCTCGTCAGTTCGAGGCAAGGGGTGAGCGTCTGTCTTGGTGACAGCATTCAGAGCCCTGTAATCCACGCAGAACCTCAATTCAGAAGTGCCTGCTTTTGGAACCAGAACCACAGGACTGGACCAAGGACTACTAGAGGGTTCAATCACCCCAAGGTCTAACATCTTGTTGACCACGGTCTTAATATAAGACCGTACTTTATCCGACATCCTGTATCCCCTACTTTTGGTAGGTACACTGTCTCCTGTGTCAATGTTATGTTTGCACCAAGGTGTCAAACCAGGCGACTGTGAAAACAGGGGGGAAAACTGCCTAAGCAAACTTTTCACCTCAGCCTGCTGATCAGAAGTCAGGTGAGGGGCCACTCGGACACCCTCAACGGAGCTATCTGAAGGACCGCTTTGGAACAGGTCGGGAAGAGGTTCTGACTCCTCTTCCTCAACGTCTGACGCCAGTAGCAGTGCTGCGATTTCGACTCTTGGGACGAAAGCCTTCAGCCTATTTACGTGGAACACTTTTGGAGCCTGTCCAGGCCTTCCAAGGTCCACTAAATAGTTCACCTCACCCAGGGGCTCCACCACTGTGTAAGGGCCTGACCATTTGTCCTGTAAAGCGCGAGGCCTTATAGGGTTCATGATCAGGACTTGCTGACCAGGGGTAAAGTGAATTAAGGAAGCTTTCTGGTCGTACCAATGTTTCACCAGCGCTTGTCCGGCCTTCAACTTTTCACTAGCCAAGCCCATCAGGAGTACCATCCGTTTTCTGAGCCCTAGCACATAGTCAACTACATTGGTAGTAACAGGGGGAGTGGGCATCTCCCATCCCTCTTTGACGATGGCTAAGGGTCCCCGTACGGGATGACCGAACAGAAGTTCGAAGGGGCTGAAGCCAACACCCTCCTGTGGTACCTCTCTGTAGGCAAACAACAAGCATGGTAAAAGAAGGTCCCATTTCCTCCTCTGGGGCTCCTCCAGAGCCCCAATCATGCTCTTTAGCGTTCTGTTGAAACGCTCCACCAGACCATTGGTCTGGGGGTGGTATGCAGAAGAGAACTTGTAGGTGACCCCACATTCTTTCCACATAGCCTGCATATACTTCGACATAAAGTTGCTGCCACGATCTGACACAACTTCTTTAGGGAAGCCAACCCTAGTAAATATGCCGAGTAAAGCTTTTGCAACTGACTTGGCAGTTACAGTCTTTAATGGGATGGCCTCAGGATACCTGGTTGCATGGTCGACCAGCACCAGGATAAACCTATTGCCTGAGGATGTTTGCGGGTCAAGGGGACCAACGATGTCGATCCCTACCCTTTCAAATGGTACCCCCACAACTGGGAGCGGTACCAATGGAGCTTGGATTGTCGCGCCAACCTTACCAGACAACTGGCAGGAGGCACAACTCCTGCAGTGACTTTCTACTTGCACCCCCATCTTGGGCCAGTAGAAGTGCATAGATAACCTTTGCTTGGTCCTCTTTATTCCAAGGTGACCAGCAAGGGGAACTTCATGCGCCAACTGCAGGAGGAAGGGTCTAACAGAAAGGGGAACCACCAACCTCCTATGGTCTCCTTCTGTAGACTCTGTGGGCTCACTGTACAGGAGTCCACCTTCCCAATAAATCCGATGCTTCCCAGGAGGTTCACCCTCAAGCTGGGAGCAGGCCTGTCTCCTTAGGCCTTCCAGAGATGGGCACTCACGTTGGCCCTTACTGAAGTCGTCCCTATCAGGACCTCCTTCAACTAACAAGTCTTTTAGTTCAGGATGGTCGTTGGGGTCGAACACTTCAGGCATCGCCACCTCCTCGTCAGGCTCGGGCGATTGACCAACTCCCTCCACCGCAGTGGTAGGCGAGTTCGGGGGAATATTCTCTTTCCCCCGTCGGGACTTGTTGACTCCTTTCGCCTTGGGTTTCCCCTTCGGCTGGGGCGGCGTATTGGACTTGGCCAATGCTGCCCGTGCTTGAGACCGTGTGTAGGGTCTTTCGGCAGTGTCTCCTACGAGCCCTAGAGCTCTGAGATCATTGCCCAACAAGACCTTTCCCGGGACGTTTCTCTGAATGCTCACTGGAATCCTAACTGCTGTACCATTTAAAGTTAGATTGACAGGGATCACGGGAAACATACGGAGGGGGCCGTCAGCCAACTTAGTGGGCATCAGAGTAGCTCTGGCAACTTCCTCTGAGTCTACCAAGGTAGAATCCACTACAGTTCGACTGCACCCACTATCCCTAAGAGCTGGAGTATCCACTCCATTGATCAGCACACTGTCTTTAAAGTAGTGCTTGGTATTATCCGGAATCCTAGCATACGCCTCTGCGACTTTAGGCTCCCAGGAACCCAGGGACACTAAAACTACCTCAGCCTCTATTCCGCTGGGAAATGAGTCTGAGGAGAAGGATGCTCCTGTAATCTCTTCTTCCTCGTAGGAGGAGAAGGCCAGATTAGCGGAGTGGACCCCCAAAGGTCTAACCTTACAACGGGGATCCCCCTTCACATGGTCAGTTGCTCCACAAGAAAAACAAGCCCCATTGGGTCTGTTTACGTAGGGAGGCTTATTATAACCAGAGTTCTGTTTCGGAGGCGAACCTCCACTACCCTGTGAGTTCTCGGATGGCTTACCCTTATTTTTCTTTTTGTGGCCCTTATGGGAAGATGATTTAGCAGATTCCCCACCCTCCATATCTTTGGTCTTTTTCCCTTCCTCCTGCTTACCAGGATGAGTTTTGTCCTTATGGGACACTCGATGTGACACCCATAAATCTGCTGCAATGGCCAGCTTCTTAGGATCTATCTCCTTCGAATCGGCCAAATGCTGCTTAAGCTCCGGGGAAGAAGAAGCAAAAATGTGTTCCAGCATGACCAGATTGATCATGCCTTCGAAGGTAGAAACCTTATAACCTTCAACCCAGCCAGTCAAGTTTTTCAGGGACTCAGCTACATACGACACCCAAGTACCACCTTCCTTTTTCTTATACTCTCTAAACCTTTTCAAATATTGGGTCGGAGTCTTCCCAAACTTTAAAATGAGAGTCTGCTTCAACATTGCAAAATCAGCGCGCTCAGCCTTCGACATTTCCATAATGGCACTGCAACCAGAATGGGGCAGTCTGCTGAGTAACCATGCAATCTTATCCGCATTATCAACCTCTTGAACCTCGCATGCATACTCAAACGCATTTAACCAGTCCATAATGTCATTTCGTTCCTCATATACACTGAGCAGATCTTTTGGAAACCGTGGATGAGAGGAAGCCCCAGAACCATGTCCAGGACCCTTGGACCCATTTGCGAACTGAAGCTTGGCCAGTTCCAACTGGTGATCCCTGTCTTTTTGTTTTTCTGCCTGGTCGATTTTCAGTTTGGCTATGCTGAATTCAAGCTCCTGCTGCCTAAACCGCAGCTCTTGCTTCTTGAATTCAAGCATAGCCTCCCCATCAACACTGGCAGAGGAAACGTTAGACATTACATCCTCCCTGTCCTCGTGGTCGTGATGGATCAGTGCAGCGGCAGAACCGTCGGTTCTGCCAGTGAGAGCAGCCCCACCACCTTCTGCACTGTCCTCGGAAGTTATAGCGTCAAGCTGCGCTTCTTGCCACGCCACGATTCTCTGGATCATTTCCAATTTAGTGCCTTGAGAGGAAACCCCTCTCTCCGCACACATCTTCTTCAATGTTTCAGATTTCGAAGCATTTAAGGTTAATAAAGTATTCGTTTCCATACTGTTGATAGGACTATGGCCTTTTTAACGTTATATTCAATACTTTACTGCGTGTCCTGGTTGGAATAACCTGAAAACGCCTTAGCTCGTGCGCAACACTGGATACCTTCAGTCGTATCCCACCGCTGTACACCAATTTGTTAAGACGGATTTCTGAACTCTGTCCTGGTGGCGCAGAAGTTCAGAAGGCCAACCTAATTACTTGGAACAGGGTAACCTCTGGACAAGCCAGACCAATCAAGGTAGCGATCGCGGCGGTCAAGACTAGGTCTCAAGAGGGGTGAGGGTGACTGAAAGCCCGCAATGAGCACACAAAGCAAGAGCGCTTACAAACTACTCCAAACAGTTGTTTATATCAAAAATAGATACACATTTATTATAAGGCCTTGAAACTAATAACCACAGTAAAAGCAGCAATAGACAACGATATTAAACCAACACATACACTATCCACCCAATATATATACAGAATACACAGTTTCACAGCATTAGCAGCACGAAATATGTTATCCACCTGCAGGGGAAGGAAAACAGGCAGTGCGAACCAATGCGTGTGATATGTCCGCCTTCTGAGGCCCCTAACTAGATGGTAGTCCAATCCCTACGAAGAGTGGAGCCTAGCGCTCAAAAGTACCTGCACACGCCGGTGCCAATGGGCAGAAGGTGAAGCTCTTCGGAGGACGTTGAACAGCTCTGTAGGGAGCTCTAATGAAGGAGAACACGGTCCGCGACTCTAGCGCAGCCTCCACTGTGAGGCAGAAGCAGGGCGCGAGTACGGACAAGGGGTGCTGTATTCACAGCGGGGAAAAGCAAGGGGCACTGCAGGAGGGCGACCAGATCCTAGCTAATCTACTCACCGGTCCCCGAAGCAAGCAGGCCCGAGCTTCTCCTCGATAGATGCAGCTTCTGGCAGGTTCTGAAGAGCAGGGAACGTCTCGTCGTCGTGCAGAGTAAAAAGACGTCCCGATCGAAGAAACAAGCACAGTTTTGTCGCCACAGCAGGGCAACGGAACGGCCGGGTGTATTCAAGCCAAACGAGCACTGCTCACCTCTAGCTTAGGACTGCTAAGCAAACGAAGCGTGTGAGCATGCCCCGGACTCAGAATACCACCCAACCTGTCGGCGATTACAGAGCAGGCCTCCTTAGTAAGCTGGTCAGTCAACTGGATGGCCCAGAGACACTTCCGAAGGCTTACAGCAGGAGTTGATGAAGGTGCCGGGAATAGCTGGTCCTGCTATTCCAATAGGTCGAAGCGCCAGTACAGGCCTTCTTGTTCGATCTTAGGTGGAAAGGGCTTCACCGGACGACAGCAATGAGGAGCAGAAGTTCTTCAGGGGGTCACCAGCGATTCCTCGGTCCAGCCTCGTGTTCGCAGGATACTTGGCTCCTGTATCCCTGGGTTCGCAAGAACTCAGGAGATCGACATGGTAGTGGTGTTTCCAGCTCCCTCTTATCCACGGTTCCCTTCGCGCCAAAACGGAGGGGAGCCAATGGGAGATCCGCTCATCAACACACATACCATACGTGGACCAATCACGGACCACAGTGGTCCCAGGCATTCACACCACCCTAGACTCTCTGGCACCCAGGATGTGTATTGGGACCAGACAGCCCAGCCCACATCCTGGGGGCACTCAAACGACATGTAGAAGCCCGCGAAAGCAACCGTGTTTCGCGGGAAACTACATGCCCAAATAAGGAAGGCCCCGGGTCGCCTGACCCGGGGGAAGGTAAAGGGAGCAAGACGGACAGTGGACGAGACAAAGGAGCCTCGTGGTCCGGCCATTTTGGGTAGCCGGGCCACCCTTTTGTGTTCGCGGCAAAAAGGTGCTCAGAACGGCAAAAGGAGCTCAAAATAAACCAAATGATCGCTGCCACCAGCCCAGTCCCTGAATGACTTGCACCGATCCAAAAACCATCCTATAAGAGTGTCTAGGGTCTGTAGAAGGCTAGAGACCCAAGAGAGCTGTAACTTAGCTTACAGTGCCCTCTTGTGTCGTGTTGCACTAAAATGGCGACACGATAAAAGAAACTACGGGAAACAGCGTTCCCCGGTACTGACTGTCTTAAGGGCATGTCAGTTTCCCCGTAAGAAAGGAGCGAAAGCCCAGAGGAGTACAGCAGAAGGCTGCACTTCTCTGGCAAAGTCAAGAAAACAGGTTGAAAACAATAGCAAAAAGTTTAGGGGTTGCCACATGGAAGGAAAGTTCCCTACAATAACGAAATCTTTCCTAACACATGCTATCAGAAGGGTCTCAGGATTGGAATGGGAAGGAGTTGGATATCACATCTCATGCTAAAGGGAGGGTCTCAGGTTTGGAAGGGGAAGGATTTGAATATCACATCTTGTGTTATAGGAAGGATCTCAGGTTTGGTATTAGAAGAATTGAAATATCACATCTCATGCTATCGGAAGGATCTCAGGTTTGGTATTAGAAGCATTGAGATATCACATCTCATGCTATCAGAACGGTCTCAGGATTGGAATGGGAAGGAGTTGGATATCACATCTCATGCTAAAGGGAGGGTCTCAGGATTGGAATGGGAAGGACTTGGATATCACATCTCATGTTATAGGAAGGGTCTCAGGTTTGGTATTAGAAGCATTGAGATATCACATCTCATGCTATAGGAATGGTCTCAGGATTGGAATGGGAAGGAGTTGGATATTAGATTCTTGCTATAGAAAGGGTCTCAGGTTTGGAACGGGAAGGAGTTGGATATCACATCTCATGTTATAGGAAGGGTCTCAGGTTTGGTCTAAGCATTGAGATATCACATCTCTGCTATCGGAAGTTTCTCAGGATTGAAATGGGAAGGAGTTGGATATCCCATCTCATGTTATAGGACGGGTCTCAGGTTTGGTAATAGAATCATTGAGATATCACATCTCATGCTGTAGGAAGTGTCTAAGGATTGGAATGGGAAGGACTTGGATATCACATCTCATGCTATAGGTAGACTCTCAGGTTTGGAAAGGGAAGGAGTGGGATATCACATTTCATGTTCAAGGAAGGATCTCAGGTTTGGTATTAGAGGCATTGAGATATCACATCCCATGCTATAGGAAGGGTCTCAGGATTGGAATGGGAAGGATTTGGATATCACATCTCATGCTATAGGAAGGGTCTCAGGTTTGGTATAAGCATTGAGATATCACATCTCATGCTATAGGAAGGGTCTCAGGATTGGAATGGGAAGGAGTTGGATATCACATCTCATGCTATAGGTAGGCTCTCAGGTTTGGAAAGGGAAGGATTTGGATATCACATTTCATGTTAGAGGAAGGATCTCAGGTTTGGTATTAGAGGCATTGAGATATCACATCTCATGCTATAGGAAGGGTCTCACGATTGGAATGGGAAGGATTTGGATATCACATCTCATGCTATAGGAAGGGTCTCAGGTTTGCTATAAGCATTGAAATATCACATCCCATGCTATAGGAAGGGTCTCAGGATTGGAATGGAAGGAGTTGGATATCACATCTCATGTTATAGGAAGGATCTCAGATTTGGTATTAGAAGCATTGAGACATCACATCTCATGCTATAGGAAGGGTCTCAGGATTGGAATGGGAAGGAGTTGGATATCACATCTCATGTTATAGGAAGGGTCTCAGGATTGGAATGGGAAGGACTTCGATATCACATCTCATGTTATAGGAAGGCTCCCAGGTTTGGAAGGGGAAGGAGTTGGATATCACATTTCATGTTAGAGGTAGAATCTCAGGTTTGGTATTAGAGGCATTGAGATATAACATCTCATGCTATCAGAAGGGTCTCAGGATTGGAATGGGAAGGAGTTGGATATCACATCTCATGCTAAAGGGAGGGTCTCAGGTTTGGAAGGGGAAGGATTTGAATATCACATCTCGTGTTATAGGAAGGATCTCAGGTTTGGTATTAGAAGAATTGAAATATCACATCTCATGCTATCGGAAGGATCTCAGGTTTGGTATTAGAAGCATTGAGATATCACATCTCATGCTATCAGAACGGTCTCAGGATTGGAATGGGAAGGAGTTGGATATCACATCTCATGCTAAAGGGAGGGTCTCAGGATTGGAATGGGAAGGACTTGGATATCACATCTCATGTTATAGGAAGGGTCTCAGGTTTGGTATTAGAAGCATTGAGATATCACATCTCATGCTATAGGAAGGGTCTCAGGAATGGAATGGGAAGGACTTGGATATCACATCTCATGATAAAGGAAGGGTCTAAGGTTTGGAAGGGGAAGGATTTGGATATCACATCTCATGTTATAGGACGGGTCTCAGGTTTGGTATTAGAAGCATTGTGATATCACATCTCATGCTATAGGAAGTGTCTCAGGATTGGAATGGGAAGGAGTTGGATATCACTTCTCATGCTATAGGAAGGGTTTAAGGTTTGGTAGAAGCATTGAGATATCACATCTCATGCTATAGGAAGAGTCTCAGGTTTGGGAAGGGAAGGATTTGGATTTCACATCTCATGTTATAGGATGGTTCTCATGTTTGGTTTTTGAAGCATTGAGATATCACATCTCATGCTATCGGAAGGGTCTCAGGTTTGGAATGGGAAGGAGTTGGATATCACATCTCATGTTATAGGAAGGATCTCATGTTTGGTATTAGAAGCATTGAGATATCACATCTCATGCTATAGGAAGGGTCTCCGGATTGGAATGTGAAGGATTTGGATATTACATCTCATGCTAAAGGAAGGATCTCAGGTTTGGAATGGGAAGGAGTTGGATATGACATCTCTTGTTATAGGGAGGGTCTCAAGATTTGAATGGCAAGGAGTTGGATATCACATCTCATGCCATAGGAAGGGTCTCAGGTTTGGTATAAGCATTGAGATATCACATCTCTGCTATCGGAAGGGTCTCAGGATTGGATTGGGAAGGAGTTGGATATCCCTTCTCATGCTATAGGAAGGGTCTCAGGTTGGAATGGGAAGGAGTTGGATATCACATCTCATGTTATAGGAAGGGTCTCAGGATTGGAATGGGAAGGATTTGGATATCGCATCTCTTGCTATAGGAAGGGTCTCAGGTTTTTTATTAGAAACATTGAGATATCACATCTCATGCTATAGGAAGGGTTTTAGGATTGGAATGGGAAGTATTTGGATATCACATCTCATGCTAAAGGAAGGTTCTCAGGTTTGGAAGGGGAAGGATTTGGATATCATATCTCATGTTATAGGACGGGACCCAGGTTTGGTATTAGAAGCATTGAGATATCACATCTCATGGTATAGGAAGGGTCTCAGGGTTGGAATGGGAAGGAGTTGGATATCACATCTCATCCAATAGTAAGGGTCTCAGGTTTGGAATGGGAAGGAATTGGATATCACATCTCATGTTATAGGAAGGGTCTCAGGTTTGGTAGAAGCGTTGAGATATCACATCTCTGCTATCGGAAGGGTCTCAGGATTGGATTGGGAAGGAGTTGGATATCCCTTCTCATGCTATAGGAAGGGTCTCAGGATTTGAATGGCAAGGAGTTGGATATCACATATCATGCCATAGGAAGGGTCTCAGGTTTGGCATAAGAAGGAGTTGGATATCCCATCTCATGCTATAGGAAGGGTCTCAGGTTGGAATGGGAAGGAGTTGGATATGACATCTCATGTTATAGGAAGGGTCTCAGGATTGGAATGGGAAGGACTTGGATATCACATCTCATGCTGTAGGAAGGCTCTCAGGTTTGGAAAGGGAAGGAGTTGGATTTCACATTTCATGTTAGAGGTAGGATCTCAGGTTTGGTATTAGAGGCATTGAGATATCACATCTCATGCTATCAGAAGGGTATCAGGATTAGAATGGGAAGGAGTGGGATATCACATCTCATGCTAAAGGGAGGGTCTCAGGTTCGGAAGGGGAAGGATTTGGATATCACATCTCATGTTATAGGAAGGATCTCATGTTTGGTATTAGAAGCATTGAGATATCACATCTCATGTTATAGGAAGGATCTCAGGTTTGGTATTAGAAGCATTGAGATATCACATCTCATGCTATAGGACTGGTCTCAGGATTGGAATGGGAAGGAGTTGGATATCACATCTCATGCTAAGGGAAGGGTCTCAGTTTTGGTAGAAGCATTGAGATTTCACATATCATGCTATAGGAAGGGTCTCAGGATTGGAATGGGAAGGAGTTGGATATCACATCTCATGCTATAGGAAGGGTCTCAGGTTTGGTATAAGCATTGAGATATCACATCTCTGCTATCGGAAGGGTCTCAGGATTGGAATGGGAAGGACTTAGATATCACATCTCATTCTATAGGGAGGGTCTCAGTATTGATATTAGAAGCATTGAGATATCACATCTCAAGCTATCGGAAGGGTCTCAGGATTGGAATGGGAAGGAGTTGGATATCACATCTCATGCTATAGGAAGGGTCTCAGGTTAGGAAGGGGAAGGAGTTGGATATCACATTTCATGTTAGAGGAAGGATCTCAGGTTTGGTATTAGAGGCCTTGAGATATCACATCTCATGCTATAGGAAGGGTCTCAGGATTGGAATGGGAAGGAGTTGGATATCACATCTCAAGCTATAGGAAGGGTCTCAGGTTTGGTATAAGCATTGAGATATCACATCTCATGCTATAGGAAGGGTCTCAGGATTGGAATGGGAAGGAGTTGGATATCACATCTCATGTTATAGGAAAGATCTCAGGTTTGGTATTAGAAGCATTGAGACATCACATCTCATGTTATAGGAAGGGTCTTAGGATTGGAATGGGAAGAAGTTGGATATCACATCTCATGCTATAGGAAGGGTCTCAGGTTTGGTATAAGCATTGAGATATCACATCTCATGCTATAGGAAGGGTCTCAGGATTGGAATGGGAAGGAGTTGTATATGACATCTCATGCCATAGGAAGGGTCTCAGGTTTGGTATACGCATTGAGATATCACATCACATGCTATAGGAAGGGTCTCAGGATTGGAATGGGAAGGACTTGAATATCACATCTCATGCTATAGGCAGGGTCTCAGGTTTGGAAAGGGAAGGAGATGGATATCACATTTCATGTTAGAGGTAGGATCTCAGGTTTGGTATTAGAGGCATTGAGATATCACATCTCATGCTATCAGAAGGGTCTCAGGATTGGAATGGGAAGGAGTTGTATATCACATCTCATGCTAAAGGGAGTGTCTCAGGTTTGGAAGGGGAAGGATTTGGAAATCACATCTCATGTTATAGGAAGGATCTCAGGTTTGGTATTAAAAGCATTGAGATATCACATCTCATGCTATCGGAAGTATCTCAGGTTTGGTATTAGAGGCATTGAGATATCACATCTCATGCTATCATAAGGGTCTCAGGATTGGAATGGGAAGGAGTTGGATATCACATCTCATGTTATAGGAAGGATCTCAGGTTTGGTATTAGAAGCATTGAGATATCACATCTCATGCTATAGGAAGGGTCTCAGGATTGGAATGGGAAGGAGTTGGATATCACATCTTATGCTATAGGAAGGGTCTCAGATTTGGTATAAGCAGTGAGATATCACATCTCATGCTATAGGAAGGGTCTCAGGATTGGAATGGGAAGGAGTTGGATATCACATCTCATGCTATAGGAAGGGTCTCAGGTTTGGAACGGGAAGGAGTTAGATATCACATCTCATGTTATAGGAAGAGTCTCAGGTTTGGTATAAGCATTGAGATATCACATCTCTGCTATCGGAGGTGTCTCAGGATTGGGATGGGAAGGAATTGGATATCACATCTCATGCTATAGGAAGGGTATCAGGTTTGGAACGGGAAGGAGTTGGATATCCCATCTCATGTTATAGGGCAGGTCTCAGGTTTGATATTAGAAGCATTGAGATATCACATCTCTGCTATTGGAAGGGTCTCAGGATTGGAATGGGAAGGACTTGGATATCAGAATTCATGTTATAGGAAGGGTCTCAGGTTTGGTATTAGAAGCATTGAGATATCACATCTCATGCTATAGGAAGGGTCTCAGGATTGAAATGGGAAGGACTTGGATATCACATCTCATGTTATAGGAAGGGTCTCAGGTTTGGTATTAGAAGCATTGAGATATCACATCTCATGCTATAGGAAGGGTCTCAGGAATGGAATGGGAAGGACTTGGATATCACATCTCATGATAAAGGAAGGGTCTAAGGTTTGGAAGGGGAAGGATTTGGATATCACATCTCATGTTATTGGACCGGTCTCAGTTTTGGTATTAGAAGCATTGAGATATCAAGTCTCATGGTATAGGACGGGAGTTTGATATCACATCTCATGCCATGGTATGGGTCTCAGGTTTTGTAGAAGCATTGGGATATCACATCTCATGCTATCGGAAGGGTATCAGGATTGGATTTGGAAGGAGTTGGATATCCCATCTCATGCTATAGGAAGGGTCTCAGGTTGGAATGGGAAGGAGTTGGATATGACATCTCATGTTATAGGAAGGGTCTCAGGATTGGAATGGGAAGGACTTGGATATCACATCTCATGCTGTAGGAAGGCTCTCAGGTTTGGAAAGGGAAGGAGTTGGATATCACATTTCATGTTAGAGTTAGGATCTCAGGTTTGGTATTAGAGGCATTGAGATATCACATCTCATGCTATCAGAAGGGTATCAGGATTGGAATGGGAAGGAGTTGGATATCACATCTCATGCTAAAGGGAGGGTCTCAGGTTCAGAAGGGGAAGGATTTGGATATCACATCTCATGTTATAGGAAGGATCTCAGGTTTGGTATTAGAAGCATTGAGATATCACATCTCATGCTATCGGATGGATCTCAGGTTTGGTATTAGAAGCATTGAGATATCACATCTCATGCTATAGGAAGGGTCTCAGGATTGGAATGGGAAGGAGTTGGATATCACATCTCATGTTATAGGAAGGATCTCAGGTTTGGTATTAGAAGCATTGAGATATCACATCTCATGCTATAGGACTGGTCTCAGGATTGGAATGGGAAGGAGTTGGATATCACATCTCATGCTATAGGAAGGGTCTCAGGTTTGGTATAAGCATTGAGATATCACATCTCAAGCTATCGGAAGGGTCTCAGGATTGGAATGGGAAGGAGTTGGATATCACATCTCATGTTATAGGAAGAGTCTCATGCTAAGACCTGATAGACCCTTCCTATAACATGAGATGGGAATATCCAACTCCTTCCCATTCCAATCCTGAGACCCTTCCGATAGCAGAGATGTGATATCTCAATGCTTATACCAAACCTGAGACCCTTCCTATAGCATGAGATGTGATATCCAACTCCTTCCCATTCCAATACTGAGACCCTTCCTATAGCATGAGATGTGATATCTCAATGCTTCTAATATCAAACTTGAGACCCTCCCTATAGCATGAGATGTGATATCCAAGTCCTTCCCATTCCAATCCTGAGACACTTCCTATAGCATGAGATGTGATATCTCAATGCTTCTAATACCAAACCTGAGACTCTTCCTATAACATGAGATGGGATATCCAACTCCTTCCCATTCCAATCCTGAGACCCTTCCGAAAGCAGAGATGTGATATCTCAATGCTTATACCAAACCTGAGACCCTTCCTATGGCATGAGATGTCATATACAGATCCTTCCCATTCCAATCCTGAGACCCTTCCTATAGCATGAGATGTGACATTTCAATGCTTATACCAAACCTAAAACCCTTCCTATAGCATGAGATGTGATATCCAACTCCTTCCCATTCCAATCCTGAGACCCTTCCTATAGCATGAGATGTGATATCCAATGGCTCTAATACCAAACCTGAGATCCTTCCTCTAACATGAAATGTGATATCCAACTCCTTCCCTTTCCAAACCTGAGAGCCTACCTATAGCATGAGATGTGATATCAAAGTCCTTCCCATTCCAATCCTTAGACCCTTCCTACAGCATGCAATATGATATCTCAATGATTCTAATAACAAACCTGAGACCCGTCCTATAACATGAGATGTGATATCCAACTCCTTCCCATTCCAATCCTGAGACACTTCCGATAGCAGAGATGTGATATCTCAATGCTTATACCAAACCTGAGACCCTTCCTATAACATGAGATGTGATATCCAATTCCTTCCCATTCCAAACCTGAGACCCTTCCTACAGCATGTGATGTGATATCTCAATGCTTCTAATACCAAACCTGAGACCAGTCCTATAACATGAGATGGGATATCCAACTCCTTCCCGTTCCAAACCTGAGACCCTTCCTATAGCATGAGATGTGATATCCAACTCCTTCCCGTTCCAAACCTGAGATCCTTCCTATAGCATGAGATGTGATATCCAACTCCTTCCCATTCCAATCCTGAGACCCTTATGATAGCATGAGATGTAATATCTCAATGCCTCTAATACCAAATCTGAGATTCTTCCGATAGCATGAGATGTGATATCTCAATGCTTCTTATACCAAACCTGAGATCCTTCCTATAACATGAGATGTGATATCCAAATCCTTCCCCTTCCAAACCTGAGACCCTCCCTTTAGCATGAGATGTGATATCCAAGTCCTTCCCATTCCAATCCTGAGACCCTTCCTATAGCATGTGATGTGATATCTCAATGCTTATACCAAACCTGAGACCCTTCCTATGGCATGAGATGTCATATACAACTCCTTCCCATTCCAATCCTGAGCCCTTCCTAATTCATGAGATGTGATATCTCAATGCTTATACCAAACCTGAGACTCTTCCTATAGCATGAGATGTGATATCCAACTTCTTCCCATTCCAATCCTGAGACCCTTCCTATAACATGAGATGTGATGTCTCAATGCTTCTAATACCAAACCTGAGATCTTTCCTATAACATGAGATGTGATATCCAACTCCTTCCCATTCCAATCCTGAGACCCTTCCTATAGCATGTGATGTGATATCTCAATGCTTATACCAAACCTGAGACCCTTCCTATAGCTTGAGATGTGATATCCAACTCCTTCCCATTCCAATCCTGAGACCCTTCCTATAGCATGAGATGTGATATCTCAATACTTCTAATACCAAACCTGAGATCCTTCTGATAACATGAGATGTGATATCCAAATCCTTCCCCTTCCAAACCTGAGACCCTCCCTTTAGCATGAGATGTGATATCCAACTCCTTCCGATTCCAATCCTGAGACCATTCTGATAGCATGAGATGTGATATCTCAATGCTTCTAATACCAAACATGAGATCCTTCCGATAGCATGAGATGTGATATCTCAATGCTTCTAATACCAAACCTGAGATCCTTCCTATAACATGAGATGTGATATCCAAATCCTTCCCTTTCCAAACCTGAGACCCTCCCTTTAGCATGAGATGTGATATCCAACTCCTTCCCATTCCAATCCTGAGACCCTTCTGATAGCATGAGATGTGATATCTCAATGCCTCTAATACCAAACCTGAGATCCTACCTCTAACATGAAATGTGATATCCAACTCTTTCCCCTTCCAAACCTGAGAGCCTTCCTATAGCATGAGATGTGATATCCAAGTCCTTCCCATTCCAATCCTGAGACGCTTCCTATAACATGAGATGTGATATCCAACTCCTTCCCATTCCAACCTGAGACCCTTCGTATAGCATGAGATGGGATATCCAGCTCCTTCCAAATCCAATCCTGATACCCTTCCGATAGCATGAGATGTGATATCCCAATGCTTATACCAAACCTGAGACCCATACTATTGCATGAGATGTGATATCAAACTCCTTCCCATTCCAATCCTGAGACCCTTCCTATAGCTTGAGATGTGATATCCAACTCTTTCTGATTCCAATTCTGAGACCCTTCCTATACCATGAGACTTGATATCTCAGTGCTTCTAATACCAAACCTGAGACCCGTCCTATAACATGAGATGTGATATCCAAATCCTTCCCCTTCAAACCTTAGACCCTTCCTTTATCATGAGATGTGATATCCAACTCCTTCCCATTCCAATCCTGAGACCCTTCCGATATCGTGAGATGTGATATCTCAATGCTTCTAATATCAAACTTGAGACCCTCCCTATAGCATGAGATGTGATATCCAAGTCCTTCCCATTCCAATCCTGAGACCCTTCCTATAGCATGAGATGTGATATCTCAATGCTTCTAATACCAAACCTGAGACCCTTCCTATAACATGAGATGGGAATATCCAACTCTTCCCATTCCAATCCTGAGACCCTTCCGATAGAAGAGATGTGATATCTCAATGCTCATACCAAACCTGAGATCCTTCCTATAGCATGAGATGTGATATCCTACTCCTTCCCATTCCAATCCTGAGACCCTTCCTATAGCATAAGATGTGATATCTCAATGCTTCTAATATCAAACTTGAGACCCTCCCTATAGCATGAGATGTGATATCCAAGTCCTTCCCATTCAAATCCTGAGACACTTCCTATAGCATGAGATGTGATATCTCAATGCTTCTAATACCAAACCTGAGACTCTTCCTATAACATGAGATGGGATATCCAACTCCTTCCCATTCCAATCCTGAGACCCTTCCGATAGCAGAGATGTGATATCTCAAAGCTTATACCAAACCTGAGACCCTTCCTATGGCTTGAGATGTCATATACAACTCCTTCCCATTCCAATCCTGAGACCCTTCCGATAGCATGAGATGTGATATCTCAATGCTTATACCAAGCCTGAGACCCTTCCTATAGCATGAGATGTGATATCCAACTCCTTCCCATTCCAATCATGAGACCCTTCCTATAGCATGAGATGTGATGTCTCAATGCTTCTAATACCAAACCTGAGATCCTTCGTTTAACATGAGATGTGATATCCAACTCCTTCCATTCCAATCCTGAGACCCTTCCTATAGCATGAGATGTGATATCTCAATGCTTATACCAAACCTGAGACCCTTCCTATAGCATGAGATGTGATATCCAACTCCTTCCCATTCCAATCCTGAGACCCTTCCTATAGCATGAGATGTGATATCTCAATGCCTCTAATACCAAACCTGAGATCCTTCCTCTAACATGAAATGTGATATCCAACTCCTTCCCTTTCCAAACCTGAGAGCCTATCCATAGCATGAGATGTGATATCCAAGTCCTTCCCATTCCAATCCTTAGACCCTTCCTACAGCATGCAATATATATGATATCTCAATGATTCTAATAACAATCCTGAGACCCGTCCTATAACATGAGATGGGATATCCAACTCCTTCCCATCCCAATCCTGAGACACTTCCGATTGCAGAGATGTGATATCTCAATGCTTATACCAAACCTGAGACTCTTCCTATAACATGAGATGTGATATCTGTTAGGAAAGATTTCGTAATTGTAGGTAATTTTCCTTCCATGTGGCAACCCCTAAACTTTTTGCTGTTGTTTTTCACCTTGTTCTCGACTTTGCCAGAGAAGTGCAGCCTTCTGCCGCACTCCTCTGGGCTTTCGCTCCTTTCTTACGGGGAAACTTGCATGGCCTTAAGACAGTCAGTACCGGGAAACGCTGTTTTCCGTAGTTTCTTTTATCATGTTGCGGCTTTCGTGCAACATGACACAAGAGGGCACTGTAAGCTAAGTTACTGCTCTCTTGGGATTCTAGCCTTCTACAGGCCCTAGATACTCTTTCAGGATTGTAACTGATCGGTGCAAGTGATTCACGGACGGTGAATGGTGGCAGCGATCGTTTCTTGTGTTTTGAGCTCCTTTTGGCGTTCTAAGCGCGTTTCTCGCACTTAACCCAAAATGATGGCCTGGCTCCCAAAATTGGCCAGACCACGAGGCTCCTTTATCCTGTCCGCTGACCGTCTTGCTCCCTTCACCTTCCCCAGGTCGAGCCGACCCGGGGCCTTCCTTATTTGGGCATGTACTTTCCCGCGAAACACGGATGCTTTCGCGGGCTTCTACATGTCTTGTGTGTGCCTCCAGGATGTGGGCTGGGATGTCTGGTCCCGTGTGAATGCCTGGGACCACCGTGGTCCGTGATAGGTCCACGAATGGTGTGAGTGTTGATGAGCGGATCTCCCATTGGGTCCCCACCGTTTTGGCACGAAGGGAACCGTGGATAAGAGGGGGCTGGAAACACCACTACCATGTCGATCTCCTGAGTTCTCACGAACGAAGGAATACAGGAGCCAAGTATCCTGCAACCAAGAGGCTGAACCGAGGAATCGCTGGTGACCCGCTGAAGGACTGCTCCTCTGCACTGCTGTCGCCTTGTGAAACCCTTTTCACCTTTGATCGAACCAGAAGGCCTGTACTAGTACTTCGACCCTTGGAATAGCGGGGATAGCTATTCTCGGCATCTTCACCAGCTCCTGCTAGTAAGCCTTCGGAAGCGTCTCTGGCCCATCCAGCAGACTGACCAGCCTACACAGGAGTCTTGCTCTGTAACTGCCACCAGGTTGTGTAGTATATCGAGTCCTTGTCACTCTCACACGATTCGTACACTTGGCGTTCCCAGGTCTGAAGTGAGTAGTGTACATTTGGCTCAGATACACACGGCCGCTCCGTTGCCCTGCTGTGGTAACAAACTGTGCGGGTTCCTTCGTTTGGGACGTCTTTTACTCAACTCTGCTGCTGCAGACTCAACACGACGACGAGACATCCCCTGCTCTTCTGAACCTGCCAGCGACTGAAACTGACGCGGAGAAGCCTGGGTCTGCTTGCATCGGGGACCGGTGAGTAGCATAGCTAGGAACTGGTCGCCCTCCTGCAGGAACCCATAGCTTTTCCCCGCTGTGTCAAAACAGCATGCCTTTCCGTACTCGCGCTCTGCTTCTGCCCTTGAGTCGCGGAACACTGTTCTTCTTCGTTTGTGCACTAAACTGAACTGCCTGATCTCCCTCGAAGAGACTCCCCTTTTGCCCGTTGGCACCAGCGTGTGCAGGTACTTTTGAGCACAAGGCTCCACTCTTCGTAGGGCTCGGACTTCCTTTTAGTTAGGTGCCTCTGAAGGCGGACTGGGTCTAAGCATTATTTCGCACTGCCTGTTTTCCTTCCCTTTTAGGTGGACTACACATTTCGTGCATCTAACGCTTGAGACTTGTTTGTATTTGTATATATATTGTATTGGTATGGTATGTGTTGGTTTACTAGAGTTGTATTGTGATTTCTCGCTACGGTCATTGTTTTAAAGGCCTTGGAATAAATGTGTATATATTTTTAATATAGCACCTGTTTGGAGTAGTTTGTAAGTGTCCTTGCTTTGTGTGCTCATTGCGGGCTTTCAGTCACCCTCACCTCTCTTGAGACCTAGTCTTGACCGCCGCGATCGCTACCTTGATTGGTCTGGCTTGTCCAGAGGTTACCCTGTTCCAAGAAATTAGGTTGGCCATCTGAACTTCTGCGCCACCAGGACAGAGTTCAGAAATCCGTCTTAACAATATCCAACTCCTTCCCATTCCAAACCTGAGACCCTTCCTATAGCATGAGATGTGATATCCAACTCCTTCCCATCCCAATCCTGAGACATTTCCGATTGCAGAGATGTGATATCTCAATGCTTATACCAAACCTGAGACTCTTCCTATAACATGAGATGTGATATCCAACTCCTTCCCGTTCCAAACCTGAGACCCTTCCTATAGCATGAGATGTGATATCCAACTCCTTCCCATTCCAATCCTGAGACCCTTCCGATAGCATGAGATGTGATATCTCAATGCTTCTAATACCAAACCTGAGATCCTTCCTATAACATGTGATGTGATATCCAAATTCTTCCCCTTCCAAACCTGAGACCCTCCCTTTAGCCTGAGATGTGATATCCAACTCCTTCCCATTCCAATCCTGAGACCCTTATGATAGCATGAGATGTGATATCTCAATGCCTCTAATACCAAACCTGAGATCCTTCCTATAACCTGAGATGTGATATCCAAATCCTTCCCCTTCCAAACCTGAGACCCTCCCTTTAGCATGAGATGTGATATCCAACTCCTTCCCATTCCAATCCTGAGACCCTTCTGATAGCATGAGATGTGATATCTCAATGCCTCTAATACCAAACCTGATATCCTACCTCTAACATGAAATGTGATATCCAACTCCTTCCCTTTCCAAACCTGAGACCCTGCCTATAGCATGAGATGTGATATCCAAGTCCTTCCCATTCCAATCCTGAGACCCTTCCTATAGCATGTGATGTGATATCTCAATGCTTATACCAAACCTGAGACCCTTCCTATGGCATGAGATGTCATATACAACTCCTTCCCATTCCAATCCTGAGACCCTTCCTATAGCATGTGATGTGATATCTCAATGCTTATAACAAACCTGAGACCCTTCCTATAGCTTGAGATGTGATATCCAACTCCTTCCCATTCCAATCCTGAGACCCTTCCTATAGTATGAGATGTGATATCTCAATACTTCTAATACCAAACCTGAGATCCTTCCGATAACATGAGATGTGATATCCAAATCCTTCCCCTTCCAAACCTGAGACCCTCCCTTTAGCATGAGATGTGATATCCAACTCCTTCCCATTCCAATCCTGAGACCCTTCTGATAGCATGAGATGTGATATCTCAATGCTTCTAATACCAAACCTGAGATCCTTCCGATAGCATGAGATGTGATATCTCAATGCTTCTAATACCAAACCTGAGCTCCTTCTTATAACATGAGATGTGATATGCAAATCCTTCCCCTTCCAAACCTGAGACCCTCCCTTTAGCATGAGATGTGATATCCAACTCCTTCCCATTCCAATCCTGAGACCCTTCTGATAGCATGAGATGTGATATCTCAATGCCTCTAATACCAAACCTGAGATCCTACCTCTAACATAAAATGTGATATCCAACTCTTTCCCCTTCCAAACCTGAGAGCCTTCCTATAGCATGAGATGTGATATCCAACTCCTTCCCGTTCCAAACCTGAGACCCTTCCTATAGCATGAGATGTGATATCCAACTCCTTCCCATCCCAATCCTGAGACATTTCCGATTGCAGAGATGTGATATCTCAATGCTTATACCAAACCTGAGACTCTTCCTATAACATGAGATGTGATATCCAACTCCTTCCCGTTCCAAACCTGAGACCCTTCCTATAGCATGAGATGTGATATCCAACTCCTTCCCATTCCAATCCTGAGACCCTTCCGATAGCATGAGATGTGATATCTCAATGCTTCTAATACCAAACCTGAGATCCTTCCTATAACATGTGATGTGATATCCAAATTCTTCCCCTTCCAAACCTGAGACCCTCCCTTTAGCATGAGATGTGATATCCAACTCCTTCCCATTCCAATCCTGAGACCCTTATGATAGCATGAGATGTGATATCTCAATGCCTCTAATACCAAACCTGAGATCCTTCCTATAACATGAGATGTGATATCCAAATCCTTCCCCTTCCAAACCTGAGACTCTCCCTTTAGCATGAGATGTGATATCCAACTACTTCCCATTCCAATCCTGAGACCCTTCTGATAGCATGAGATGTGATATCTCAATGCCACTAATGCCAAACCTGATATCCTACCTCTAACATGAAATGTGATATCCAACTCCTTCCCTTTCCAAACCTGAGACCCTGCCTATAGCATGAGATGTGATATCCAAGTCCTTCCCATTCCAATCCTGAGACCCTTCCTATAGCATGTGATGTGATATCTCAATGCTTATACCAAACCTGAGACCCTTCCTATGGCATGAGATGTCATATACAACACCTTCCCATTCCAATCCTGAGACCCTTCCTATAGCATGTCATGTGATATCTCAATGCTTATACCAAACCTGAGACCCTTCCTATAGCTTGAGATGTGATATCCAACTCCTTCCCATTCCAATCCTGAGACCCTTCCTATAGCATGAGATGTGATATCTCAATACTTCTAATACCAAACCTGAGATCCTTCCGATAACATGAGATGTGATATCCAAATCCTTCCCCTTCCAAACCTGAGACCCTCCCTTTAGCATGAGATGTGATATCCAACTCCTTCCCATTCCAATCCTGAGACCCTTCTGATAGCATGAGATGTGATATCTCAATGCTTCTAATACCAAACCTGAGATCCTTCCGATAGCATGAGATGTGATATCTCAATGCTTCTAATACCAAACCTGAGCTCCTTCTTATAACATGAGATGTGATATCCAAATCCTTCCCCTTCCAAACCTGAGACCCTCCCTTTAGCATGAAATGTGATATCCAACTCATTCCCATTCCAATCCTGAGACCCTTCTGATAGCATGAGATGTGATATCTCAATGCCTCTAATACCAAACCTGAGATCCTACCTCTAACATGAAATGTGATATCCAACTCTTTCCCCTTCCAAACCTGAGAGCCTTCCTATAGCATGAGATGTGATATCCAAGTCCTTCCCATTCCAATCCTGAGACCCTTCCTATAACATGAGATGTGATATCCAACTCCTTCCCATTCCAACCTGAGACCCTTTCTATAGCATGAGATGGGATATCCAACTCCTTCCAAATCCAATCCTGATACCCTTCCGATAGCATGAGATGTGATATCCCAATGCTTATACCAAACCTGAGACCCATACTATGGCATGAGATGTGATATCAAACTCCTTCCCATTCCAATCCTGAGACCCTTCCTATAGCTTGAGATGTGATATCCAACTCCTTCCCATTCTAATTCTGAGACCCTTCCTATACCATGAGACTTGATATCTCAATGCTTCTAATACCAAACCTGAGACCCGCCCTATAACATGAGATGTGATATCCAAATCCTTCCCCTTCCAAACCTTAGACCCTTCCTTTATCATGAGATGTGATATCCAACTCCTTCCCATTCCAATCCTGAGACCCTTCCGATATCATGAGATGTGATATCTCAATGCTTCTAATATCAAACTTGAGACCCTCCCTATAGCATGAGATGTGATATCCAAGTCCTTCCCATTCCAATCCTGAGACCCTTCCTATAGCATGAGATGTGATGTCTCAATGCTTCTAATACCAAACCTGAGACCCTTCCTATAACATGAGATGGGAATATCCAACTCCTTCCCATTCCAATCCTGAGACCCTTCCGATAGCAGAGATGTGATATCTCAATGCTTATACCAAACCTGAGATCCTTCCTATAACATGAGATGTGATATCCAACTCCTTCCCATTCCAATCCTGAGACACTTCCTATAGCATGAGATGTGATATCTCACTGCTTATACCAAACCTGAGACCCATCCTATAGCATGAGATGTGATATCCAACTCCTTCCCATTCCAATCCTGAGACCCTTCCTATAGCATATGTGATATCTCAATGCTTCTAATATCAAACGTGAGATCCTCCCTATAGCATGAGATGTGATATCCAAGTCCTTCCCATTCCAATCCTGAGACACTTCCTATAGCATGAGATGTGATATCTCAATGCTTCTAATACCAAACCTGAGACTCTTCCTATAACATGAGATGGGATATCCAACTCCTTCCCATTCCAATCCTGAGACCTTTCCGATAGCAGAGATGTGATATCTCAATGCTTATACCAAACCTGAGACCCTTCCTACGGCATGAGATGTCATATACAACTCCTTCCCATTCCAATCCTGAGACCCTTCCTATAGCATGAGATGTGATATCTCAATGCTTATAGCAAACCAGAGACCCTTCCTATAGCATGAGATGTGATATCCAACTCCTTCCCATTCCAATCCTGAGACCCTTCCTATAGCATGAGATGTGATGTCTCAGTGCTTCTAATACCAAACCTGAGATCCTTCATATAACATGAGATGTGATATCCAACTCCTTCCCATTCCAATCCTGAGACCCTTATGATAGCATGAGATGTGATATCTCAATGCCTCTTATACCAAACCTGAGATCCTTCCGATAGCATGAGATGTGATATCTCAATGCTTCTAATACCAAACCTGAGATCCTTCCTATAATATGAGATGTGATTTCCAAATCCTTCCCCTTCCAAACCTGAGACCCTCCCTTTAGCATGAAATGTGATATCCAACTCCTTCCCATTCCAATCCTGAGACCCTTCTGATAGCATGAGATGTGATATCTCAATGCCTCTAATACCAAACCTGAGATCCTACCTCTAACATGAAATGTGATATCCATCTCCTTCCCTTTCCAAACCTGAGACCCTGCCTATAGCATGAGATGTGATATCCAACTCCTTCCCATTCCAATCCTGAGACCCTTCCTATAGCATGTGATGTGATATCTCAATGCTTATACCAAACCTGAGACCCTTCCTATGGCATGAGATGTCATATACAACTCCTTCCCATTCCAACCCTGAGACCCTTCCTATAGCATGAGATGTGATATCTCAATGCTTATACCAAACCTGAGACCCTTCCTATAGCATGAGATGTGATATCCAACTTCTTCCCATTCCAATCCTGAGACCCTTCCTATAGCATGAGATGTGATATCTCAATGCTTATACCAAACCTGAGACCCTTCCTATAGCTTGAGATGTGATATCCAACTCCTTCCCATTCCAATCCTGAGACCCTTCCTATAGCATGAGATGTGATATCTCAAGGCCTCTAATACCAAACCTGAGATCCTTCCTCTAACATGAAATGTGATATCCAACTCCTTCCCCTTCCAAACCTGAGAGCCTTCCTATAGCATGAGATATGATATCCAAGTCCTTCCCATTCCAATCCTGAGACCCTTCCTATAACATGAAATGTGATATCCAACTCCTTCCCATTCTAACCTGAGACCCTTCCTATAGCATGAGATGGGATATCCAACTCCTTCCAAATCCAATACTGATACCCTTCCGATAGCATGAGATGTGATATCCCAATGCTTCTACCAAACCTGAGACCCATACTATGGCATGAGATGTGATATCAAACTCCTTCCCATTCCAATCCTGAGACGCTTCCTATAGCTTGAGATGTGATATCCAACTCCTTCCCATTCCAATTCTGAGACCCTTCTTAAACCATGACACTTGATATCTCAATGCTTCTAATACCAAACCTGAGACCCGTCCTATAACATGAGATGTGATATCCAAATCCTTCCCCTTCCAAACCTTAGACCCTTCCTTTATAATGAGATGTGATATCCAACTCCTTTCCATTCCAATCCTGAGACCCTTCCGATATCATGAGATTTGTTATCTCAATGCTTCTAATATCAAACTTGAGACCCTCCCTATAGCATGAGATGTGACATCCAAGTCCTTCCCATTCCAATCCTGAGACCCTTCCTATAGCATGAGATGTGATTTCTCAATGCTTCTAATACCAAACCTGAGACCCTTCCTATAACATGAGATGGGATATCCAACTCCTTCCCATTCCAATCCTGAGACCCTTCCGATAGCAGAGATGTGATATCTCAATGCTTATACCAAACCTGAGACCCTTCTTAAGGCCTGAGATGTCATATACAACTCCTTCCCATTGCAATCCTGAGACCCTTCCTATAGCATGAGATGTGATATCTCAATGCTTATACCAAACCTGAGACCCTTCCTATAGCATGAGATGTGATATCCAACTTCTTCCCATTCCAATCCTGAGACCCTTCCTATAGCATGAGATGTGATATCTCAATGCTTATACCAAACCTGAGACCCTTCCTATAGCTTGAGATGTGATATCCAACTCCTTCCCATTCCAATCCTGAGACCCTTCCTATAGCATGAGATGTGATATCTCAAGGCCTCTAATACCAAACCTGAGATCCTTCCTCTAACATGAAATGTGATATCCAACTCCTTCCCCTTCCAAACCTGAGAGCCTTCCTATAGCATGAGATATGATATCCAAGTCCTTCCCATTCCAATCCTGAGACCCTTCCTATAACATGAAATGTGATATCCAACTCCTTCCCATTCTAACCTGAGACCCTTCCTATAGCATGAGATGGGATATCCAACTCCTTCCAAATCCAATACTGATACCCTTCCGATAGCATGAGATGTGATATCCCAATGCTTCTACCAAACCTGAGACCCATACTATGGCATGAGATGTGATATCAAACTCCTTCCCATTCCAATCCTGAGACGCTTCCTATAGCTTGAGATGTGATATCCAACTCCTTCCCATTCCAATTCTGAGACCCTTCTTAAACCATGACACTTGATATCTCAATGCTTCTAATACCAAACCTGAGACCCGTCCTATAACATGAGATGTGATATCCAAATCCTTCCCCTTCCAAACCTTAGACCCTTCCTTTATAATGAGATGTGATATCCAACTCCTTTCCATTCCAATCCTGAGACCCTTCCGATATCATGAGATTTGTTATCTCAATGCTTCTAATATCAAACTTGAGACCCTCCCTATAGCATGAGATGTGACATCCAAGTCCTTCCCATTCCAATCCTGAGACCCTTCCTATAGCATGAGATGTGATTTCTCAATGCTTCTAATACCAAACCTGAGACCCTTCCTATAACATGAGATGGGATATCCAACTCCTTCCCATTCCAATCCTGAGACCCTTCCGATAGCAGAGATGTGATATCTCAATGCTTATACCAAACCTGAGACCCTTCTTAAGGCCTGAGATGTCATATACAACTCCTTCCCATTGCAATCCTGAGACCCTTCCTATAGCATGAGATGTGATATCTCAATGCTTATACCAAATCTGAGACCCTTCCTATAGCATGAGATGTGATATCCAACACCTTCCCATTCCAATTCTGAGACCCTTCCTATAGCATGAGAAGTGATATCTCCATGCTTATACCAAACCTGAGACCCTTCCTATAGCATGAGATGTGATATCCAAATCCTTCCCATTCCAATCATGAGACCCTTCCTATAGCATGAGATGTGATATCTCAATGCTTATACCAAACCTGAGCCTACCTATAGCATGAGATGTGATATCCAAGTCCATCCCATTCCAATCCTTAGACCCTTCCTACAGCATGCGATTGTTAAGACGGATTTCTGAACTCTGTCCTGGTGGCGCAGAAGTTCAGAAGGCCAACCTAATTACTTGGAACAGGGTAACCTCTGGACAAGCCAGACCAATCAAGGTAGCGATCGCGGCGGTCAAGACTAGGTCTCAAGAGGGGTGAGGGTGACTGAAAGCCCGCAATGAGCACACAAAGCAAGAGCGCTTACAAACTACTCCAAACAGTTGTTATATCAAAAATAGATACACATTTATTTTAAGGCCTTTAAAATAATGACCGTAGCGAGAAAATCACAATATCACAATATTAAACCAACACATACCATATCAACACAATATATATACAAATACACAGTCGCAAGCGTTTAAAGCACGAAATATGTAGTCCACCTGCAAGGGAAGGAAAACAGGCAGTGCGATACCGCTTTAGACTCAGTTCGCCTTCAGAGGCACCTACTAGATGGAAGTCCGAGCCCTGCGAAGAGTGGAGCCTTGTGCTCAAAGTACCTGCCACGCCGGTGCCAACGGGCAAAAGGGGAAGCTCTTCGGAGGAAGTCAGGCAGTTCGGGTTAGTGCACAGCAGAAGGAGAACAGGTTCCGTAACTCAAGCGCAGCCTCCACAGCGGGCAGAAGCAGAGCGCGAGTACGGCCAAAAGGGTGCTGTTTTTACACAGCAGGGAAAAGCAATGGGATACTGCAGGAGGGCGACCAGATCCTAGCTAAACTACTCACCGGTCCCCGAAGCAAGCAGACCCAGGCTTCTCCACGTTCGTTTCAGCAGCTGGCAGGTTCAGAAGAGCAGGGAACGCCTCGTAGTCGTGTAGAGCAAAAAGACGTCCCAATCGACGAAACCAGCACAGTTTGTTGCCGCAGCAGGACAACGGAGCGGCCGTGTGTATTCGAGCCAAATGTACACTCCTCCCTTCAGACTTGGGAACGCCAAGTGTACGAAGCGTGGGAGAGTGACAAGGACTCGGAATACAACACAACCTGGCGGCGGTTACAGAGCAGGACTCCCTTGTAAGCTGGTCAGTCAACTGGATGGCCCAGAGACACTTCCGAAGGCTTACTTGGCAGGAGAGGATGAAGTCGCCGGGAATAGCTGTTCCTGCTATTCCAAAGGTCGAAGCACCAGTACAGGCCTTCTGGTTCGATCCAAGGAGGAAAGGGTTTCACAGGACGACAGCAGTGCAAAGGAGGATTCCTTCAGCGGGTCACCAGCGATTCCTCGGTCCAGCCTCTTGGTTGCAGGATACTTGGCTCCTGTATTCCTTCGTTCGTGAGAACTCAGGAGATCGACCTGGTAGTGGTGTTTCCAGCTCCCTCTTATCCACGGTTCCCTTCGCGCCAAAACGGAGGGGAGCAAATGGGAGATCCGCTCATCAACACACATACCATACGTGGACCAATCACGGACCACGGTGGTCCCAGGCATTCACACCACCCTAGACTCTCTGGCACCCAGGATGTGTATTGGGACCAGACATCCCAGCCCCCACCCTGGAGGCACACAAACGACATGTAGAAGCCCGCGAAAGCAACCACGTTTCGCGGGAAAGTACATGCCCAAATAAGGAAGGCCCCGGGTCGCCCGACCTGGGGAAGGTGAAGGGAGCATGACGGTCAGTGGACAGGACAAAGGAGCCTCGTGGTCTGGCCATTTTGGGAGCCAGGCCACCATTTTGGGTTCAGTGCGAAAAACGTGCTCAGAACGCCAAAAGGAGCTCAAAATAAACAAAACGATCGCTGCCACCATTCCAGTCCCTGAATGACTTGCACCGATCAAATACCATCCTAAAAGAGTATCTAGGGCCTGTAGAAGGCTAGAGACCCAAGAGAGCTGTAACTTAGCTTACAGTGCCCTCTTGTGTCATGTTGCACTAAAGCCGCAACATGATAAAAGAAACTACGGGAAACAGCGTTCCCCGGTACTGACTGTCTTAAGGGCATGTCAGTTTCCCCGTAAGAAAGGAGCGAAAGCCCAGAGAAGTGCGGCAGAAGGCTGTACTTCTCTGGCAAAGTCAAGAACAAGGTTAAAAACAATAGCAAAAAGTTTAGGGGTTGCCACATGGAAGGAAAATTCCCTACAATTACGAAATCTTTCCTAACACTCGCCCCTCCCAGACTATGGACAGGGGGAACTAATCCACCCCTGGATGAGTCTCTTGTTCAGGTCGGTTAAACATTCTGGACAACCCATCAGCATTGCTATGTTGGACACCTGGCCTATGCTCAATAGTGAAGTCGAAGCCTTGTAGACTTATGGACCACCTAAGCAACTTTGGATTCTCCCCCTTCATGTTCATTAGCCACTTTAACGGCTTATGGTCAGTCTGCACAGTGAAGTGGGTCACATAGAGGTAGGGCCTCAGCTTCCTTAGGGCCCACACAACAGAGAAACATTCTTTCTCTACCGTGGACCATCTGAGCTCTCTGTCCTTAAACTGGCGACTAATAAAACCGATAGGGTGTTCCTTACCCTTCTCATCTACTTGTGATAATACAGCTCCTATCCCAGTGTCAGAGGCATCCGTCTGCACGATAAAAGGTCTTTGATAATCCGGGGCCCTAAGGACAGGGGCCTGGCACAAGGAGTCTTTTAAGCCATTGAAGGCCTTCTCACACTCGTCGGTCCAAGTTACCTTCTTGGGTTTCTTCGGAGTTGTGAGGGCAGTCAGAGGAGCAGCTATGGTGCCATAGTCTGCCACAAAAGTGCGGTAATACCCCGTGAGTCCTAAAAAGGCTCTCACTTGGGTTTGCGTAGTGGGGGTAGGCCAGTCTTGTACTGCTTGTACCTGACTGAGTAGAGGCTGTCTCCTCCCTCCACCTACTTCATGTCCAAGGTAAACCACTGAGCCTTGTCCATTTTGGTGAGGGGCCACGCGGACACCCTCAAAAGAGCTCTCTGAAGGACTGCTTTGGAACAGGTCGGGGAGAGGTTCAGACTCCTCTTCCTCAACGTCTGAAGCCAATAGCAGTGCTGCGATTTCGCCGCTTGGGACGAAAGCCTTCAGCCTATTCATGTGAAACACTTTGGGAGCCTTTCCAGGCCTTCCAAGGTCCACTGAATAGTTAACCTCACCCAGGGGCTCCACCACTGGGTAAGGGCCTGACCAATTAAAAAATAAAGCTTGAGGCCTTATGGGATTCATGATCAGGACCTGCTGACCAAGTGTAAAGTTGATGAGGGAAGCTTTCTGGTCGTACCAAGGTTTCACCAGCGCTTGCCCTGCCTTCAATTTATCACTAGCCAAGCCCATCAGAAGTACCATCCGTTTTCTGAGCCCTAGCACATAATCAACTACATTGGTAGTAACAGGGGGAGTGGGCATCTCCCATCCCTCCTTGACAATGGCTAAGGGTCCCCGTACGGGATGACCGAACAGAAGTTTGAAGGGGCTGAAGCCAACACCCTCCTGTGGTACCTCTCGGTAGGCAAACAGTAAGCATGAAACAAGAAGATCCCATTTTCTTCTCTGGGGCTCCTCCAGAGCCCCAATCATGCTCGTTAACGTCCTGTCGAAACGCCCCCCCAGACCATTGGTCTGGGGGTGGTATGCAGAAGAGAACCTGTAGGTGACCCCACATTCTTTCCACATAGCCTGCCTATACTTCGACATAAAGTTGCTGCCATGATCCGACACAACTTCTTTAGGGAAGCCAACCCTAGTAAACATGCCGAGTAAAGCTTCTGCAACTGGCTTGGCAGTTACAGTTGTAAATGGGACGGCCTCAGGATACCTGGTTGCATGGTCGACCAGCACCAGGATAAACCTATTGCCTGAGGATGTTTGCGGGTCAAGGGGACCAACCATGTCGATCCCTACCCTTTCAAATGGTACCCCCACAACTGGGAGCGGTACCAACGGAGCTTGGATTGTCGCGCCAACCTTACCAGACAACTGGCAGGAGGCACAACTCCTGCAGTGACTTTCTACTTGCTCCCCCATCTTGGGCCAGTAGAAGTGCATGGATAACCTTTGCTTGGTTTTCCTCATACCGAGGTGACCAGCAATGGGAACTTCATGCGCCAACTGCAGGAGGAAGGGCCTAACAGCAAGGGGAACCACCAACCTCCTATGGTCTCCTTCTGTAGACTCTGTGGGCTCACTATACAGGAGTCCACCTTCCTGGTAAATCCTACGCATCCCAGGAGGTTCACCCTCAAGCTGGGAGCAGGCCTGTCTCCTTAGGCCTTCCAGAGATGGGCACTCACGTTGGCCTTTACTGAATTCGTCCCTATCAGGACCTCCTTCAACTAACAAGTCTTTTAGTTCAGGATGATCGTTGGGGTCGAATACTTCAGGCATCGCCACCTCCTCGTCAGGCCCGGGCGATTGACCAACTTCCTCCACCGCAGTGGTAGGCGAGCTCGGGGGAATATTCTCTTTCCCTCGTTTTGACTTGTAGACTCCTTTCGCCTTGGGCTTCCCCTTCGGCTGGGGCGGCGTATTGGACTTGGCCAATGCTGCCCGTGCTTGAGACCGTGTGTAGGGTCTTTCGGCAGTGTCTCCTACGAGCCCTAAAGCTCTGAGATCATTACCTAACAAGACCTTTCCCGGGACGTTTCTCTGAATGCTCACTGGAATCCTGACTGCTGTACCATTTAAAGTAAGATTTACAGGGATCACGGGAAACATACGGAGGGGGCTGTCAGCCAACTTAGTGGGCATCAGAGTAGCTCTGGCAACTTCCTCTGAGTCTACCAAGGTAGAATCCACTACAGTGCGACTGCACCCACTATCCCTAAGAGCTGGAGTATCCACTCCATTGATCAGCACACTATCTTTAAAGTAGTGCTTGGTATTATCCGGAATCCTAGCATAAGCCTCTGCGACTTTAGGCTCCCAGGAACCCAGGGACACTAAAACTACCTCAGCCTCTATCCCGCTGGGAAATGAGTCTGAGGAGAAGGATGCTCCTGTAATCTCTTCTTCCTCGTAGGAGGAGAAGGCCAGATTAGCGGAGTGGACCCCCAAAGGTCTAACCTTACACCGGGGATCCCCTTTCACATGGTCAGTTGCTCCACAAGACAAACAAGCCCCAGTGGGTCTGTTTACGTAGGGAGGCTTATTGTAACCAGAGTTCTGTTTCGGAGGCTGACCTCCACTACCCTGTGAGTTCTCTTGTGTCTTACCCTTGTTTTTCTTTTTGTGGCCCTTATGGGAAGAAGATTTAGCAGATTCCCCACCCTCCATATCTTTGGACTTTTTCCCTTCCTCCTGCTTACCAGGATGAGTTTTGTCCTTATGGGACACTCGATGTGACACCCATAAGTCTGCTGCAATGGCCAGCTTCTTAGGATCTATCTCCTTCGAATCGGCCAAATGCTGCTTAAGCTCCGGGGAAGAAGAAGCAAAAATATGTTCCAGCATGACAAGATTTATCATGCCTTCGAAGGTAGAAACCTTATAATCTTCGACCCAGCCAGTTAAGTTTTTCAAGGATTCAGCGACATAAGATACCCAAGTACCACCTTCCTTTTTCTTATACTCTCGAAAACGCTTTAAATATTGGGCCGGAGTCTTCCCAAACTTTAAAATGAGAGTTTGCTTTAACATTGCGAAATCAGCCCGCTCAGCCTTCGACATTTCCATAATGGCACTACAGCCAGAATGGGGCAGTCTACTGAGCAACCACGCAATCTTATCAGCACTGTCAACTTTTTGAACCTCGCATGCATACTCAAACGCATTCAGCCAGTCCATAATGTCATTCCTTTCTTCATATACACTGAGCAGATCTTTTGGAAACCGTGGATGAGAGGAAGCCCCAGACCCATGTCCAGGACCCTTGGACCCATTTGCAACCTGAAGCTTGGCCAGTTCCAACTGGTGATCCCTGTCTTTCTGTTTTTCTGCCTGTTCGATTTTTAGTTTGGCTATGCTGAATTCAAGCTCCTGCTGCCTAAACCGCAGCTCTTGCTTCTTGAATTCAAGCATAGCCTCCCCATCAACACTGGCAGAGGAAACATTAAACATTACATCCTCCCTGTCCTCGTGGTCGCGATGGATCAGTGCAGCGGCAGAACCGTCGGTTCTACCAGTGAGAGCAGCCCCACCACCTTCTGCACTGTCCTCGGAAGTTATAGCGTCAAGCTGCGCTTCTTGCCACGCCACGATTCTCTGGATCATTTCCAATTTTGTGCCTTGAGAGGAAACACCTCTCTCCGCACACATCTTTTTCAATGTTTCTGATTTGGAAGCATTTAAAGTTAACAAGGTATTTGCTTCCATACTGTTTGATAGGACTATGGCCTTTTTAAAGTTATTCTATAACAATTCACTACGTGTACTGTTTGGAATAACCTGAAATGCCTTAGTTCGAGCGCAACACTGGATACCTTCAGTCGTATCCCACCGCTGTACACCAATTTGTTAAGACGGATTTCTGAACTCTGTCCTGGTGGCGCAGAAGTTCAGAAGGCCAACCTAATTACTTGGAACAGGGTAACCTCTGGACAAGCCAGACCAATCAAGGTAGCGATCGCGGCGGTCAAGACTAGGTCTCAAGAGGGGTGAGGGTGACTGAAAGCCCGCAATGAGCACACAAAGCAAGAGCGCTTACAAACTACTCCAAACAGTTGTTATATCAAAAATAGATACACATTTATTTTAAGGCCTTTAAAATAATGACCGTAGCGAGAAAATCACAATATCACAATATTAAACCAACACATACCATATCAACACAATATATATACAAATACACAGTCGCAAGCGTTTAAAGCACGAAATATGTAGTCCACCTGCCAGGGAAGGAAAACAGGCAGTGCGATACCGCTTTAGACTCAGTTCGCCTTCAGAGGCACCTACTAGATGGAAGTCCGAGCCCTGCGAAGAGTGGAGCCTTGTGCTCAAAGTACCTGCCACGCCGGTGCCAACGGGCAAAAGGGGAAGCTCTTCGGAGGAAGTCAGGCAGTTCGGGTTAGTGCACAGCAGAAGGAGAACAGGTTCCGTAAAGAATTGGAATGGGAAGGAGTTGGATATCACATCTCAAGCTATAGGAAGCGTCTCAGGATTGGAATGGGAAGGAGTTTGATATCACATCTCATGCCATAGTATGGGTCTCAGGTTTGGTAGAAGCATTGGGATATCACATCTCATGCTATAGGAAGGGTCTCAGGATTGGAATGGGAAGAAGTTGGATATCACATCTCAAGCTATAGGAAGGGTCTCAGGTTTGGTATAAGCATTGAGATATCACATCTCATGCTATAGGAAGGGTCTCAGGGTTGGAATGGGAAGGAGTTGTATATGACATCTCATGCCATAGGAAGGGTCTCAGGTTTGGTATAAGCATTGAGATATCACATCACATGCTATAGGAAGGGTCTCAGGATTGGAATGGGAAGGACTTGGATATCACATCACATGCTATAGGAAGGGTCTCAGGATTGGAATGGGAAGGACTTGGATATCACATCTCATGCTATAGGCAGGGTCTCAGGTTTGGAAAGGGAAGGAGATGGATATCACATTTCATGTTAGAGGTAGGATCTCAGGTTTGGTATTAGAGGCAATGAGATATCACATCTCATGCTATCAGAAGGGTCTCAGGATTGGAATGGGAAGGAGTTGGATATCACATTTCATGCTAAAGGGAGGGTCTCAGGTTTGGAAGGGGAAGGATTTGGAAATCACATCTCATATTATAGGAAGGATCTCAGGTTTGGTATTAGAAGCATTGAGATATCACATCTCATGCTATCGGAAGGATCTCAGGTTTGGTATAAGAGGCATTGAGATATCACATCTCATGCTATCATAAGGGTCTCAGGATTGGAATGGGAAGGAGTTGGATATCACATCTCATGTTATAGGAAGGATCTCAGGTTTGGTATTAGAAGCATTGAGACATCACATCTCATGCTATAGTAAGGGTCTCATGTTTGGAATGGGAAGGAGTTGGATATCACATATGCTATAGGAAGTGTCTCAGGTTTGGAACGGGAAGGAGTTGGATATCACATCTCATGTTATAGGAAGGGTCTCAGGTTTGGTATAAGCATTGAGATATCACATCTCTGCTATCAGGAGTGGCTCAGGATTGGAATGGGAAGGAGTTGGATATCCCATCTCATGTTAAAGGACGGGTCTCTGGTTTGGTATTAGAATCATTGAGATATCACATCGCATGCTGTAGGAAGGGTCTAAGGATTGGAATGGGATGGACTTGGATATCACATCTCATGCTATAGGTAGGCTCTCAGGTTTGGTATAAGCATTGAGATATCACATCTCATGCTATAGGAAGGGTCTCAGGATTGGAATGGGAAGGATTTGGATATCACATCTCATGCTATAGGAAGGGTCTCAGATTTGGTATAAGCATTGAGATATCACATCTCATGCTATAGGAAGGGTCTCAGGATTGGAATGGGAAGGAGTTGTATATGACATCTCAAGCCTTAGGAAGGGTCTCAGGTTTGGTATAAGCATTGAGATATCACATCTCTGCTATCGGAAGGGTCTCAGGATTGGAATGGGAAGGAGTTGGATATCCCATCTCATGTTATAGGAAGGGTCTCAGGTTTGGTATTAGAAGCATTGAGATATTACATCTCATGCTATCGGAAGGGTCTCAGGATTGGAATGGGAAGGAGTTGGATATCACATCTCATTATAAAGGAAGGGTCTAAGGTTTGGAAGGGGAAGGATTTGGATATCATATCTCATGTTATAGGACGGGTCTCAGGTTTGGTATTAGAAGCATTGAGATATCAAGTCTCATGGTATAAGAAGGGTCTCAGAATTGGAATGGGAAGGAGTTGGATATCACATCTCAAGCTATAGGAAGCGTCTCAGGATTGGAATGGGAAGGAGTTTGATATCACATCTCATGCCATAGTATGGGTCTCAGGTTTGGTAGAAGCATTGGGATATCACATCTCATGCTATAGGAAGGGTCTCAGGATTGGAATGGGAAGAAGTTGGATATCACATCTCAAGCTATAGGAAGGGTCTCAGGTTTGGTATAAGCATTGAGATATCACATCTCATGCTATAGGAAGGGTCTCAGGGTTGGAATGGGAAGGAGTTGTATATGACATCTCATGCCATAGGAAGGGTCTCAGGTTTGGTATAAGCATTGAGATATCACATCACATGCTATAGGAAGGGTCTCAGGATTGGAATGGGAAGGACTTGGATATCACATCACATGCTATAGGAAGGGTCTCAGGATTGGAATGGGAAGGACTTGGATATCACATCTCATGCTATAGGCAGGGTCTCAGGTTTGGAAAGGGAAGGAGATGGATATCACATTTCATGTTAGAGGTAGGATCTCAGGTTTGGTATTAGAGGCAATGAGATATCACATCTCATGCTATCAGAAGGGTCTCAGGATTGGAATGGGAAGGAGTTGGATATCACATTTCATGCTAAAGGGAGGGTCTCAGGTTTGGAAGGGGAAGGATTTGGAAATCACATCTCATATTATAGGAAGGATCTCAGGTTTGGTATTAGAAGCATTGAGATATCACATCTCATGCTATCGGAAGGATCTCAGGTTTGGTATAAGAGGCATTGAGATATCACATCTCATGCTATCATAAGGGTCTCAGGATTGGAATGGGAAGGAGTTGGATATCACATCTCATGTTATAGGAAGGATCTCAGGTTTGGTATTAGAAGCATTGAGACATCACATCTCATGCTATAGGAAGGGTCTCAGGATTGGAATGGGAAGGAGTTGGATATCACATCTCATGCTATAGGAAGGGTCTCAGGTTTGGTATAAGCATTGAGATATCACATCTCATGCTATAGGAAGGGTCTCAGGATTGGAATGGGAAGGATTTGGATATCACATCTTATGCTATAGGAAGGGTCTCAGGTTTGGTATAAGCACTGAGATATCACATCTCATGCTATAGGAAGGGTCTCAGGATTGGAATGGGAAGAAGTTGGATATCACATCTCATGCTATAGGAAGGGTCTCAGGTTTGGTATAAGCATTGAGATATCACATCTCATGCTATAGGAAGGGTCTCAGGGTTGGAATGGGAAGGAGTTGTATATGACATCTCATGCCATAGGAAGGGTCTCAGGTTTGGTATAAGCATTGAGATATCACATCACATGCTATAGGAAGGGTCTCACGATTGGAATGGGAAGGACTTGGATATCACATATCATGCTATAGGCAGGGTCTCAGGGTTGGAAAGGGAAGGAGATGGATATCACATTTCATGTTAGAGGTAGGATCTCAGGTTTGGTATTAGAGGCATTGAGATATCACATCTCATGCTATCAGAAGGGTCTCAGGATTGGAATGGGAAGGAGTTGGATATCACATTTCATGCTAAAGGGAGGGTCTCAGGTTTGGAAGGGGAAGGATTTGGAAATCACATCTCGTATTATAGGAAGGATCTCAGGTTTGGTATTAGAAGCATTGAGATATCACATCTCATGCTATCGGAAGGATCTCAGGTTTGGTATAAGAGGCATTGAGATATCACATCTCATGCTATCATAAGGGTCTCAGGATTGGAATGGGAAGGAGTTGGATATCACATCTCATGTTATAGGAAGGATCTCAGGTTTGGTATTAGAAGCATTGAGACATCACATCTCATGCTATAGGAAGGGTCTCAGGATTGGAATGGGAAGGAGTTGGATATCACATCTCATGCTATAGGAAGGGTCTCAGGTTTGGTATAAGCATTGAGATATCACATCTCATGCTATAGGAAGGGTCTCAGGATTGGAAAGGGAAGGATTTGGATATCACATCTTATGCTATAGGAAGGGTCTCAGGTTTGGTATAAGCATGGAGATATCACTTCTCATGCTATAGGAAGGGTCTCAGGATTGGAATGGGAAGGAGTTGGATATCCCATCTCATGCTATAGGAAGGGTCTCAGATTTGGTATAAGCATTGAGATATCACATCTCATGCTATAGGAAGGGTCTCAGGATTGGAATGGGAAGGAGTTGTATATGACATCTCAGGCCATAGGAAGGGTCTCAGATTTGGTATAAGCATTGAGATATCACATCTCATGATATCGGAAGGGTCTCAGGATTGGAATGGGAAGGAGTTGGATATCACATCTCATTATAAAGGAAGGGTCTAAGGTTTGGAAGGGGATGGATTTGGATATCACATCTCATGTTATAGGACGGGTCTCAGGTTTGGTATTAGAAGCATTGAGATATCAAGTGTCATGGTATAAGAAGGGTCTCAGAATTGGAATGGGAAGGAGTTGGATATCACATCTCAAGCTATAGGAAGCGTCTCAGGATTGGAATGGGAAGGAGTTTGATATCACATCTCATGCCATAGTATGGGTCTCAGGTTTGGTAGAAGCATTGGGATATCACATCTCATGCTATCGGAAGGGTATCAGTATTGGATTTGGAAGGAGTTGGATATCCCATCTCATGCTATAGGAAGGGTCTCAGGTTAGAATGGGAAGGAGTTGGATATCACATTTCATGTTATAGGAAGGGTCTCAGGATTGGAATGGGAAGGACTTGGATATCATATCTCATGCTATAGGAAGGCTCTCAGGTTTGGAAGGGGAAGGAGTTGGATATCACATTTCATGTTAGAGGAAGGATCGCAGGTTTGGTATTAGAGGCCTTGAGATATTACATTCTTGCTATAGTAAGGGTCTCATGTTTGGAATGGGAAGGAGTTGGATATCACATATGCTATAGGAAGTGTCTCAGGTTTGGAACGGGAAGGAGTTGGATATCACATCTCATGTTATAGGAAGGGTCTCAGGTTTGGTATAAGCATTGAGATATCACATCTCTGCTATCAGGAGTGGCTCAGGATTGGAATGGGAAGGAGTTGGATATCCCATCTCATGTTAAAGGACGGGTCTCTGGTTTGGTATTAGAATCATTGAGATATCACATCGCATGCTGTAGGAAGGGTCTAAGGATTGGAATGGGATGGACTTGGATATCACATCTCATGCTATAGGTAGGCTCTCAGGTTTGGTATAAGCATTGAGATATCACATCTCATGCTATAGGAAGGGTCTCAGGATTGGAATGGGAAGGATTTGGATATCACATCTCATGCTATAGGAAGGGTCTCAGATTTGGTATAAGCATTGAGATATCACATCTCATGCTATAGGAAGGGTCTCAGGATTGGAATGGGAAGGAGTTGTATATGACATCTCAAGCCTTAGGAAGGGTCTCAGGTTTGGTATAAGCATTGAGATATCACATCTCTGCTATCGGAAGGGTCTCAGGATTGGAATGGGAAGGAGTTGGATATCCCATCTCATGTTATAGGAAGGGTCTCAGGTTTGGTATTAGAAGCATTGAGATATTACATCTCATGCTATAGGAAGGGTCTCAGGATTGGAATGGGAAGGAGTTGGATATCACATCTCATTATAAAGGAAGGGTCTAAGGTTTGGAAGGGGAAGGATTTGGATATCATATCTCATGTTATAGGACGGGTCTCAGGTTTGGTATTAGAAGCATTGAGATATCAAGTCTCATGGTATAAGAAGGGTCTCAGAATTGGAATGGGAAGGAGTTGGATATCACATCTCAAGCTATAGGAAGCGTCTCAGGATTGGAATGGGAAGGAGTTTGATATCACATCTCATGCCATAGTATGGGTCTCAGGTTTGGTAGAAGCATTGGGATATCACATCTCATGCTATAGGAAGGGTCTCAGGATTGGAATGGGAAGAAGTTGGATATCACATCTCAAGCTATAGGAAGGGTCTCAGGTTTGGTATAAGCATTGAGATATCACATCTCATGCTATAGGAAGGGTCTCAGGGTTGGAATGGGAAGGAGTTGTATATGACATCTCATGCCATAGGAAGGGTCTCAGGTTTGGTATAAGCATTGAGATATCACATCACATGCTATAGGAAGGGTCTCAGGATTGGAATGGGAAGGACTTGGATATCACATCACATGCTATAGGAAGGGTCTCAGGATTGGAATGGGAAGGACTTGGATATCACATCTCATGCTATAGGCAGGGTCTCAGGTTTGGAAAGGGAAGGAGATGGATATCACATTTCATGTTAGAGGTAGGATCTCAGGTTTGGTATTAGAGGCAATGAGATATCACATCTCATGCTATCAGAAGGGTCTCAGGATTGGAATGGGAAGGAGTTGGATATCACATTTCATGCTAAAGGGAGGGTCTCAGGTTTGGAAGGGGAAGGATTTGGAAATCACATCTCATATTATAGGAAGGATCTCAGGTTTGGTATTAGAAGCATTGAGATATCACATCTCATGCTATCGGAAGGATCTCAGGTTTGGTATAAGAGGCATTGAGATATCACATCTCATGCTATCATAAGGGTCTCAGGATTGGAATGGGAAGGAGTTGGATATCACATCTCATGTTATAGGAAGGATCTCAGGTTTGGTATTAGAAGCATTGAGACATCACATCTCATGCTATAGGAAGGGTCTCAGGATTGGAATGGGAAGGAGTTGGATATCACATCTCATGCTATAGGAAGGGTCTCAGGTTTGGTATAAGCATTGAGATATCACATCTCATGCTATAGGAAGGGTCTCAGGATTGGAATGGGAAGGATTTGGATATCACATCTTATGCTATCGGAAGGGTCTCAGGTTTGGTATAAGCACTGAGATATCACATCTCATGCTATAGGAAGGGTCTCAGGATTGGAATGGGAAGAAGTTGGATATCACATCTCATGCTATAGGAAGGGTCTCAGGTTTGGTATAAGCATTGAGATATCACATCTCATGCTATAGGAAGGGTCTCAGGGTTGGAATGGGAAGGAGTTGTATATGACATCTCATGCCATAGGAAGGGTCTCAGGTTTGGTATAAGCATTGAGATATCACATCACATGCTATAGGAAGGGTCTCACGATTGGAATGGGAAGGACTTGGATATCACATCTCATGCTATAGGCAGGGTCTCAGGGTTGGAAAGGGAAGGAGATGGATATCACATTTCATGTTAGAGGTAGGATCTCAGGTTTGGTATTGGAGGCATTGAGATATCACATCTCATGCTATCAGAAGGGTCTCAGGATTGGAATGGGAAGGAGTTGGATATCACATTTCATGCTAAAGGGAGGGTCTCAGGTTTGGAAGGGGAAGGATTTGGAAATCACATCTCATATTATAGGAAGGATCTCAGGTTTGGTATTAGAAGCATTGAGATATCACATCTCATGCTATCGGAAGGATCTCAGGTTTGGTATAAGAGGCATTGAGATATCACATCTCATGCTATCATAAGGGTCTCAGGATTGGAATGGGAAGGAGTTGGATATCACATCTCATGTTATAGGAAGGATCTCAGGTTTGGTATTAGAAGCATTGAGACATCACATCTCATGCTATAGGAAGGGTCTCAGGATTGGAATGGGAAGGAGTTGGATATCACATCTCATGCTATAGGAAGGGTCTCAGGTTTGGTATAAGCATTGAGATATCACATCTCATGCTATAGGAAGGGTCTCAGGATTGGAAAGGGAAGGATTTGGATATCACATCTTATGCTATAGGAAGGGTCTCAGGTTTGGTATAAGCATGGAGATATCACT